>NW_008238337.1:4687284-4699194 GCF_000691975.1 Corvus brachyrhynchos
TCTTTCCCCTTTAAGAGACCCTGAATGTCCTTTTAAGTACAACTGATGGATTCCATTTCAGTGAATGATGATGTGAATCAGGCTTAAACCCAAAAATAGAAAAAGCCTGCTTTTTACTGAATTAGTTTCATGATCTACTTGGTTATGAAAGTTTCGGAATAGGTGGGGTGGTTTTTTTTCTTCTTTGTGTTATTTTGGTTGTGCTGTAGTAAGTCGCGTTCTTGTCAGCACTCACACTCGTACGTGCACAGTAAGTGATAGGATCTGCTCTGTTAATTCTTATTTAATCCAATCACAGCACCTCTCCAAGTGCAGGAAGCAGCAGAAGGAGGATTTCTTGGGAGACCGGACAGGGATTGCTGCAGACTGACCCCAGTGTTCGGTCAGTGAGGACAGGAAGGAGAAAGGAGAGAAGTGTTTGTAAAGATTGAATCATTTAAGACAGGGGGGCAACCTTTTGTAGGAGGGATGAAATAAATCTTGGTTTATGGTCATCTGCTCCCAGTAGCTCCTGTGGCTGCTTGTGCCAGGGGAAAGCTGCAGGCCAGGGGAATGTATAGAATCATGGAATCCCAGACTGGCTTGGGTTGGAAGAATCCTTAGAGATCATCCAGTCCCAGCCTCCCAACCACAGTCATGGACAAAGCCATGTTTTCAGGAGCTGCTGATACATGTAGTTATACAAACTTCTTCCTGTATTTGCACAATAAGGGAGTAATTTTTTTATACTGGAAGCAGATTTGCAGATAAAGTTGTATATAAAAAAGAAAAACTTTGTGTTTATTTGGTGATTTTCTATGGAGTATTTTTAGTGGGTATTCGCTGCTGGAGCCAGGCTTTCTGCTTGATTTCCATGTCATAAACATGGTTTTGGTTTTTGTTTGTTTGGGTTTTTTAATAGCAGAGAGATTTTCTTTGTGGAATTTTTATGCTTTCCACCCTTAGAGAAGACAGATGGACTTGTTTATCTGCTGCGAGGTTCAGGGCCAGATTATAGATGATTTTGCTTTGTGTCATTTGGAACGTTCTTGTTTCTGAGCGGGGAAGTTGGCAATAGTCACGTGATTCACGGTGGAAAAATTATCTGCAGGCTGTTGCCTTAATAGGCTTAAAGGAATTAGCAGTGATGTAAATAATAGTTGTGTGTGTGGTGGGTGGGCAAGTGCCAAAGCGAGGGTGTGTTTGGGGTGAAGCCCTTCCCGAATGATTTTCTGCAAAAATAACCCTGCAAAGTGAATAATCCATTTTGATTTCTTATGAGCAATGTTAACAATCTTTGTAATGATGGATCTTTTAATTAAAAATGCAAGCAACACCTGAGGGCATTAAGATTTGAAGGGGCCTGGAGCGGTGTTTGTGTGTGCATCTCTGTGACACCCTGTGGTGGCTCAGCTTGGCCCAGGAAAAATCCCAGTCGCAGGTGTTTGGAAGCTGAGGAAGAAGAGCAGCAGGGAAGAGCCAGGTCTTCGTGTGCCAGCCCTTCTGATAAAAGCAGGAGGATGTCTAGAGACACTTCAGTACCATTTATAATTTCATTTGTGTGCAGAATGCATCCGCCACAGCTGAGGGGAGCATGGGCACTGCTTGGGGGGCGTGGAGAGAAACAGTGCCCACAGCTGGGGACAAGGTGCCCACAACTGGGGACAAGGTGCCCACAGCTGGGGACAAAGTGGTTTGAGGGCTCTGTCACACGGGATGGGGGTGCAGGGGCAGCACGGGCAGCTCGGCTGACTGTCCCTGGGCAGAGGAGGTCAGGGAGGGAATAACACGATGTAGCTGATGGTGAGGGGTTTACAGCTGTAGCAGTACGATTACAGTAGTATTACTAAATTTTAATAGCGTCTGAAATCCTCCTGCAGTTTAATTTACAGTTGATCTTTATAAATTGCCCAGAATTTTGTATGTTGCCAACTGGACTAGAGATATTTTATTAAGAAGGAAACACATTTATCTAAACCAAGATATGTGTTTCAAAACTGAGACACAGTGTCTAGTGTATGTTACACTTGGCATTGATAACATGATTCCTCTTTATCAAGTGTATTTGTATCAAGGAGCTTTATCACTTTGAAAGTTGGGTGATTATTTTTTCCCCTAAATATTTTGTTCTTTTTCAAATACTTGTCTGTTTGGGGCCAAGTATTTATTGTAGGGTATTTGAATTTAAAACATGAAAACTGACTTGGGTAGATTATGTAGGGGAAAATGGGGTCCTGTAAAGCTGGAGTGTAATGAAACTAAGGAAGGGGTAAGTTTTGTGTTAGGAATGTTGGCTGGAGAAGTGAGTTGTACTCTGTTACCAAGGATTAGGTCCTGCATTGTAAATTCACTGCCCCGCGTTCCATTGAGGATCAAGTTTTAGTCCATTTAAGAAGTGCTGTGCCCCCTTCTTCTTTTCCAGAGAAACAGGGACTACAGAATGGTAGGAGAGAGTTGATTCTCAGCTACTGCAAGACAGATGCTGTTTTCACAGCTGAATTTTTCCCTTTGCAATGTTGCCTGTGAGCATCAGCCTCATTCCAGCAAGTTTCCTTTTAGAGCGCCTCCCAAACCTTTGCATCCTTGGAATGTGAGAGCATTTTAATCGGATTTTGATGGCATTTCTTAGAACAAGGAGTTGGGAGAGGGAGGAAGATTTCATGGAGATCTGTGAGATGGTGGAAGGGGCAGATTGATGTGGATAAGCTGATTGGGTTAGTGGCTATTTCAGAGAGAGGAGGTCATGGACTTGGGAGGGGAGGAATGGCATCAGGGATAAGTGGTTGAGACAGAACTCCCAAGTGGATTGGAAGATGAAAGGGAACGGACAAGGTGAGTGGAGTTCGTTCTCCTGCCTGAGAGAGGGAGCACAAGCAGGGACAAAAATAAATCCCTGCAATTTCGGTGCCAGTGTGGGCTAAGTCTGGTCAAGGGAAGCTGAAGGTGAAATAACCACTTCTGCAGACTCAGGAAGGCAAGATCCTGGTTGGGGTTTTTTAATAATCACAAGCAGGAAGCTCCGTACTCCATGCAATCTACAAATAAGTTTATTTGCATGGTAAATTCACACCAAAATAGGTCCCGTGAGAGGAGTCCAAAACTGCCCCTTCAAAGGCTGCCCAAAAGAGACAAGAAGGTGGCAACACAAATTTGGGCCCCTGGCTATGAAGTGCAGTGTGAGTTTTCTAAAAAGGAAGAGTATGACAGCTTTTGAAGGAAAAAATAATCTAACTTTACATAGCTGCCTGCATCTGCTACGAGTTTAAATATACTTCTGTTAGGGAGAAAATTCAGGTTACTTCTTGTAGCTGAAATTCTAATTACTGCTGGTTTTCCCACTTCTCTGCAGTAAGAATATAATTAAAGCCAAAGCTCTTCTCCTGCCTTTGCTGGCAAGATACTGGGAAAACTGCTTTGTCATGGTAAAAGTCCCATTTTGATGGAAAATCAGCCGTTTGCAGGTCAGCTGCTCAGGTAGCACTTCACAGACTGCTGCCCCAGAAAAGAGCTTTACAATAGAAAGTAAATTGCAGTAATTGAGATTACAGTAATGCAGAGCTCTGTGTTTAACCAGTGATTGACAGCACTTGAATATGCAAACAGTCTTACCTAAGTGTGGTTTTAACCCTTCAGATTTGGTGTGTCTGGTGTGCAGTACAAGTTATTCCCCTTTCACCTTTCAATTACACCTTTAAGTGGTAATTTCTTGTTGATTCTTTAATGGCTCTTTGAAGAATAAACATTCTTCTGCTTTTTACAGTTACATGAGGTGCTTTTTTGCTTGGGAACCAGCTTTTTTTCCTTAGAATGCTCTGGAATTTTGTCTCCCATGGCATTGCCTGTGTAGCTCTGGATATGTGCCACACCTGAGTCTGAATATTTTGTTTATTTGCAGGGTGAGGTCTGGACAGTGTCTCTGCAGTGATCACATTCCCTGTCCTTAATGTGCCCTTGGTGACCAAGCTCTTGTTGTCATTATGAAAAAAGGTTCAGGCCCTATGGATTGGTTGCAGCAACAAATTATGGTAAGTGGGAGGGTGGAAATTTGTAGGATATGTTTATTTCCATTGTATTTGGTTGTTAGGCCAAGTCAGTAAATAATGGTGTTGCTGTTTCTTAGAGAAGGAATGCTATGTCTTTTAGTGAGATACACTCTGGGATCAGCATATCTGAAAGGCACCTTAATCTGAGTTTACTTCCTTGTGAATTTATGTGAGAATGATGTTATTTGATGTTCATGCTGATTCTACATCAATACTTGCATTTTTCTCTCCTTTTTTTGCAGATTCTTTTTCCTTGCTGGAGTTTTTCAGTTCTGTTGAATGTGTAATTCCAACTATGGCAACAAGAGTAGAAATAAATTCTGCTTTGGCGTCTTTGACGGCAGTCCCTGACCTAGCTGAGCTCAGGGCTGAGGAGAAGGCACAGCGTGTTTATGTCAGTGTGCTTTCAGAGGCCAGCAACAAGGCAAAGGAGGCCTCAGCATCACTGACTCTCGAAGAGAACAAGAAATTTGGGAATTCCTTGAGATCTGCAACGATGCCCTCGGTGGGATCAAGACCGAGACTTTTCCCAAAGCCTTTTTGTAAAGAGAAATCCTCAGATGCTTTTGCAAATGTCAAACCGCCCGTCCCAGCGTTCAGATCCAGCAGCATGGTGAGAAAAGCCACTGAGGAGACGTCCTCTGTGAAGGTGTTGAGTGGGAATGTCCCTCCCTTAGTGGATCAGAAAGCCATTGACACTGAAAATCAGGCTGACAGTGACATGGTGACAAATGTGACTTTCTACACTGGGCCCAGTGCCAACACGGTCATTCTGTTCGAGCCAGCGGGCCCCGAGCAGGCCAAGGTCAGCCTGGCCCAGGAGAAAAGGGCTCAGGACCGCAGGGGATTTACTGCTCTGCAAACCAAGGACCTCCAGGGCTCTCTGAAACCAGCAGAGACACCCAGGAATCCTGAGGGGTCTGTCCATAGGCAGATGTCGTTTTCTTCCAGTCTCAGACCAGTCTCCTGGAACTCCCTCAAAACCGGTGAAAAGAAAGATGCTCGTGAACTTCATCCAGTGGAGAAGAACAATGATGATGCAAATAATCTCAACAATAAAGTTGATTTCTCTGCTGATGTCCAGCACAGGGCAAAACATAGACCAGTGTCTGCTATTTTTCTGGAATCCTTACGAGATCAAAAGCATCACACTGTGGAAGCTTCTGAGGAAAAATCTCCTACGGAGAAATCCGGGGTTAGAAAACCAAGGCCTTTGTCCATGGACCTGACAGCTAAGTTTGAACATAAAGATCTTTCTTCTTGCAAGAAGGCTGGTTCATCCCATGAAAGCAAGGAGAATGTATCCATAATTGCTTTTACTGATGTGGGGAGTCATGATCAGTCTGAAACGGGGCCAAAACATGAAGAAACTGAATTTAATAAAAGCAGTTCTTCTAAAACAAATCTGAAATGCAGTAGTCAGGACATTGGCATCCTAAATAATGGGAAATACACCTGGGAAACAAAACTTAAATCTAAAAGTGAACAAATTGAGACAAAACCAGAAATAATTATTAACTTGCATGGTCCTGAAAGAAGCCCTGAAACAACCAGTGAAAGCAGAACTAATAAGGGGGGGAAAAGACCGGATCAGAAGGAAACGTACGTGTTCCTGGGCTGTGAAAGTCCTGCAGCTTCCTTGGAAAAAGAGAATAATATCTTAAGAGGTAGTGTTAAAAAACACATCAATTTGTTTACTTCGGAAAATCCCAGTGCCACAGTGGATACAGAGCTTCTCCCAGCAGCTGCTGAGAAGGAAAACAGGTGTGTGACCATCCAGCAGAGGATCAAGGAGCTGACAACAGAAAATGCTGACGTTAAGGCAGGAAATGTGCGCCGGTCGCTGCAATCACGGCCACTGTCTGCAGACTTAACCAAGATGTAGGTTACAGAGAAATTCTGTTTAATCCTCTTGCCTTCATGTTGTTCAGTAAAACTTGCTCTCTCAGTCCAATGAAAAAGCTGATCATTTTGCTTCCACTAAATGTGGGGGTTTTATGCTATTATTCTTAAGCTATTCTCCTGCTTTTTTTAAATCCAAAAAAGAGAAAATTTAATATAGTCTGACGACAGCTGAAAAAAAAATAATAACACTGTCAATATTGTGACCTTTGCATGTAGCTGTCAACAAGAGATATTATAGTATGTTATACATCTCTAAATTCTCTATTATCAAATAAGCTGCATGACTACCAATTTTTGGGGAAGTTCCTTTGGTCTAGATACAATTTAACCAGCAAATACAGCCATTTACTATGAAATAGTGATGTTTCTCCTTTAGGAAATGTGATTTGTTGGATAATTTCTACCAGTCTACTCTGGCAGGAAGTGACCCTGCTCACTGATGAACTGGGCTGAAGAAGTAACACCAGTCCTTTGTTTTAGGTTTTCAAGTCCAACGTCAGGCAGTGAAGCAAAGCCTGAGAAACCTGGTGAGACTGGAGCTGACTCGATCCACGACCTGCAGGAAAATCCAAAAGTAAGGAAGTGGCAGCAGCTGGTGGGTTCCAGCTGGCTCTGCAAGGAGAAGGTCCTGTTGTGTGTGGCTTCATCAATCAGTGACTTTTAAATGGGTGTGGAGAGCATTAGGGCTGCCACAATCCCGGTGGATTTGCTGGTGTGAGTCTGTCTTTAGGACTTGCAGATAAAAGTGCAGGAGTATTGTGTCTGCTGAGTTTGTCAAGCTCATTGTGCACACTGTTCAGTGCAGGAGTGGTAGAGAGGGAGAAGTATTTTGGGTGCTATTTTTAAGGGGTTTCTAGTACATGAAACCCCACAGTGAATCGCCTGTGGCTGTGGTGGGTTCATGCAGCAATTTTTCTTTATTTTCTCCAAGCAGAGCATTAGGATTGTGCTTTCCTGCATTCAAGTCCCAGCTCCTGATAAATCACAAGCCTGGACCTTTGTCAGTCTCCTCAACAACATTTACCTGAGCAGTTTAGACAACAAAGTGTTCCAGGGAAAATGGGGATTTGCTGTGGAAGCTTTAGGCTCTCTCTGTTTCTAAGCAACACTTCAGTGTTGCAAAACAGAACTTTTCTGGTGACAGTTCTTAGTAGAGGAGATTTAATGTAGTTTAAGGGTGTTTGTAGTGAGTTCTCATGGCTTTTTTCCTGTCCAAGATAGGAATATGTGGTAAGGAGAAGCTACAGGTGCAAAGTTTCTGTAGTTTGGTGTTATTTTCAAGAAGAGTAATTTGTTTTAAAAACAAAATCTGTCATTAATGGAAGTGCTGTTTTCAGAATCTGGCAGGAAAGTAGGGTTAAAGAAATTCCTAGAAGAATATAGCTCAGGCTTAAAAATATATATTTATAAATGCCTTTAGTGTTAATTTTCTGATGTTGTTTAGCTTTTTTTTTAAGACAATCTTAAGTCAGCTTTGAGTTTTAAATTTTAAAACTTGATGGAACTCTTGCAAGACCTCTAGTATTCTTTGATTCCCTTTATTATTTGCATGCTGTACTTTTTCAGCAAGTGCTATTAAAAATACCATCTTTTAGGATGCTGCTTGTATTTCCTGTGAGTAGGTGATAATGAAGCATTGGTAATAAATATTAATTTCCATCTTTCCTTTTTACTTTGGCTCAGCTTAACATTTCTCATAGCTGAGCAGCTCCAGCTGTGATATGTACTTAGATCTTCATGTTCCTTGCAGTTTCTGACCACGTAACTGGTCATTAGTGAGATAATTCTGTTAAAATCAAGATTCAGGAGCTGCAGCTACGCATTCCCTTAGGTTACCTTGGTGTCAGTGGAGTTTGTGTTCAGGGAATGTGGATGTGTTTGATTTGTACAGGCTCTATTGCACAAAGTAGGTGCAAATAGGTTTTAAAATACACTTTATTACGCATCTCTTAAATAAACACAGTTAACTGTTGGATTTTGTTGTTCCAGAGTAAGGAGCTGAAGCTCGCCCATGGCACAGATTTCACCGAGGCATTTGCTCCTGGGAAGCCTTGGAAATCCCGGCAAGTTTTAAAGATAACCAATAAACCTGATCAGCTGGAGAGGAAAGGAAGTTTTTTGGGAGATGGTCAGCATTTCTCACAGCAGAGTGAGAGTTCTGTCTCGTTCACAAGCAATTTTGAAAAGAAATTAAACCCAGCCCTTCTGGAAAAGCCCTTCATTAAAACTGTCCGGGCCACCCTGTTTGAGCACAATGTCCAGAAGCACAACGTTGTTGCTGAGCATTCTGGGGCTGATCCTGCACCAAAAAGGAACCAGGAGCCTGAGGCAAAGCAGGACCTGGTGGTTTCGGGGCACAGCAGACGCTCGTGGATGGGAGAAGGGGAGGAAACCGCTTCTGCAAAGGAGCATCACAAGCAACCTGATCCATCAAAACATCCAGCACATGTAGAGAAAAGTCCAAAACCAGCTTGTTCAAGTGAAGACAGGAAAATGAGTCCAGGAATTGTCTTAGAAAAATCTTCAGTTGAGAAAAGTGAAAAACCTGCTCCCAAAAACGCAGAAGATTCTCAAATTTACCAAAGAATAGAGCCCAGGTATGAAATCTTTCAGACATGTGGTGAAAGGGCTCTTAGTGAAGTCATCACAATGGCTCCTGAGAAAAAGGCCATGACACTCAGAGCTAGAAAATCATCTGTGAAAGAGAATAAAACTGATGAGGACGTTGTACCCCCAGGACAGTCGGTTAGGGCAAGTAGTCACACTCTGTACTTGAAAGAAGATCATGTTACTTCAGAAGCCAGAGAGGCAAAAGTTCTCACGAGCAAGGCTGTGTTGAGAGAACCTGCTGATTTTCCCTCCAGTGAATGCACTTTACCTGAGCAGAAAAGAGACTCTGATAAAAGTGATCCTGAGCCACTGTTCATAGCTGAGAAAATACCTTATTCCACAAACAAAAGTAAAGGTTTGGGAATGAATGAAAAAGTCAACAAGGTACATGCTGAAACTAAAGGTGATAAGAGTGAAGTCTCTTCCGTAGATAAATCAGAGAGGATTAATGTTGTGAAATGCTCTTCTGAGAAAAGGAGTTTCAGAGCAGGTGGGACAGACATTCATGAATTCCGAACCAACTTGGATCGTGAAGTGATTTCCACAAGTGTCAATAAACATGGAGCTCAGGCTTCAGTACTTGCAAGTGGGCAATTTTTAAAATCTTCCAGTAGTCACCAGGCTGATACAAAAGGACTGAACGTTACTAAAGAGGAATCTGGGGCCTTTGGGTTAAGGAAAAGTCTGGACTTAAATTGCAAAGAGCAAGACTTCAGCCTGGCTTGTACAGCTCCTGAAAACAGCGAGAAACTCCGAGGAGCAGATCCAGAAGAGAAGGTCAGGAGAAGCAGAAGTAGCGTTTCTGACTTGAAGATTTCTGAAAGGTGGAGGAGGAAGACCTTGCCTCAGGAGTCACTCAAGGTGGAAGAAGTTGTGTGGCTCACTCCCGAAAATATCAAGAGGCTGAGCCGGACAGATTCATTGCAATTGGCTGAAACTTCACTTAAAAAGAGGAGCAAAAAAATCAAAGAAGGGGTGGAAGGGAGTGAGGCAAACCAAGCTGTTCTTGGCAGTCCTGATGATTACACAAAACATCAGAGTTCTGTCTTTGAGCCAAAGGCAACTTATTTTGCAGTGACTTACCAGATTCCTGGTATCAAAAAAGAGAAAAGCTTTGTTGGTGCTCCCAGTGCAAGTGAAATTAATACGGTTTCTGGTTCAAGTGAGGGAGCAGCAATTAATCTGGACCATGTTTTTCCTGGAAGGTCCAAACCTTTATTGCAGCAACCAAATAAAAATGTGATGAGTTCATCTGGTAGAGAAGACTCACGGGAAGTGCATATTAGCAAGGATTGGGTCAAAGAAGATGAAAAAGATACCATTTTCTCCAAAAACGTCGCATTTGGTAATTTTCACGTGTCTAGGAAAGATAACCAACAGCATCACGAAAAAGGTCTGGATCATTCTAAAGAGAAAATTATAGATGTTGATGCTTTCCTGTTAAAGCAGGATCTGGAAAATACAGCTGCAGCTGATCTCAAGAGTGGCAGAAGGAAAATCTCCTCTTACCATGAAGCCCGGTCCCCGCCGCGTTCCGCGCAGGTGCGTAAGGACACTGAACCGGGCCCCCAGAAAAGGAGTGACAGTAATTCTGATTTGCCTGGAAGGAAGGCTGAGGATGGGTACAGATCCCAAATTCTCGATATCGATGCGCTTATGGCAGAATATAAAGAGGAATCAGCGAAGGCCAGTAAAGTTCCAGATAAGCTCTTCGAAGATTTTGGCTCATTGAGTAGGGAGAAATCAAAGAACAAAAGAAATGTGTCTGATAGGATGACTCTTACCTATAGCTGGAATGAGTGGAGGAGTGCATCAGATCATTATTCTGTTAATAACAAACCAGGTGAACGTGCAGAAGAGCAGCACAGGCCAGAGAAACTAACCCTAAATGAAAAGAGCAAAGAGAAACTGGAATTACAGAGCCCTGAATTCGATAAGCAGAAGTCCAAAGACAGAAAGGTCAGCCCTCCTTACTGGGGAAACCCCAGCAGCATTTTTCCAGAGAAGTTTGTAAATTCACCTGTGGAATTCGCTAGGAAGAAAACTTTCATCGTTGATGAGGATGAGGAAGTGAACTTGGTCTCCAGAAATCAGGGTGCAAAATTTGTAACTGATAAGGTACAGCCCATAAATGCAGTGAGTGCAGAGCAGAGGCTGGAAGTCAATCTGGCCTCCAAGTTGTCCCTAAAGGCAGATGATGGGCTCCTGCAGAAGAGGTTGGTGACAAAAGAACAGTTCTTGGAGGTGTCTCCAGAGGGTGATTGGAGCAAAAACATAGTGGGGAGCTCTACACTGAGAAGCAAAGAGAGCACGATTAAGATGTGTGAGGGTGACTCTTTCAAAAGTAAAACCGATTGGAAGAGCTACGTGTCTGGGTTTGGGACTGCACCCGCGGATCTCAGACGGTCCTACTCGGAAAAATGCCGCCAAGGAAGGGACAGTCTGCCCCTCATGCAGGAGGTGAGGGCAAGGAAGGACCTGCATCGATCCAGGCCAAGCTTCCCCTTGGAAAGTGTGGATAACATGTGGAAACACAAGATGGCTCAGTCAGAACCATTCTTCCATGAGGATAAAAAGGTATTTCCAAATGGTATCCGAGTGTTTCATGTAACTGAAACTGAACTTTTCTTTATTAAAGATTCTATTGGGTCCTTGTACCGCTTTTCAGCACTCTGCAGCAAGGCAGCAGAGCCATACTTTTCACTGGAGTTCATTTCCTTTTGGGTTCTCTTTTCTTGAGCAACATCTGTTGTAGTGATGACCTGATTTTTGCTTCAGGTCTAGAAATACTTATTGATGTTTCTATGGAGAGCTTGAAAAAGCTTTTAGAAGTGTGCTCATTATTTTTTTTAATGCTGTGAACCTAGGAGGTTAAATTGTTAACTCTGCAATTTTATATTTACTTGAAAAGAATTAATTTCGGTTTATTTTACAAGTTGTTGGCAGTGATCTTTTTGGACTTCTCTTTGTTTTTTGTCTTTATCTGAAGGAAGCAAAATTTATTTTTATTTTCACTGGTTGAATGGCCTTCCATTTGTCTGTGAACTCCACTGCTGTTCTGACTTTTGTGAGAGGCAGGAGATTCTCTTAACACAGTGACATATGAATGAAATCCAGAGGTTGGATTTGGTTGGAAAAGACCTTAATGGTTGTATAATTCTGTGATTAAAGTGTAGATCTTTAGTAGTTCATGGCTATCATGTTTTTCCATTTTGTGTTTTCAGCTTTGAGTTTCCTAGGCTTTTTTTTCAAAAAGGCATTTTGCATATCTATCTATCTATCTATCTATCTGTCTGTCTATCTATATCTGTATGTGCATATGCATGTAGATTTAATTACATTCATAACTATATTTTACAGGCTTCCAGGAAAG
>NW_008238337.1:4699368-4714129 GCF_000691975.1 Corvus brachyrhynchos
CAAGCAGAGCTCAGACAAAACAGAGGGAACAGACTTCTCCTCGGTGTCTGCGCAGAGGAGCCGCCACAGTTTCTACAAGGAGAGAAGAGCAGATTTTGGGATGGTATGTGACCCTGGAGGAGGGGTTTGGGGAGGGATCAGGGAGCTGCAGCTCTGTTTTCCTTTTTGCAAAGGGCTGTGGCAGAAGGATGTGTGTGCCAAGCAGAGAAGCGCTTGCTGGGGGGTTGAACTGGCGAGGCTGCCCCTCCCTGGGATTCCACCCCACTGCTCCCTGCCAAAGCTTCCAACACAAAGCCTCAGCCTTGCAGCTTGTTCAGTTTGCTTTCTGAGTGAAGAATTTTCATCCTGAACTCAAGATGGCTCTAGAGCATTATGGTTTTTGTTGTTTTCTGAGCTTGTGCAGACAAATAGAGCTGTGTCCCGGCCTGAGAAATGATGGGTTTAATTTTCTTTCTGTAGGCAACACACAGAGAAGTGTTTCTGTGAAGGATCACAGCTGACATTTTGGGTGGTTTGATTTGTCTCTAACCACACAAACTGTTGGGGTGAATTCCTGCTTGAAGTTGTTGGGTGCTGTTCTCCTAGTTTCAGAAGGATATCCTGACTTTAGCTCTCAGAGAACTTTTATGTTGTGAAATAGCATCCTATATCCAGCTGTTGTTCTGAAATACAAAACAAAGGTCTGGATGTTCCAAAAGACATACAGTAAATGAAATATCAACTTTTTCTGAGGGAAATAAAGGATTTGGAAAGTGGAGACTGAAGGATGTTGTCCCACAGACTGTCCCAAGGTGACACCTCCCTGGTCCTGTCTCTGGCAGCACACTCTGCAGTGAGGTGCTGCTCTGCCCTGTTCTGTCATGGCTCACTGCTGCTGCAGCCCTTTAGCAGAGAACACACAAAAATATAAAAAAGAAAAGAAACTCAGTGGGTTTTTTTTTCTTCTAGCAAAGAAAAAGAGAGCACCTAAACCTGTAAGGACTTTATAAACAAGTTTCCTAATTGGAGTTATGGAAATGGGCTCAGATTGTCCTTCAGTTCTAGTCTTTAAGCTTCATGGAAGGTATCCAAGGACTAATGTCCCTTTGTCTTTCCCATTCTTAACATGGACTTCAGGTTCATCTTGGGGAATTTGGGTTATTGACAGAATGGGCATTTATCCAACCCCTAAAAGTTATGTGCCATCAGCTTACGGTGCAAATATGTAAAGGTGGTGTTGGCCAGGTAGGAAATGTGGGACAGAAGGGCAGTGGGAAGTAGTGCTGGGAAAAAGGAACTGTTTGGGTGCTGTACTCAGATAAATACAACTGTTATTCTCCAGCTTCGTTGTTAATTGAGAGGTTACTCAGAATAATCCTTCAACTTCACCGAGCGTAGTCTGAGACAGGAAAGGAAGGTGGGAAAGGTGGAACCCGTTCCATGAAAAGAGAAAACTCACATGTGTGGAATTCAGTAGGATCCGAGTGCTCTGCTCCTTTGTGTTGCTTTGGAAAGGCTCCTCGGGGTGTGTTTGTTGTGCAGTGCCATGGGAGCCAAAGGGCAGCCTGGTCCTCCTGGGTGTAAAGTGTGAGTAAGGGAAGTGTGTGTGCATAGAAGGGACTTTCACCTGTGCTCAGGAGGTGGAAAACTCACCACACTGATGTTTTCCAAATCGCCACACAGGTACTGCAGAGGATTATGTAAAACCAAACTATTTCTTCTGCACCAAGGCTCTGCCTTTGTTTTCTTTGGAGAAAACACAGACTTTGGGTGCGGAGTCGCAGTTCTGTCAGCGCGTTCCAACACTCCCCTCTGCTGGAGACACATCTGAGCTGTGTGAGCTGGACAGACACGAGGGGTCAGGAAAGAGCCACGGGAGGAACAGTTAAATCCCGTATTTCCTCGGAATGCAAACGCAGTTTGTGTTTCCCTTGGTGCAGCTGTAAAGGGGGAGTAGACGGTAACGTAACATCGTGCTGCTCTTTGCTTTGGGTGGTTTCTGGTCTGTGGAGTTGGGAAGTTACTTGTTTTTCCTTGTGGCATAGTGACAAAAAATATTCTCCAGTCCATATTCCTGGTCAGTGAGGATATTGGTATTGTTCAAGTGAGACTTGGTGCTCAAAGTGACAAGTCTTGTTGTAGAAGAAACGATTCCCTTCGATTCACATTCACCACTAAAGCAGCGTGAGGAACTGATATTGATACCCTTTTATATCTGACAAATGAATTTACAAGAATATCCATTCGTTGCATTATTCCACATCTGTCTGTGGTAATAAACAACTGCTTGAGTGGCATTTTCCAGGACAGCTGATGAACTAGGTTCTTATGAATAAACACAGTTCCAAATGGAAGCAAGGTGCAGTAGTATCATTTTACCTCTGGAGAAGTAATTTCTTTGTGATTATATTCCAGAGAATCTGCTTGTAATTAACATTACATAGGATGACTTTGAAATCAAACCATTGCAAAATACAAGTGGCAGTATGGGATTGGTGTTTGAAATTGGAAAGGATGATACTTGGGAGATTTTAACACTCACCTAGATAGCACTGTTTAGCTATTTTGAGTTTGTATTGATTAAAAAAACAGAGTAAGGCTTTTATAAAGATTCCAGCATCACTGCTAGACTGTCATCATCTGTGGTTTTGCTATGGCTGGTACTTCCCTCTCTTTTAGCTCTGCTGCAGCACAAAGTAGGTATAAAAATGAAGTTTTGTGCTTTGGACAGCAAGGGGTTTTTCCCACCAACTCAGCTGCAAATCTCAGAGCCTGCAGCAGGCTCAGGAACTTGGGCTCTTGTAGGGATCTTTTCCTTCAGACCTGGAATGCAGGTGAAGGGACAGGTGTGCAACCAAACCCTCTCTGGGCTGGTTCCAAGTGGGAACAGCCCCAACATGGGGACATGGGGCTGTTCCCACCCGGTGCTGCCCGGGAAGGCCCCACACCTGCACATCCAGGGGCGACCACGGAGCTCTGGAGATGTTTCCATAAATTGTGTGATTCCGTCAGAGCTGACGTAGGGTCACAAGCCTGGATTCCTGATTGAGTCATCCAGACTGATAAGGATGTTGGGAATTAAGACCTGAGGAATGTGTGCTGGGACTCATCCTCCAAATGAAGTAACTGTGGTTGTGCCGTGGGGCTGGAGGAGCTGCACCTTCAGCTGGAAATGGAGCAGCTTTAGTGCAGCTGTGGGTTATAACCCAAACTGCTGCTTTGGGGAGTTGGAACAGAGCACTGCTACTAGAACTGGTGTAGGCAGGAATTATTTTGAAGGCTCTCAACATAGTATTTATTTTTTTTTATTAAACTCCGGGGGTTTTTTGTCCTTTAGGGAGGAAAATCTCTCTAATGGTCTCCACAGAAAGATGCATTCATATGAGACTGTGATGTGTGGGTGGAGAAGGGTTTGTTGAAGAAAATCATGAGCTGACTCTTAAAATATCTTGGAAATGAAGTGCAAGGGAGAGAAGATAAATATTTTATAAATATGTGCAGATGAATTTATGGTTTGGCTTGTCACAGTTCACCAGTTGTTTTCAGTTCTGCCCATGACAGGGGCTGTCTCCTGCCCACTGAAAACCACACCTTCTCTTTTTCTGGATTGTGTACAGCCTCTAATATTGGAGTTTGTTCCTTCTTGAGTTGTTCTGCTACCCCAAAAACTGACTCAACCTGGGAGAAGATCAAAATACCTTATTAGCTCTACTGGAATTCATAGGTGATGATTAGAAAAGTGAGGGGTAGTTTCCTTAAAGTACCAAAATTTCAAGGAGAGGAGGCTGCAGCATCTTGGAAGCTGTTTTGTGTCACCTCCACCTTGTCCCCTCCCTGGGAAGAGTGAGAGCTGCAGCAGTGCTGGGAGGGGACGGGGTGTAGGGGCCCTGCCTGGATGAGTCCTGTCACTTATCTTTCCTTTTCCTATCAAAAAAAGGACATAAATAAAAAAAGCTGTGTTACAATTCCCATTTTTGCTGTTCACAAACCACCCACTGCTGATGTCCAACAACTCCACCACTCTCTATTTTAGACCCAGCCCGAGGAGGACGACCCGGGGGTGGGTAAAGCTCTGCCTGGGCTTTCTTCCTTTTTTGGCAGTTTTCGTTCCCTGGGAACATTCCAGGGGTGTATAAAAAGCCACTTGGTTGTGTCTATTTCTTCTCGTTCACAAAAGACATTTTTATATTCAGAAAACATAAAAACAGCAGCTCCTCTTGTTACATGTGTGAATTTTTGTCTTTCCTGTACATCACCAAAAACAAGGTCAGCGAGCAGCCCCGCCGGCGTTCAGAGCATTTCGTAACCGAGGGGATTTAGAGCTTCCTTTTCCTTCTGGAGGGCCTTTACTGCAAAACCCAAAGTCCTGTCACTAATTCCAGCCTAACCCACTCGAGATTACGGAGTTGGGAGCAGTGGGCTGCTCAATAACAAGTGGTTAAGTCACGTGCTGCCGGTAGCTCAGCGACTGCTCCTGAGGAGCCCCAGCTCGTGGTGACGTGGGGCCAGACACACTCGGTACATTATTCATGGTGCTTTTAATTGCTCCACTCTGCTTTTAACTGGTGCTGGAGGCGGGGAGAGCCGGGAGCTGCCTGGAACAGGGATGGGTTGGCGTTAACTGGGAGCTGTGAAAAATGGAGTATTATTACTGTCCACGTCTGCTGAAGTTCCTGCAGTATCTGTGGGTAAGTGTGCTCTGGAATGTCAGTGTGCTCTCCCAGAGCTGGCTGTTTCCACTGCTTGCAGAAATCCTGGGAGTGTTCATGTATGCTGAAGGCTTTCCTCAGCAGTTCCTTTCTGAGTAGTAACATGAAACTGGGGATTTATTTTGGGTGAGAAAGGCTGTTTTATCTCTAATACTTAAAGCTGTAGACTACCCGAATGTGCCTTGGAAAACCCTTTTAGGAATCAGCATTTCTTCCTTGTTTATACCGAGCCATGGGAGTTGTAGTTTAGTTTAGTGTGAATTAGGAATATTCTTCCCTCTTTGTGTAAAAGCTCTCCCTGGCTCCAGAGCTGCTGCCCCAGGACCCTCCTGCCCTGCTGCTGGTACAGCCACTGCCTGCTATTCTAGGAAAACAGCTGTGCCCATGGCTTTAGAAGTGTGTGATTTTACAGTTCCTTACTTGTTTTTAATTTGCCTCTTCATGGGTTTCGATGTCTCGGTGAGCACTTCCTCTTCCAGCACTCCTCAGGGCTGTCTGTCATGAAAAGCTCTTTTTAGCAGGCTCTGACTGTGCTGCCCTGCCAGCTTTGCACAGGGACTGCTGTGTGTCTGAAACCATCACATTTGAGCTAGAAAGCCTTTATGAATAAATACGGTATTGCTTTGAACTAATTAATTAATGCTTTAATTTCTCCTGTACTCATCAAAGATCAGTTTTCATTTGCTTGTTGTAGTTTGCATTGATCTTAATTTTTTCAGCTGTCAATTCAGCGTGTAATCAGCACTGACACCAAACCTTTTCATGTTAGCTGTTTGCTTCTATGTTTTAAAACTGTAGCAAAGAGTTTCCTCCCCTCATTTTGTGTTTAATTTTACAATCCTTGCCTGTATGTCCTTTGATCAGTTGTGAGGTGAGATTGCCCACTGCAAATTTCTTGCTGCTGGGAGAGAAAACTGTGCTTGAGGAACTGGGCATTTTATTAAAAACCTTTTGCTGTTGGAGACTGTAGTAGTGTGAAACATGGAAGTGCTTGGACATTAATTAAGGTTTTTTTTGACCAGCTGTATTTTTAAGAGACAAGCTTCCTTTAAATTGCAAACTAAAAAATTAGTCATTAGTGTGATGAGGGGGTGGATGTTCTTCGTGGTTTGTCAGTGTGAGAAGTGTGAAAGAGCTCTCTCCCTGCTCTTGCTTTGACATGGGATTTTCCATAAGGCCAGGGAAAAATCCCAAACCAACCCAAACTTTGGATCAGTCCAGAAGATGCCTGGGATGGTGGGCTCCGGTATTGTGCAGTTCTAGGCTGTAACAGAACAGATTGTTGTATCTTCTGGGTGTACATTGTCTTTTAGAGGTCTTGGACAATTCCTTAGGCACTTTAATTCATGCACACTTCCTGATTTACTGCAAGAAAATGTTGGAATGACAGTTGTGATATTCATGATGTTAAAAGAAATTTAAGGGACATACACAATTGTGCCTTCTGTCACTTTTTGTGCTGCTGTTGCAGCTGGAGGCTACTAAGGGGATACTTATCTCTACTTACAGTCAGGAGTAACCAGAGATGTTGGGGTTGGTTGTCAAGTGTTATTTAATCTGTCTTGGGGAGCTAAGATGCCTTATTCATTAGGCACATGTACCTGAAGAAGCTACAACTCTTAATTAAACAATATTATAGCAAAAATCTGCTTTTAAAGCTACTCTATGGAGTTACTGATGGGTTGCATCTCCTCTGCTGTGTATTTGCTTTACTCCTACAGTGGTGGAGTTGTGGGACATCACTGGACCCACTCAGTGCCAGCTCTCTGCTAATTCCTTGCTGATTGCTCTCCTGATCTTTGGACAGGATGTGTCTTACTGTGACAAACAGTATTTTCTGAGCACAGCAGGGTCTGTGGTCTGCCCCAGTCCGTGTGCAATGGTGTGACCACCACATGTCTGCATCCTGTGTGTGGGTGGCAGCTCTGGGTTTCTGAGAAGTGTCTTTGTGTCCAGTGAAACTTTTTTTCCCACAGCTTGTATATATTTGAGTATTTTCCAGGGTGCATGGGGTATCCATCACCCCTTTTCCAGCTGGTGAGGAGCTCTGCTGCAGCTGATACAAGACGTCTTTAGGCCTGGCTTGCACAGGAAGTTCTTTAAGTGCAGCTCAGTGGTCTTGCATCAGTCACAGGGTCAGACTGGTTGTGCCAGGTGTGCAGCCACAGCACTGGGGTTTCCTGTTCCAATGCCCGTTGTCCAAGAACCAGTTTTTTGGCTTCCTGGTGGACACAACCACTACTGGACTGCTCTCAGTTGGTTCTGTTCCTGCCCTTGGCCATCTCAGTTGTCAGCAATTCTTGCTCTGATTCACAGCTCAGTTTGGCCTTCTGGAATGGATGTGGTGGTGCGTCTCCTGCCCATGCTGGTACCAGTCCTGATGAGTTGTTTCTTCCCAGGCTGGCACTTGTCATTTTTCAAACAGCAAAGAAATGCTACATCCTGAAAGCACTCAAAGCAAATGGCTTGTTTTAAATAAAACGTTCCTCTGCAGCACTGAGATGGTTTAAAAAGACCTTATTCTTTATTGACAGTCATGAAAGAACAATTGCAAAATCAAAAGAAAATTGGGGTATTTAAGGAAGAAGAAAGATTTAGAGTTTGTTTTGACAAGATTTTGGTTGCTACCTTTTAAGAGTAGTTTTGATATGTTTTGTCAGGTGACTCTGAAGGAAGCAGCAGCTGGTTAATAACCACTGTCCTGACGTGTCACTGTGGGAGGAGTTGGGTTGGTGATGGAAGGAAACTGAAACCATCAGCCTGCAACCACGGGTGATGGTCATCCTGCCCCGAGCAGGGGTCGTCCTGCTCTGAGGGAGGGAGGGGGCTCTGTGCAGGTGTGGTGTGCCTTCCCTCTCTTTGCACTTCTGCAAAGTCCCTGTGGACTGACTGTGCTGCTCTTCCCTTGTGGGATTTGGTTTTGGTGGTGGGGATGTGGATGTTTCTTCCAAAGAGTTAAAACCCCTCCCACCCAGGTGGTGGCCGGGTGTATCTGCCCCTGGTGTCAGCAGATACCCGAGTAACCTTTCGGAGAACCTGGGTAAATGACGTCCTTGCGCAGGAAAATCTGGAAAGGCAATTTCCCCAATTCCCAGCTGCTGCTGTAGAAGAGGAGCTGTGGTGTCTGTGGCATTGCTGAGAGCAGGCAGACAGGTCAGCCTGGCCGAGGAGCCCCATTCCCAGCGGGAACACGAGGGAGTGCTGTTCCACCACGGAGCGCTGCTGGCCCGCAGCCACATCCCCGCTCCCAGCCCAAGGACACATGCTCAGTGCAAGGCAGTTTGTTCTAATGAGGTGTGGTATTAAGTTTAATTTACCATAAAATGCTCACATGGAATAGCACATTCTAGGTTAACTTGTGGCAATAAGGGTTTCATTGAGTAAGATGTAATCGTTTGTAGACGTGATAAGTTTTTTGTAGCGACTGTGTCGTTCCAGGCTTAGAGCAGCTGGAAGTGGGGCTGACTGTGCCTGCTCTCCTTCCCCTTATTTTAAGTCTGGAATTGTGAATATGCTTCTGAAAAAGTTCTTCCCTGTGAGGATGGTGAGACCCTGGCACAGGGTGCCCAGAGAAGCTGTGGCTGCCCATCCCTGCATGTGTCTAAGGCCAGGTTGGATGGGGCTTGGAGCAACCTGGGACAGTGGAAGGTGTCCCTGCCCATGGCAGGAGGTGCAACTGGATGATCTTTAAGGTCCCTTTCAACCCAGGCCATTCTGTGGCACGAGGCTAAAGAGAATTGTTAATCCTCATTTATACACACAAAGCAGAGGTAACTTCACTGCCTCCCTCTTAATATTTTGATCTAAAGTTGTTTTGACTCAGTTCCTGCTTTCCCAAGCTGTTGTCCGTGTTGCTGATGCTGGGAGACAGCCAAGTTCCCACTATTGTTCCTGTCTTTTCAGCAGTGGTGAGTTGTTCATGCAGCCAGCGCGTGTTTACTGCGCTGAAAGGAAACGGCGTTTTTAGGGAGCTACTTGAGCATGGGGAAAGTAGCTTTTTGTAGAGGACTTTCCTCAGGATACCACAGGATTTGTGCTGCAGGGCACAGGTGTTCTTAAAATGTAACTTCAGCAAAATCTGGAGCCTGAATGAAGCTTGGAAGAATGTAGTATTTGGTTTAGTGATTCATGGTGGAGACTAATAAATCCCTGGCACATAAGGGGAGGCAGTATGGATTGTGTGCTGTCCATGTCCTGGGGGATGTGGGAGCACGGGGCTGTTGTGCTGTGCCTGGGAGGAAGAGGAGGAGGAGGAGGCAGTAAGAGCAGAGAGACCTGGAAGTAAAGGAAGGTGTGTGCACTTAGGGTTACACAGCCATGGCAAATAAATCCTCTGCTCTCGTCATCAAATGGGTTAAAATGGGTGAAGGAATTATTGTATTAACTTACAGCTGGTGTTTGGTCAATTTACTGCCATCAAGCAGTGCCTGATGTGAGTGGAAGACACATGGAATAGTGTTTTGTAGGGAGAAGATGGAAGAACAGTGTTCAGACAGGCCTTGGGCAGTTTGTGATCACGCCAGGAACAGCTGGAATGGGTTCAGAAGCAGCTCCTTGTTACTGATCTTTGGAGAAGAAAATCCCTTGCATGAAAAAAAGCTCTTCCTTCAGAGTGTTCTCCGTGAGTCAGATCTGAGCCTTCAGCAGCTGGAGATTTCCTGAGCACCCTCAGTGAGGAGAACAAATGCTATGGCATCTCTTCAGGCAGGTGGTGTGGAGCAGGAGCAGCGTGTTCTCCTGGTTGAAGATGTTTTGTGGTTATCTGTGCTTAACATGTCCATTGGGTCAAGTGATGGAGCAGCAGCTGTTCCCATGATGGACTTCCTAGGAGAACCTTAACTATGGCACTACTTTGTTTTTCCTCCCTGGTGCAGGGAGATCCACTGCAGACATCTTCATCCTGGATTTTTGTTTGTACAAATTAAAAACAACCTGTAACTATTCATCTTTTGCTTGGCTCAATCCCTTGGACATAAACAAATGTAAAGAAAATCGGTTTGGTCCTTTCCAGTGTATTTGTGCTGTAGGAATTTCCTGTTTCTGTTTTTTCAGTTTTTCCTCCTCCATTGAGCTGGAGGGGAAGTGCTACAGGATTATGGACATGAGTTTGCAAACAACATCGTATATTTTTAGCTGGTTTCCTCAGCTTTAACACTGATAGCTTTGTTTTACAGTGAAACAATTCAGGGCACAAAAGCTGTGTACGTTCAGGATGTTTAACTGGGCCTTGCTTAGGTTCAGGATAGTTTGGGGGACAAAAGAATTGGCACTTTCTGAAATACTGTTGTGCTTTAGTTGTTGGAATTATTAGTCGTAGTTGTATTTAAATTGTTTAAGAACTTGGAGTAAAAATTATATTTCAGAGTTACCTTTATTTACAAATTTTTATTTATCTTGAAATAATGACATGCTACTGCAAAAGTGCCCAGAATCCTGTGCAGAGAAAGGATAGCTGACTTTTTTGATTACAAATAAAATGGGAAAGTTCAGGTTTTTGCTGATCCTATCAAGGATCACCATGGCAGTAGAATGGAAAAATTACTCTGGCAGGTATAAACAAGTAAGTGGAGCATTTGTTCAGTCACGAAAACTATTAATGTGTTTTCTTTATCACAAGAGTACTTCTGTAAGGAAAACAAGGAATGCAGATTTAAATTGTTTTTTAAGACTTTTCGTCTCTGTTTAAAATAAAGATTTTTAAAGTAGCCTTGCACTACATCGATGGGATCTTTTATGAACCCACTTTAAAAGCCTCTCATATCAGTGTGTGCTTGTGTAAACTTTACCAGTATTGATGCAGAGCATGTTGTTTCCACAGTCTCTCCTTGCTCACTGGTTTGCGAGGCCTCTGGAGGCTTTTAAAATTACCTGATTGAAGGAAAAAGTCTGGAAATGGAATTTCAGCCTCTTGTAGTTGGTGTGTGCAAGTAAAACACCTTTAATGCCAAGGTCTCTCTGCAAGTTGTCCAAGATTGTGAATAACCATTAATTAGAGCTGTGGCCATGAGTGTGACTTGCTTATTTTCAGTAGAAAATGAAAGTAGGAATAAAAATCAAATATTTGGTGTAAATATTGAGATACCTGGGATTTCAGGTTACAAAAGAGATTTCTCTGTCCAAAGTCTGTGTGTTAAAACACTCCATCCATTCCACTCTTTTTTCCTCTCTTTTGGTTTTTTTCCCCTTTTTCTTTTGACTGTAGAGTGCCTGTCTACACGTGATGCTGTCTGGGCATCTCAATGAATTGTATTATTGTTATCATCATGAAAATTTTAAAAAACCCACAAAACAGAACAGATAAAATCACCAAGCCCTTTTGTCTTTGTCTGTGTTAAGTTTCATGGGAATTCCTGGATTGGAGTGATGGGTGGGTATCTGCCATGGAGCCAGGTCCTCTGTTCCACCTGCTGAGCTTTGGTCTCTCTGTGCCAGATGTGCAGCCAGGCATTTCTTTTTTACTTTAAATAAGAGTTTGAAGGTGACGTGGTAAAATCTTCATGATGGGGTGTTTCATGTGAGAAATTCAGCCCATAGTTAGGAATGCTCACTGCTCCTTCATGGAATGTGACAATTCAGTTGGCAAAATACAGAACACAGAGGCAAAAAGAAGGAGCCTGTAAAACCATGGGTTGTTTGTCGTGTCTGAGGAGCCCAAGAAAATTGAGTCTGGAGCTGTGCAACTGAGCCCAGCCCAGTGCTGCATCTTTAAATAGTCCATCCTGTCAAACACAAGAGTTTAAATTAAGTTCTCTTACTAATGAAGCAGAAGGAGATTTGGTGTGGAATGCAGGGCCAGGACAGCCTTACAAGGGCAGGCTCTGCTCCCAGGGGTGCTGAGCACTGGATGTCACAAGGTGGGACTGGAGCTGCCCATGGTCCTCACAAGTGCTGGGTCCTGCTCTTTGTAGGTGGGATGATGCCTCACAGAAAACCCTTTGGAAATGCCTGAATTAGTGCTAATTGCTGATTGGAATGATGGGGGTGGTGATAAGAGGAACCCATCAGAGAGTGAGTTCTGGACTGAGGTTCCCATAAGGGAAGAGCAGAAACTGTTGTCACAGTTAGTCCAGATTAAAATTGCCTATCCTTCTGTCCCGTCTACTCTGCTGGCAAAGGATCCTTCAGGGGACCCAGTCGAGGTGAAAACTAATCCCAGGTGTCTTGCTGGGTTTTCAACTGGATTTCCTTCCCAGTTCCATGCTGCTGGGATGGAGCTGGTGGCAGGGAAAACCCCATGGGCTGGAAGGACTCACACCCATAAAGAGGCTGCAAGTCCCACCTGCCCCTCCTGGGCTGTGTTCTGTACTCTGCTGCTTGCAGGCCTTCTTTGAATTGACCTTCCAATCCCACAGAGTCATTAACATAATTACATGTATTTGAGAGCAGGTGAAGCTCCAAATGAGCTGTAAGAGGCTTTTGGAAAATATAATGTAACCATGGAATTTTGTTTTCTGCTGAATGAGGGGAGAAACAAGGGTTGTTAGGTCTTTGTGCAGGGTTGTGTTTTTGAGCTGTAGGTGGAAGAGATGTTAACAATGGAAGTATCCAGCGATGTTTGAATAACGAGGTCCCATTTATACTGAGGTAATTAGTCATGCAGTTTGGGTAGCTGCGTGTATGTGCGCTCTTGTTTTCTGGAGCTGCAGATCCCTGACAGACCCAGGGTGAGATAATCACTTGGATTCGTCAAGGGCAGAAGATCATTTTGTGCTGTTCTTGTTCAGGAACAACCCCTCACTCAGCCAAGACTGCTGGGCTGGGGGCCAGTTAGAGAATCCTTCCCTGTGAGGGTGGTGAGGCCCTGGCACAGGTTGCCCAGAGAAGCTGTGGCTGCTCCATCCCTGGAAATGTCCAAGGCCAAGTTGGACAGGGCTTGGAGCACTGGTCTAGTGGAAGGTGCCCATGGTCTCCAAGGGAAGGGACCCTAAAGCTCATTTTGTTCCGCTCCCCTGCAAATTTAGCTGAAGTGGTGGAAAAATCTCCAGCCATTTGAATTTGATGGTGAAGGTGCATCTGGTTGTCCTCTAAAGCGTTTTGCCCTGATGTTAATTGAGGTGTAAATCTAAGCAGTAATTTAGATGCTTCAATACCCAGCAGTGTGTTCACATGGTGCCAGAAGATCCTAAATTTAGTATTGCAGAAAGACTCAAATCAGCACTTTTTCAATCTTCTGAGGGCAAAAATGGTATATTTGGTATAACGTTCTTTTTTCAGGGGAGGTATAATAAAAAAGTGGAATATATTCTGTAGCGACTTTTCAGATCCTTCAAGTTCCATGCACATGTGAGGAGTCCTTGCAGCGAGCTGTAGGAGTGCCTTGCTCTGTGGAGCCTTGCTGAAACCTGGCTCTGCCTCTCCCCCTGTTTGCCCCAGGTGATATTCCAGAAGGGGAGTTAAATTTGGGTTCTGCTCTGCCCATCCTGGTGAGGTGAAGGAACTGCTGACTAACTCACATGGCAGCTCCAGGCAGAGCTCTCGGGCTGCTATTTGAGGGGCTCCCACATCAGATGGAGCCTGAAACCCTCTGGAATGGCAGAGTGCCCCGTGCAGAATCCCTGCACTGCAGCAGGCACAGAGCTGCACTTGCAAAGGCGCAGATGTTTGAAATATCACACTTAGATTTAACAGCATAAAAATGTGCAGTAAGTCTTAAATTCCAGCCTTGGATGCAGGATCGCTGTCGTTCGTGAAGCATTATCCATAACTCTGGTAGATAAATTAATTTTTTCCCTATTTTTTTACAAATCTAAGAAACACCGAGCTCTTGGGGTTTCTGGTCAAAACTATCTCCATTTCCATACAAAAATAACCCTGCAGCTCTTTAAGAGAAGAGCTGTTTGAGGGGGAGAAAAAAGTATTTTCTGTTGGTTGGATTTTCTTTTATCTCTGAGAGGTTTTATGAGGCTACTAATTTGAGAATGTTCAAAACAAATACATTCAAAAATAAGAATAAGTTAGGGAATGCTACATTCTGTCACTACTGTTTTTCTTGGAGATAAATTACAGCTTGGTGGAGTTGAGCTCCTAAAAGCAGGGATTAAAAGGGAAGGCACCCTGTTTCCTCAGGGCATCTTGGGATCGTGCATGTCTGCAAGGCACATTTCTGATACAATAAACCTTACGCAAGAACCATTGCATCAAATGTTATCTAGAAATTCTTTGTTCCATTGAATCCTCTTCCTGGATGGTTCAGAGGAGCAGAGGGTGATGCAAGTTCATGGTACTTTGTATGGCAAATTAAGCAACAGCCACAAACCCCCTTGAACAAACAAGAGAGTGAGCAGCTTCCAACATGCCTGTCTTGCCTCTTTACCCTCGGTCCTGAACTAGTCAGGTCTTGACTTTGGACTTCTAAGTCCAAATTTACATCATAAACTTAGGTTTATTGATTTAAACCCCAAGCTGCCTGCTGTCCGCCCAAGTGGGCTGTTCCCAGGAATTACATGGCTGGTGACACCTGCGCTCGTGTCATTACCCTCAGTTGTTTTGGGTTTGTGGTACCAACCGTGGTCTCCCAGCAGCTGAGGAGGGAGCAGAGCTGGGAAAGGACATGGAGCCCTTCCTCACAACAGGGAACAGTGTAGAAAAGTGGAAAAAACCGGCTTCCAGTGGTCAGACCTGTTCAGCTTTGGTTTGAGCCTCTGGCTTAATCATTATCCTGTGCCGATAGCACAGTCGCTGACTGGGACGTGTCCTCTTTGAGGCCGTGAATGGCACAAGGAACCAGGTACAGGAGGTGGGACTGCCCGTGTGCCCGTTGAGCAGCAGGAGCGGGGTGTAGGTGTGGCCCCATCCCGGTGGGAATCCTCTGGTGTCTGTGCGAGACGTTCCGTGGCAGAGCCGCGTTCCCCAGGAAGGGTTAAAATCACTAAGTCCACGTGACATATGCAAACTATGAATCATTCCAATAGATCTGTGCAACTCCTGCCTGCTCCGGAGCCAGCAGATGCTGTTCCCTGCGTTGCCATGGTAACCCTGCCTGTACTATAATAAAGCCCAGCCCAGATCCTTCCTTGGGCAGACCTCTGCGGCTGGTCACCTCCTCATTGTTTCCTCCCCGGAGCACAGGCGAG
>NW_008238337.1:4714163-4746813 GCF_000691975.1 Corvus brachyrhynchos
TGCTGCGTGTCACCTCGTGGGCCTTAGTCGGGAGCGCTGGGAGCGTGGCAGACCCTGCCTGGGAGCCAGACGGGCTACAAACAGCTGTGCATCCAGAGCTGCTTGCAGAGCCGCTCGGGGCCGTGTGAGGAGAGCAGGCGTGGGGACAGTCCGTGCGTTTGTCCCTCGGCTGGGAGCCCCCCTGGAAGCAGAGGAGCTGATGTCATCCAGCAGCTCTTTTGGCAGGCTCTGAGCAGCCAACGAGTCCCGCGGGGAAGGCTGGACACGCTTCCCCTTCAGCCTCCCCGGCTTCGCTCCGCAATTCTGCCAGGGGAGAGCTCCAGGATGGTTCCGAAGGCAGCAAGGCTGGTGAGGAGGGGATTCTGCTGCTGACACCCTTCTGCAGAGTTTTTTTGGGAAGAAAAGAATCTGGATTTATTGTTTAGAAGATCTAATCGATTTGCTGCTAAATGGATTGTATAGGAGCACCAGAACTTTGGTCAATGCACTCTCATCTGATGAGTGGCCGAGCCAGGAGAATAAGATTTGTTTTATCCTTCTGATATTTACAGCAAAACAAAAACTTGGCTTAAAAAGGGAATTGCTTTTCCTGCTCAGAAATGAGAGAGTAAGAGCCTAATTCTCTGCTTGCAAATGGACTCGTTTCAAGTGACTGTGTCAGGATTTAAACATTGATTTATCTCTTTAACATGGCTGAATTAAACGTATTTTGATGGAACTCTGGAAAGCCGATTGTAAGTAGGAAAAGTCTTTTATTTTTTCCTACTTGACAAATACCAATCTCCCACCTCACATCTTTGGTTATTTAATTTTAGGAATATGCTGAGGGTGATAGTGCAGTGCTGTTTACCTTAGCTGGAAATATTTTATACACGGAATCACTTTTCGCAAAATATATCAGGGTTGTTAAGGAGAATCTATTTTAATTGCTACTGGATATTGATATCTCATCTCTGCTGGAAAAAAAAAAAAAATGGATTACCTTGGAGACAAACTGACAGTGGCACAAACTCACATGACCCAGTGGATGGGCACAGTGCGGAGATCCTTGCAGGAAGCACTAAATTTAGTCACTACTGCGGTGGCTCATGAGCGGAGTGGCGGGGAAGGTGGCACCAGGACTCCCTTCAAGAGAACCTCTTCCTTCAGGCACTTTGCATCCCGGAGCAGAGAGTCCTTCCGAAGGTTTTCAGTGCGGAGTCAGCAGAGGTTTTCCTCTTTGGGGAAGAGGCAGCCCAGCTCAGAGCCACCCGAGCTTGTAAGCGATGCACCTTTTTGAGACCCTCAAGGGAGAGAATATGATAAAAACCCTCGGGTTTGTTGCAGCATTTTATCTCCTAACAAAACCTACCTCCTGTCTGCTTTTCCATCTAAAAACAGCCCCCAAAACACCTCCAGATAGTGCTGTCTGTCTGTCTGCTCTCCCAGCTGCTTCCTGCAGCGCAGGTGGATGTTTTCATTTGCCAGGGAGTCAAGGTTTGGGGAATGGGGAAAATGTGGTTGATTTTTAAGGTAGGACAAGTATTGGTCTGAAATGAGAAAGTTAATCTGACAATGGTCTGGTGTTGGTCAGTTCCCCAGCACAGGCCAGCATGGCTTTGGGTGTGCTTCAGTATTTGTGATTTTCCAGTAAAAAAATGCCTGAAGCTAAATTTGTAAGAAGAGTGAAGTGCTGTCACTGTGCAGGCAACATAAATGATCATTATTCCCTTCTTTTATTGAAAAAAGGGTGTTTTTTCTCAGAATGCTTCCATCTTTGTCATGCCACAGAAGTGATAGGGTCAACGTGACTTGTGAAGGCTGTGGTGTGACAGAGGCAGGGTGCAATTCCTGGGAGCAAAGCAAAGGTGAAGAGCTCTTGGTTCCCCACAGCTCTGTGCCAGATGGAGCCCTTTTCCCCCTCCCTTTTCCATTAGCTTCCAGGTTATGTTCAGGAAGGACTGTCTGTATTCCATGGCATGGCAGAGTGGGAGAAGAGAGGCGGGTTTCCTGAGGCTGCCACGATCCTCCCGACCAATTCTAGTTCTGGCACATCCTACAAAGCAGCAAAGGTTTGGGGTGATAGGGAGTGAAAGGGAAACAAACCTGGTTTATTCCTGTTTTATTTCACGGAGAGGAGCTGAAACCAGTGGTTTGAGTTGTACCTGAAACTGGTGATTTAAGCCCCATGTTTGACCAGGGGGAAGCGAGTGACTGTGGTTGAGTTGTGTGGAAAGGGGCCCCTTCTGGCACATCCTACAAAGCAGCAAAGGTTTGGGGTGATAGGGAGTGAAAGGGAAACAAACCTGGTTTATTCCTGTTTTATTTCACGGAGAGGAGCTGAAACCAGTGGTTTGAGTTGTACCTGAAACTGGTGATTTAAGCCCCATGTTTGACCAGGGGGAAGCGAGTGACTGTGGTTGAGTTGTGTGGAAAGGGGCCCCAAGCCTTGGTGCCAACGTGTTGAGTAAATCCAAACTCTCTGAAGTGGCTAAAATGTTTTGGTTTCTTTTTTTTTATTATTAAACAAAACAGTTACTCATTGTGAAGTGCAAACAACGGGCAGCTCTGCTGTGGCCTCGCGGGGTTTGCTCAGGGAATGAGTGCAAGTGACGCTGCATTCCTTGGGCAGGTGTGGTGTTTGAATATTTCTGTTTCCAGTGCTCTCTATCAGCCCTGGGTAGAGCATTTCTGTCCCAGCTTGCTATCCATGTCCTGTTTGGACAGTCTGGGAAAGAAAATAGTGTCAAGTAAGCACAAAAGAATGAAGAAGAAAATATTTGGTAACCACTGTTACAGCGTTAGCATGGTGAAGTTCTCTTGCCTTCTTTTTTAAGCTGGTGTTTTAGATTTATTGGAATCATCTGAATGAACAACTCGTGTGAAAGAAGGCTGAAAAATGGGAATGTGAAACCTGCAAAGGACAAATGTTCTGCTGTCCTACGCAGCCCTGCTTACGGAGCAGAAATCGGGAGACACGGGGTGACCTTTTCTCTTAAGTCACTGGTGACAGTGCTGGAGCTGCTGTTCCTCTGTTTCAGCAAGAATTTTGCTTGTGCTTGGCTTTATGTGTGAATTTGGTTTCACTTGGGCTCAAACGTAAGGTCTGAGCACTCCGAGAAGTTTGTGGTTGGTGCCATTGTGTCTGTGGCAAATGACTGAGACCTGAAGCTGGTACTTTTTTATCTGATTGCAACAGGGTCCTGTCTCAGTCCTTAAAACTACTGACATTGTGCTACCAAAAACTGTGGAATGAGTAAAAAGTGTGTAATTCATACGAACTGACTTCTGTGCTGCTTTAGGGCTGTAGTGTAGAGCAGTCACTCAGTGCTGATGGAGTTTTTAAACAAGGGTCAGCCGTGCTCATGAGCTCCTGCCTGACACAGCGAGGGCCAGTGGCTTCCAGCTCCCTTTCCTGCTGCCACTGGTGGCTACTGGTGGAGAATTTGGCATTGTACAAGGCAAGGAAATGTGTCCAAATTCAACTTGGGCAGCACAATTTAAGTCAGTGTGAGTAAACTTCTTCAGCCTCACATCTGCGAATCCATAGCTGAGCTTGCAGAAGTTTTTACTTTACAGTGAGACTTTTTAAATAGAAGCTGATTTTTCTTTCAGGTATTTTTATTGAGTTAATTGTCCATTTTCATCTCATGTCATCAGCTTGGTGTCTTTGTAAGAGGAGCAGAGATACATGCATTAAACATGGCCTCTGATTTAATCAGGGTCTCTCGGTCATGGTTCTATTATAGGTGTGAGATCTGGTTTCACAGCCAGCTCTGTTCTAGGTCTCGAGGTTTGTTGCCATACAATAAAACCAGGGCAGTTGTCTGATGCCCTTGGCTCCACTTACACTGCTAAAAAAAGTCATGGAAAACCTTGGGGGTGTTTCACACAGAACAGGAAAGATGAATTCTGAGGCTGAGAGTGGTCGATGTGTTTTACCTAAATTGCTCTGCTGTGTGCTAGAAATAACACCAAAGTGCATTTAGTAGTGGTTTCCTTTTGGTGTACTGGGCAGTCAAAGAAAATGGTGTTTTCATTCAAAATTCATCTGGCAGCATTATTTAGTTTAAATTCAATTTTTGATATAGTTCCAAAATAAAGATGGAAGTGGAGTGATTTGTTTGCTGCACGTGTCCCAGATGTGCTGGGAGGGCACTTAGTCCTTCTGAGGGTTTTTGTTGCATCCTACAGCCTTTTCCCTGCTAGAGGCTGAAATTCCCATCCTAGTTTTTATTAATCTTCCCAGATGTTTCTTTTCCAGCCAGTCTAAGCTTGTGCAGCTTGTTCCTGGGGACAGCTGGTGGACTCTGACTTTTCCCATAGAACAGGATCCCTTTCTGGAGCAGGTGAGGGTCCTGGTTTGAGTTCCACACCTTCATTCACCGGGAGCTGTGTCTCTGTTTATAAAAAAGCTTTGATCTGCAGTGCCTGTTCTGTTGTACCCAAGTCTGTCTGCAGAAGTTTGTCCTTGTCACCTGAAGGTGAACATCCTTCAACAAACGATTTGTAAAAAGAAATTACTACAAGTTGGCACTTCAATTCTGAACTTGGAATAGGTACAGACCCTACAGGTGTGGTGAACATCCTTCAACAAACGATTTGTAAAAGAAATTACTACAAGTTGGCACTTTGATTCTGAACTTGGAATAGGTACAGACCCTACAGGGGATAGTTGCTGAACTCTTCTGCCTAATATTCACCAAGAACACAATGAATTGTTCTTAAAAGTAATTTTTTGGTACTATCAGTAAATGGAATTTTAATCTTTAAATGTTATCTTTAAATTCCCAGGGAGCTGTTAGGGTAGGGGGAAGCAAGTTTGCAGCAGGCAGGCTTTAAAAATGGGTTGTTTGTCTTGTTTGGGGGTGGGGGGAGGAGTGAAGCTGTTCAGTTTAATTAATGAAGATACAAGGGCCAGTGCTGAAACAGTTCCTGCTTTTTCATTCTTAATAACTTCTCTTTGGTTTAACAGGCCATGAACGTAGCTGGCAGATAAATCTGGGCCAGAAACCCATAGTGATGGGCATTTGGTGGCTGTCTTTGTTGTTCTCTCGTTATTTTGACAGGAATAATTATTTAAATGACTTTACTCTGTGATTTCACTTAGGCTGACTGCAAGGAGTTGATTTTTACCATACTCTTAAACAAGAAGAAAATAGCATAAATAGATTTAGAGCTGGTATTTTGTGCTCATCCACATTGCTGCCTTTTTTTTTTTAAAGCTCTAAGTGACAGCTTTCAGGAGAAGTAAATTGTATTAAACAAAAACTTCTCTGAATACAAACCTTAGAATCCTAGAATCCCAGAAGGATTTGGGTTGAAAGGGGCCTTAAAATTATCCAGTCCCACACCCTGCCATGGTTTGGGATACCTTGCAGTATCCCAGGTTGCTCCAGCCTGGCCTTGGATGCTTCCAGGGATGGGGCAACCACAGCTTCTCTGGGCACCCTGTGCCAGGGCCTCACAGCCTCCCTGTCCTGGCAATCCATTTTTACTGCAATTGGTAATACTGTGAAAGTTTTGGGAAACACTCCTGGTGTTCTCTGTGTGTGTGTTTTGACTGCTGTCTCTTAAAACATCTCCTGAGCTGTGCGAGCTGTGTGTTGAAACGAGCACGTTTGTTATTCACTTGTTGTCAGGAAATCCTATCACTGTCTGTACATCTTTAATTCCAGGCTTTAAGCTAATGAGCACTTCTTCCCAGGAATGTTTGTTTGAAGTTTAGCTTGTGTCTCATGTGGAGAGACGTTAACTGTGCAGAAGAGCTGTGAAATGCAGCATTTCGAGTAGGAGGTGTTGATTTCAACTATGCAGCTTTTCAAAAAAAGCAAATCTATTCCCTCCTTGGCATCCCAGTATGAAATTGCCTTGTTCTGGCTTGTGCCTCTTGCAGTGTTGAAGTCGAGGGATCCTGTTCCACGCTCGGTGCCAGGTTTTATTAACACTGATGGGAGTTACACGTGCCCTGGGGAGAGCCTGGATTCCCTGTCGCTGCTCAGGATCTTCCTGACAGAGCCTCTGGCTCCTTCCTGCTGCCTTGGCTTTCTTGGGGGTTCATTCCTTATCAGCTTGGCTGCCTGAGGCTGAAAAGGAAATTTAATCTGATGATATAGGAGAGGTTTTAAAGATGTTCCCAGCTAGTTCCTCTGCTGTGGTGTTGTACGTTCCCACCTCTCAGAGGAAGTGCTGTCGTGGCTCACGCAGCCCTAGCAGGGCTTATATTTAGAATTTAGTTCTCATCTGCTTTTTGCACATCGAGTCAACCTCTGCTCCATCTTCAGCCTTGCCCTGAACCAGCTGACGTGTGTGTGGTGAGTGTTCACAGCGGGGCAGAGCAGCTCGATTTGCAGGGTAGAAAAAACGATAAACTCTCAAATATCTTTGAAATCCTCTGTGAAATGAGGAGAGTAACGGCACCAGGAGTCACTGCAGGAGCAGGGAGCTGATGTCACTGCATGATCGTAACCAGATCCCTGGCAAACCCAACTTCATCTGCATTAATTTGACCACATTCTCTGTTGTGGCCAGAATCGATGCTGGGTAGACTTTGTGTCTGTCTCTGGTGTTGCAGCCTGTGCCAGGGCTTTACCACCCTCACAGGGAAGAATTTCTTCCTAGTATCTAATCTGAACCTGCCCTATGCCAGTTTAAAACCATTCCCCTCCATGTCCTTGTCCAAAGTCCATCTCCAGCTCTCTTGGAGCCCCTTTAGTACATCGGCTTTGCTGCAATTTTTGCTGTGCCTTTCCAGGGAGAAGGGGGTTGGGAATCAGGCCTGTGCATCAATGGGGAAGCAATGACAAGGTGGAGAATTAGACCAGTCACCCTCTAAAAACAGCTCCTGTTTCGTAAGGGAAATGCTGTCAGGCTTTAGCATCAGGGATGTCGTTGGTGGTTGGGTATCGTATCCCTGTGGAAGAGGCAAGGAAAACACGTATGGAGAGGCAGCCCAGGGTTGCATAGCAACAGGGAGGCTGTCGGGGCTGATGGCATTTATGAGATGCTTGGTACCGTGGGACTGGAACATTACTGCCCATGGGAGAGGGAAACATCCATTATTTAAAGGATTTTTGAGCAGAGCAGTGTAGCTCCTCAGGATCTAACAGAGCTGAATATGTGGTGTGAGTGCTCACAGTCACATGGGGCACATGTGTGTTTCTCCAGGCGTTGCTTGTGCATTCAGCAGCAGCAGCGCCAGTTTCCCACATAAAACCAGCTTGTCCTGCCCAGCCCAGGATGCACTGGGGCCAGTGGGATCATGGAATGGTCTGGGTTGGAAGGGACCGTAAAGCCCATCCCATTCCACCTCCTGCCATGGGCAGGGACACCTTCCACTAGCCCAGGGTGCTCCAAGCCCAGTCCAGCCTGGCCTTGGGCACTTCCAGGGATCCAGGGGCAGCCACAGCTTCTCTGGGCAGCCTGTGCCAGGGCCTGCCCACCCTCACAGGGAAGAACTTCTTCCTAACATTAATCTGAAGCTACTGTCTGTCAGTGGGAAGCCATTCCGCCTTGTCCAAAGTCCCTCCCCAGCTCTCTTGGAGCCCCTTTAGGTACTGAAAGGCCACAGTAAGGTCTCCCTGGAGCCTCCTCTTCTCCAGGCTGAACAACCTCAACTCTCAGCCTTTCCTTATGGGGAGAGCTGCTCCATCCCTCTGATCATTTTCACGGCCTCCTCTGGACTCGCTCCAACAGCTCCATGTCCTCCCTGTGCTGGGACCCCAGAGTTGGACATCCCACAGAGGGATGTTCCACTTGAACAGACACCACAGACACACACTGCCATCTCCTTAATCCTCTGCCCACACTGGAGGTGGCCGTGTTGTGGTGTAAAAGACCTGGAGATTCTGGGTGGGATTAATTCCCTTAATTCTGTCCCTGCTCTTGGGGCTGGGCTCCAGGGATGGTGCAGTGCTGCCCTGTTTGAGGCCGTTGTTCTGGCTGGCGTGTTTGGGAGGGCTGGGGAGCCTTCCCTCATGCTGGAGGTCTGTAACTCATCCCTGAGCTCAGCTGGGCAGTTCCTGGAACTCTTTATCTGGGGCTGCAGCAGGGAGGGTGGGGGCAGAAGGTGCTGCCTCAGCCTGGGACGCTGCCTGAGGCACTGACTCCATCCAGCAATTAATTGAAACACGGAGCTGGCCATCTCACCAGTCTGAATCCCACCTGATCGCTGGGAATTAAGAGGAGCTGGAGCCATGACTTACTCCTTGTGGGCAGCATTCATTGGATGGATAGTAAGTACAGATGGAAATCCTGGGATCCTCTTCCCACTTGCTGTCCTGGCATTTGGGTGCTTCCAAATTAAAATCCACAGGCTGTGACCCACAGACCCTCTTATTGTGGTGGGGTTTTCAGTGTTTGGTTGGTTTCAATCTGATGTTATGTTCTGATGATTCTTTTAGTGCTCCAAAATATATAGTTCACCTCTTAGTCCTTAGAATCCTTAGGATAATTGTAGAATAATTTAGGTTATAAAGGACCTGTGGAGCTCATCGAGCCCAGCATCCCATTCAAAGCAGAGTCAGCTACAAAATAATGTCATAAAATATGAATAGGTGGAGGTCTGTAGCTGTCTTCTGGCATGCTGCAGGGGAGCAGCTGGAATACTTTTCTGGATTTGTAAGGACTTGTGAGCTCTTCTAAAATTCAGTGTCACACTTAAGGGGCAATTTGACCACATTTTTTATTTCTTTAATTAAAGTAAGGAGAGGGAAAAATGAAAAAAAAATCCCTTTTCAAGAAATCAGCACCATTTTTTCTCTGAGTTGTGTATTAACAAGGCAGATGGTCAAAACTTCCTTCCATTGTGCAGTTTCTCTTCATATCCAATCCATGCCAGTGGAATTCAGCTCTGAACATTCACACTCAAGCTGTGGGCTGTCACTTTGGCTGGCTGATGTCTCGGGCTCCTTGGCGAAGAAAGATATTTTTGAAACTGTCTGTGCAGCTTCTGACTCAGGAGATCTCTCGGAGCTGCTGTTCCTCCTGTGCCAGGTCTTCATTTCCCATCCATGCAGGAGGGTTTTGCACATAAATGTCTGGGTTGACTCAGATTTAGAGGTGATTTTGGGGCTTCTGGGACCAACGTTGTGTGTGCATCGTTTTCAGGAATGGGAAATTGCAGGAGTAATCAGCCCTGGACTGTAGCCAAGCCCAGCTTAATTCCAAGGGAGGACTGGAAGAGGCATAATGGCTCATTTTAGAAGAAGAACCAGAGGCAAAGCAGGACACAGCTCAGCTGTTTTATTTGATAGAAAAATTAAGTAGATTTTTTTTCCTGGCTCCTGGCATAACAATTGGGAAGTTAAAGATCAAAGCTTGGAGAATTACAGCATTTGAAACCTGGATCAGGTGTGGGTTTTATTTGATTTGGGAGATTTTTCTGTCATCGTAAATTAGAAAAGTTCTAATTTGGGTTCATCTTGTGTGCTAAAAAGACACCAGACCCCTCTTTACTGCTTTTTCCTTCGGAATGATTAGTTTTCCAGTTTCCTGAACATTCTGTTTATGGAGGAAATGTCTGTACCTGGCCTGGCTTCATGTGTTGATTGCCTTGAGTCTTTCAGGAATATGATGACAGCGATAGAAAAGAGATCTTCAGGAAAAAAAAAAGCTAAAACTCTTCATTCTTGCTAATAATGACTTTCTGGCAAGGAAAATCTTCCTGATTTGTTATCACTTCCTTCCTCAGCACCCCCTCTCCTCTGAGCTGCTGCACAGGCTATAAATTGCTTTTCTGCACCGCCCTCGGTGCCCCCAGCCAACACCTCCTCCACCAGCCAAGGAGAGGATCAGCTCCTCTTCCCACTCCTTATTTTTGTGCTTGGTACCTAGAGAACATTTATTTTTTTCCAATTAATCATTTGGCACCTTAAAAAGTACATGTTGAAAGGGCCTGTCAGGGAAGGACACAATTGTCTTGAAATAAGCAGCTTCCTCCAGAAGCAAAATGAAATAATGATTCTGAATATAACAAAGTCCTTAGAATGTAGAGAACTCTAGGTTTCCTAGAGTTTGGAGTGTTTTATTCCTGACATTTAGACTTTGTTTGTTGTATTGAACTTTACTACTTCTGAAGACACTGTGAGGTTATTTTATTTCTTTTTCAGGCTTGTTTTGGGTTTAGCACAGAGAAATAACTCTGCTAATGGTGTGTTTCTGGCCAGCAGGGTAAAATGTTGTTGGGAATTACTGAGCCTGTCTTTGCATCTAAACTTGACCCCTGTGGCTGCTGAGCCCTTGTTATCTGGGCTGTCCACACGCCTCCTGTCCAGCCCCCACGGCCCTGATAACTCTGCACTGTGTAAACAAGGGCTCCCCACTGCAACAGGACAAAAGTTGCTCCTTTGCTGCTCCTGTTCCTGTTTCTAAGCTTTTTAGTCTAATTTCTAGTAGAAACAGTGTGAGTGATTGCAAATAAAAAGGTCTGTGCTGTGTGTGGAGGTAACGGGCTTTAGTCATAACCAGTGGGAAATACTGTACAAATGGATTGTAAGAGTGGGGTAACTCGTGATGTGAGATTGGGATTGAAAAAAATTCGTAATAAGCATCAAGCTGGGGGAAAAAAAAAACCTGGATGAGCATGGACAGTTGGGGAAGGAAGTGGGAAGAACCACTGGAATTTGTTAGTGCCTTTCCTAGAAGTGCAGCCACCGGCCAAAGGTGCTGTGGCCACTGGGTGAGAGCCCAGCCCAGGAGTCCCTGGAGCAAATCATGGGATTGGGAAGTTGCAGAGGGAATTTATGGAAGGCAAAACATACAGCCAAGCCAAGCAGAAGGAAATGCCCTGTGGTTTCTATCTCCCATGTTGGAAGCAGCGTGTGCCTGGCTCGCGTTTGGAATCTTGTACCTGGCATGGAGTGGGAAATGTAAGAGCTTAACTCGCCTCCAGGCATTCATGTACATATCTGTATTTAGATATCTGTATAGGATAGGTTGGACTCCATCTTTCTGAGGTTTTTCTCCAACCTTAAGAATCCTATGATTGCATAAAGTGTAAGAACCAGTGAATTCTGGGGCTGCAGGAACATCTGGAGTATGAAAAGCAGGAAACATCTGTTCCGTGTAACTCACAAACTGAGCCTGTTTTACTTGAGTATTACAAACAGAATTTTACTTGGTCTTTTAACTCTGAGGTTTGTGGTGATAGTTGGAGTAAGTGGGGGAGCCTTTTGTATTTTCTTTGCATTAAAACACAAACACTTTGTCAGCAGCAAAGAGCACGACAGGGCTGGAGAGTGGCTGTGGCCACTGGGAAATAAGAAGTGGTTATGAGAGCTGGAAGTGCTGTGGGACTACTTCAGTAGCCAGCTATCAGCACTGCTGAATTATCCTTAATGGTTTTATAGTCTTAAGGTGGCCTTCTTTAGGTGTGCAAAATTAAGGAAACAAGAAAAAAATACAATCTCTCTTTTTTCCCCTCAGTAATATGAAGGAATTCTACATATTAAAGATGGGATTTCTTAATTACTGTTACTTTGTGTGTGCTGCCCAAAGAGAAGGAGATGTGGCTTAGTCCTAGCAACGTGTTCTGCTCAATGGGTCTGAGGCAGGGGGTACTAATAAAGAGGGAAAAATCCTTGGATTTTTCCAAGGACAGGTGGAAAACCATGTAATTTGCTGTCAGATAAAATCTTGATAAGCAAAGCCGATCTGGAGCTGAAAGCCATGTTTGTATTTGTTCAGGGTAATGAAGGTGAAAGGGACCAACAGTTAATTATCTGCTCCCAGTGTAGGATTTCAGGAACTCTTGAAGCTCCCTGAGTAACTCAGCACAACTGCAGGGCTGTGTTGAGATTAGTGTGCTGCAAATCTGGGGTGCCAGCACTGACCCACTTCTCTCCCTGGAAAGGGGCGGGCCTGGGATCCCCTCTTTCCTTCTTAGCAAAGCAGCAGATCCATGAAATAAAAACAGTTAGGAAATTAAAGGTCAGAATAGAACAAAGCAAACCCACCATGGACTCTCCTGCGTTGGGTTTGGACGTTACATCAGTTTGTAGAAGGCTTTTTGTGTCTGGCCCTGTGCTTATTTATTTATTTGTGCATTTTATTTTGAATGTCTTCCAAAGAAAGCTTAAAAAAAAAAAAAAGGATCTTTTTATTAAACCCAGGAAAAGAGCAGTGGAGTTGATGTTTGCCTGCTGTGCTTGAGGAGATGAAATGTCATTCCCAGCAGAATTCCTTGTGCTTGCATAGGTGCTTTGAGAAGTTGTATGCAACCTGAGATAAGAGCAATATTAAAGCAGCATGGAGTTACTGAAAACAGGGAGTCAGCTCCAACCTCTAGATCCATTACTTGGCCAGGAAAACAATTATTGTAATCATTGTGCAGAGAATTCTTGTACAGAGAATGGTTGTTCTGAGTTCCCAGCAGTTCTCCGTGTTTAAGTTCATTCCCAATCAGCCAAGTTTAATTGGCAGATTCCAACCCGTTATTGCAAATAAAACCTGTTAATCCCTCAACCAGGGGCTGGAGGACTGACAGAAGGTTTTGTTGCAGGACCAGCTGAGGCAATGCTTCTCCAGGCAGCCGCCGGGGGCGAAGGACACGGACACGCTGGTGCAGGAGCCCGACAGCCAGTACGGCACCTGGAACGAGCAGCGGCACAGCGGCGACAGGTGAGGCCTTTCCTCAGCTCCGGGCTGAGGGGGAAGGCTGGAATCCCACAGGCCCAGAATGGTTTGTGCTGGAAGGGCCTTAAAGGTCATCACATTCCTGTGTGGATTCTCGACCCCCACATGTCCTCCCCGGATGGGGGAGAAAGTCCTTGCCAGGAGTAAGAGACGAATGGGACTTTTGGATCTTCTCAGTCTTCAGATTGTTTATTGTATCTTACCAGTAATTTACATGCTGCTGACATAGCATGAAGGAGAGCAAGTACCAAAAGACAAAATGCAGGAAACTCAAGGCCCTTTGAAAGATAAATCACCCAATTGTCACTAAGAATGTACATTATTTTGACTTTTCTACCAGTGCCTAATGAACTAATTATCTATTCATGTAGCCCTAAACTGTGGCATTTCCTAACCAATCATTCTGTGCTACCAACACTGCAGAAAATGGAGTAGGTGAAGAAGAAGGAGGAGACCTGAAAAACCACAGGGATCCTCCATCTTGCCTTCATCTACTTACCATATTAGTAAACCTAAAACTCTAAATTTTTCACCCTGTAACAAACTGTATATTATACTACCACCTAACTCACACCCTTGTAGATTCTAATTCATCCCAAAGCCTTGGCAGCCCTCTCCATGGACAAAGGTTAAAAACAGTGTTTCCCTGGGGTGATGGGTCCCTCAGTACAGGCAGAGAAACATTCCCTGCACTCTGGGTTCCAACACATTCCAACCCATCCAACAATCCCAGAATGGTTTGTGCTGGAAGGGCCTTGAAGATGATCACATTCCAGCCCTCAGCCATGGGACACCTTCCACTAAACCAGGTTGCTCCAAGCCCTGTTCTTGGACACTTTTATTTGTTTTCTTTGCTTATAAATCTGTTTTTCTGCCATTGCCATTCCTTTTAACAGCCTCAACAATGCTGCCAGGTGGGCTGAGTGGCAAAATCCCTCTGGAATAGCAGAATGGCAAAATCCCTCTGGAACAAAGACTCTGGGCTTCAGATGGGGTGACACAGGGTTCATCTCTCCGTGTCCACAGCTCAGACTCTCAAGTGCTTTATTGGTGGTGAAGTGGAGGATGAAATGGGATATCAGTTGAGTGAAACAGAGTATTGCTGATGCTTTTCTGTTCTTAGAATGATTTAGTGAAATAAACCTAGAGCAGCAAAGTGTGAGGTTTTTTATAGTTTACACCTGTTGTGTAAATTACAGCTTGATCTACCCTGAACTCGTGTCCTGTCTGCTCAGTGTGGTATGAAAATAGCATTTTATCTGTTTTTTAATGCTATACTTGTTGGGATCTTACAGCAGACATTAATGTCAATTATGTTTGGTGTGTTCTGCATTTGAGAACTGTGTGTTATAAATATTTTATTGCTTATGAAATCAGGGTAACGACCAGCTCGGAGGTGCAGCAGCCAAGTGAATGCCAACAGTGACAGCCAGGCTGCTGTAAAATTATCTTGGATTCCAGGATGATACAGACATTTCTGAGATCAGTTTCTTAACAAAGGTGCTTGTCTCAGCTTCAGAGCAGACAGCACTGGAGAGTTATTTCAATCCATCCATCCTGATTAGAGCAGCTCCACCTAAACATTCCGGTTCACTGAAGGATTGAACTCAGTCCCATGTGCTGGAATTTTGTTTCCACTGCAAGAAATGTTTAGGTTTTGCTTTTTTTACAGTATCATGGTGTCAGTGTAGAGACTCTTCAGCATTTTGCCACCCCATTGCTCTGCTTTGTTTCGACTTACAGCTCATTGCAGGGGAATTACTGCTGTATTAATTCAGGCACTTGAAGAGAAATGAGATTAATGTACTTCTAAATAATGGAAGTCTTCCTGGAATATATTGAACGTGCGTTCTGTCTGCAGTTTATTTTGGATGAAGTCCCTGCCAGGAGCAGTGTAGACGTTCTCCTCATGTTGCTGTGGGTGCTCTGAGCTTTGGTGCCTCCTCCTCGCCCCAGCTGGAGGCAGGAACTCGCAGGAGATGTTGATGGTTCAGTTTTCCTGTTTGGCCTGGCTCACTTCCCTCGGAGCATTTCCCCTGCCAGCCCCCACGGTGTCACATCCCGCGGGGACCAGACGGTGTCCCAGCCTCCTGCTGTGCTGGGGGAACCTCCAGTCTGGGGCATTTCCCAGTATTGGAGCCATGGAGGGATTCTTTTAGGAGAGTTTTATTAGTGCTTGTGTGAATGACCTCATCTTCATGGAATCACAGCGTCCTTAAGGTTGGAAAAGCCCTCCAAGATCACTGAGTCCAGTGTGATTCACCTGAATCCCACCGAGGCCACTAAACCAACCAAATGCCACCAATGCTTGGCATTTGAACACTTCCAGGGGTGGTGACTCCACCCCTTGTCTGGGAGAGGAAGGGAATTTTAAAACAAAAAGCCATAACTACAGGGCAACAGGATGAACACGGTCCTTTTCCTAGATGAGCTTTTGGAAGGTGAAGAAAGGAGCATTTTCCTCTAGAACTGAGTCACTGCTGGGATTAGTGTAAGGAGCTCCTCTGGGCTGCTTCCAGTGGGCTTTGGCCAGTAGCTCCTTGGAAGGACAGAGATGAAACCATCTCCTCCAATTTGGAGGCGTTAATTGGGTTTTTCTTAGTTTATCTAAAAGATTTTATTTTAATTTTTCTCAAATTAGTAAGCTAGGCTTTGGTAAGCTTTTCCAAGTTGGCATTGTAGAAAACTCTTTTAGGTTAGAACAGTCTTCATAGGGAAAATTATTGGTTTTTACAGGAAAGGAATTGGCTTTAGGTGATGGATTCTTGCATCTCTAACTCCTCATTTTACAGGCTGAAGTAACACCTTTATGGCCTCTACGCACTGTCTTGCTAAAACTAATTAAATTTAATTGCAGTTGAAGGTGAGGATTGCTGACACTTTATTGCCCATTGTGATAACCATCCTGCTGGGTTTGTGTGCTCCACGTGAGGGATGATTTCTCAGAGAAGTGTCTGTAAATGCACCTGTGGAACATCAGGGGCAGCTCATGGATGTGCTCACAAACCCTGAAATCTTAATGAAATAATGGAAGGAGGTGCACGATACATCTCAGTAATGAGAACTGAAAATCCATTTTCAATTTCATTTGTCTGAAGGGAGTTTTCCCCCCCTAATTTGCTGTTCACTGGAAAGAATCCACTGCACATAACAGGGTTTGGACTCCAGGCATCCTTCCCGTATTTGGGGATGAGCTGTGCCACAGGGGTTGTTGTATGGGGCTGTAATTGTGCAGGAACTCCAAAGAAAAACCCACTGGGAAGGTTTGTGAATGAGGAGCCACCAACCAGTGTGAATTCAGCTGGATTTGTGTCACATCTTGCTCTCAAAATATTTCAGTTTGAAAAGCCTCAGTGAAATGTATCAGCTGCAGCCCTGGGATGGATGTAGCAGGGCAGAGACTTTTTGGAGATGTGCAAATCCAACAGGATCCTTTCAACACATGCTTTAATTTCCATGAAAAGTCCTACAGATTGTCCCTCCCCTCTCCATTCTTCCATGTTGCAGTGGCTCTAAAGCCTAATGCTGCAGCTACCAAATGTCATTTGAAGCACAAATCCTAGACAAAAACTTTCCCCCAGAGCTCATTAGTGCCATTCTTAATTATCCTGGGGCCCACTGGTGAAGGAGGGAAGCAGCATTCCCTCTGCTTGTGTGCTGGAAGCCCTCTGGGCAGTGTCTGCTCTGCCAGACTGGACATTGTACCATGTGCTGGTGCTGATGGAATGCTGTTATCCAGCAGGACACTCCTGAGTGTTTTTCTCCTTGAATTGCTGTGCCAAATACGAAGGTGTGTTGTTAAAAGATGTGCGTAAATTGATATATACGTGGTTTTTTTAGGTTTAGAACAGTTCTTCTAGATATGTGCCCAAGAAATGGTGCTTAGTGACATAAGACTTCTATCAAGAGGAGGAAAAAACAAATCAGAACTAAATCCTTTAGGTTCTTTTTTCAAACTGGGAATTAGAAGCAAGACGCCCCAATTTTTATTGACAGTAGAGTCTTCCTGCTGTTTCAAGGAATACTCCAGCCTTTGTGACAAAGGCAGCCACAACTGTGTACAGCTTCCAGTCCTGACCCTGCAGCCCATTCCTGTCAGTCTAGGCCACGGAAGGAATTCTAGGAATACACTGGGAACATCCCAGCACCGGGTGCAGGTGCTGCTGCCGTCCTCCCCGAGGCGCAGGAAGCTCTGCCCGTGGAGCCCTGCCTTAGGGTGCCACCTGGTGCCCACCTCTCTTCAGCTCCAGCATTCCTGAAGGGAAACATCCTCTGGCTGGCTGGAATACACCCCAATCCCCAACGCACTGTGAATCCAAGGGGTCAGGGCTGTGCTAGTGGAAGGGATCCCCACGCTGCTGCTGGTACCTGATGCCTCCCCTTGGTGCTCAAACTTTCCATTCCACTTTTATTTAACTCACGCTGATCATGTGGGATCCAGCCTGGCCTTGCAGGTATTTATTCACCCCGAAGTCTCACAGATTCCATTTGCTCCGTTTGCAGCTTTGTGGGAGAATCTCCTTCCCTGGAAAATGAGGTTGTGCCAGGGCGGAAGCAGCCCCCGGGCAGCCACCCATCCTCGCTGTCCTCGCAGACAGAGCCGCCCTCCCTGGCCGAGCACCATGACTTCTCCAAAGACCAAAGGAGCACCAGCCTGGACCGTTCGAGCACGGACATGGACTCCACTGATGGGACTGATTTGCCTCCTGCAGGAGACACACTCCCTGAGGACAAGAGCAGTTATTTCTCCTTCATTGATGTAAGTTGCCATCGTGCGTGCCCTCGGTTAATCCCTTCAAAGCAGTTTCTTCTGGAAACTGTGCAGCCAGTTTTGCTCTGCCTTTCCCAAACTTGATTTTCCCAGCTGCTTTCCTGCCCGAAAAGTTGAGGATCAAAACTACAGAGTTCTTCTAAGTCTCTGTAGTGTTCAGGTTCTGAGAGATTCCATAAAGCTGCTGGCCTTGGATAATCAATCATAGAATCCCAGGCTGGTTTGGGTTGGAGGGGATCTTAAAGCTCATTCAGTTCTACCCCTTGCTATGGGCAGGGACACTTTCCACTAGACCAGGTTTCTCCAAGCCTCATCCAACCTGGCCTTGGACACTTCCAGGGATGAACATTGGAAGCATAATTAAATAACACAAACAGTTAGTGGCTGCTGTGCTGTCAGCTGTGCAGATTTAAGGCCGTAAAGATGTTCACTAATATTTTTCTTATTTACAATTGGTTTCTTTCCATGGTAGCTCAGAGTTGAATTTTAAAGGATTTTTTTATAGTGAAGAATCCTGCAGCTGGTTTAAGGCCAGGAATTTCTGGCCATACACAGTTAATGAGGTCTAGTGCTGCAAGAACTTTGTTTAGTTTGGAGAACAAACTAAACAGTTGCACTATCGAGTACAACTGTTGCCCCAGCACTGCCAAGGCCACCACCACCACGTCCCCAAGTGCCACATCCACACCGTGTTTGAACACTTCCAGAAGGTTCTGTTTTGTCCCTGGGCCACTAAAGATGTCTCTGTAAAACATTAATAGCTCCAAATGCTGTGTGATGAGGAGTTTATTCCTGACCTGAAATCTTTGGAAAAGGAGCAAACCCACATCTGCTGGAGAAGGGAGGGCTCAGGGATATTTGGTGGTTACAGGCAAGTCTGTAACAGCAAATTGCTTTAAGCAAGCAAATCAATTACAGCTCCTTGTTTTGCTCTGTAAATGTTATTGCTGATTGGATATGTTGGAAATGACTGATCACAGAAGTTTTCTGAATGCTGTGACACTAAACTTGGAGTGTCTTTGTTGCTGGTGAGTGGCTTCAAGTGTTTGTGGCTGGCAGGGAAGCTGCAGCTCTGCACTATGAGGGAATTTTGTGTAGTTGCTCTTTTTAGATCCCAGTCTTGGACTAGCAAGGCCTGTATTCATAAAACACTCTAGGAACCAAACTCCTGATAATTGCAGTTATTTTTTATATTCATTTAGTGCAAATAATTCATGCAGCTCAGGTATCCACAGCCTAGAGAGACCAAAGGATTACACCCAGTTAGCCACGAAGTACCATGTCCTCATCATAAACTCTCTTCTGTATAATTTTAAGTAACTACAATAATAATAGTCAGGCAAATATATATATATATATATATTAATTAAACTGAACAGGTGAATGCAATCCAGTGGGTTGGGAAGTCACTGTGGAGGAGGTGGGGTTCACTCCCAGGTCTGTGTTCCTCCAGCACACGGCTGTCCTGGACTCCAGTGCTCTGAAGACTCGGGTGCAGCTGAGCAAGAAGCGCCGGTGCCGGGCGCCCGCGTCCCACTCGCTGCGCAGGAGCAGAGGGCTGGACCTGGAGAACAGGTTTTCCTTGACAGAAGAACCAGATAATGCCTGGATGTTCAAAGATTCCACAGGTAACCCCTCAGCTACCTGGAATAATTGGTTGTGATCAGCCTGGGTGCAAGGGTAGGAGTTTGTAAAGGGCATTTTTTAAGTACTGCCCTTCGTTCCTGCTCGAGTGCAGGAAGAGATCTAGGACAAGGCAGAGGTGAAAAGCTGGCTCATGGTTTCCCCCTCTGCTTTTTTATTGAAAACAATTAATTAGAAGAGAAGAAAACTATGCAACAGGAAGATTCTGAGGAGGAAGACAAGATCCAGCACACTCCAAGGTCATCTTCTGTGCAAGCCCAGAGACTGCCTGTGTTCCCAGGGATGGATCACTCTGTCCTCAAGGTGAGCTCAGGCAGAGCCCAGCAGGTGGGAGATAAACCAGTTCAGTAGCTGTGGGTGCTTTATAAAGAACTCCCTCACTCATTTCAGGGAATTTTTTTGTTTTTATAAATCTGGAGTGATCTGTTCTGCTTTCCAAAAAAAGCCTGGATGCTGGCTTCAAAGGACCCCTTTCTTTATTTTTGTATTTAGGCCCAACTGCGGAAAAGACAAGAGTCTGAGAGCACTGGTGACATCGGCTCTGCTCAGCTCTTCAAATCCCCCAAAGCACAGCTCGGCACTCCCGGCAGCAGAGTGCTGCCCTCCAGTGTGGAAAAGGAGGACAGGTGAGAGAATCCCAGCGTCAGGAAGAGGCTAATGCGCTTCTTGGTGGAAGGAAAAAATAATGCAACAAGTTGTACATTCCTTTTTTTTTGTTGTTTCTGTCAGGAATTTTCATAATGAAAGAATAAAGAGTGGGTTTTTTTATATCTTAGGTCAGAAGAAAAGTCTCCTCAGTGGCTGAAGGAGCTGAAATCAAAGAAGAGACAGAGCCATTATGAGAATCAGGTTTGAAAAGGTACTTGGGTAGGAAGGGGTGCTTTGCTAAGTGCAGGTGTGCAGTAATAAACTCACATTTTCTTCGATGTGTTGGTCTCACCACTGTGCCCCCACCAACACCACCCTTACCCTGCCCTGTGCACCAGGGGTGTCAGGGAGTGGTGCCAAGCAGGGCAGTGCCCCTTCCCTCCCAGTCACAGTTCCACTGATTCTGCGCATCATTTGATTTTCACAACACTCACTCTGTTGGGGCTGTGATTTCCCAAAGTTTGAAAACTTGGTGTGGTTTCAGCACGATTCTGGGCAGCTCTTGAGCATTTAATGCATTAAATAGACACAACCAAGGTGGCACTACAACAGAAAACACATTTCAGGGAGTTCCTGTTCCAGCTGCCTGACTGTATCCCACCTTTCTTTCTGTTTTCCTTTCCAGACAGTGATTCTAACTAGGAGAAGATAAAGAACTTCAACAGAAGCCTTAACTCATCTGAACCTAAACCCCCATGTCATGTTGCTGCTGTTTGCTTCCTGCCTCAACTGCTCTGTGCATGGTGCCTTCCTGTTTTGTGGAGAAAAGCTGCTTCAGTTCATAGTCAAATACAAAGCTGTGTCTGTCAGGTCAGGGGGGACAGGGGCACTTCAGACCTGCCTGTCAGGAGAACCCCTGGGTCACAGTTAGCACTTCAGAAAGTCTTGGAAAACAGAGCTGTTTGGGAATGCTGTGATCCAGGGAACTCCCCTCGCTGTGGAACAGACTCTGTAGATGTTCAGCACTGACCTCTGGGAGATGTGTCTGGCTGGGCTTTGTGTTTGTTTATGAAAATAATAATTTTAATCGAATTTATCTTTTTTTTTTTTTTTGTGAACAAATAGTAAGCTCCTATTTAGAATGAAGTTTGTGGAAGGTGAGAGTGGAAGAACAAATCATGTTTACTGCCATATTGAAAAAGGAAACTTGATTATTTTTTGTAAAATGTATTTTTGATTGGCTAATATTTACATGTGATCTGCTGACCCGGCAGATGGAGATAATTTTTAGATGAACAAAATGTTAACTTTTGTCACTCTTGAATTGGTATATTCTGTGTTTTGTCAGCATGTGGAATAATTGCTTCATTGGAATGTCTTTCCTAAAAAGGATCAAGCAATAATGTCAACCAGTTCTCTTTAAAAAAAAAAAAAGTAACATTATGTAAATACTGTTTTTATAACAAAAAAAGGAAGGGAAGAGGGAGGATGTTACACTCATATCAGGGTTCCAGTTAATTGTTGAATGTCACTTTAATAGCAGTTCGGATAGTCCCACTTCATATTTTTATTTGTTAATCTGTAAATACCAGGTTTAAGTTTTTATTTTTATGCTGATCTTGTGGGATAACCTAAATGTGATCTTCAGTTTCTCAGATGATTTCCTGTCCTTCCTTTGGCAAGATGTGCTGATAGCAGAGTAGAGATCTCCTGGACCACACGGGTGTTTGGGTATCCCTAATTCTCAGCTATTCCCTGTCTCTGGACTCTCATTCTGAAACACCAACCACCATGGCCATGGAAGACAGACTTAATTCTTGCCCCAGATAAGTGCTCTTTCAGTAACCTTTAAAAGCATAGCCCAGGGAGGGAGGTGATTCCAGGTGTTCCTCATGCTCAACCAGGAAAATGTGGAAGAGGGAGAAGGAAAGTGGAGAGCTCTCCTCACCTGGCAGAGCTCCTTGGGCTGCCCTCCCCATGTCCTGCTGAGGGGCTGCTCTGGATACAAACCATAAAGCACCAGCACTTCAGCTCCTTCTCCTTTTGTCTTTTTCCCCATCGGTGTTTCGGGAGCGCGGCTCCCACGGGGCCTGCCCGGGCCACTGTCTGTCAGGCTTGGAGCTGCCAAAACCATGTGCCAATTCTTCTCATGGAGGAGTCACAGGGGGGGATTTGCAGTCCCAGTCTGCAGGAAATAGCAGCAGGATGGCAGGAGACAAGTCCCATCTGCACATCTCTCGCTCCCGGATTTTATTCTGGCAGCAGCTCCCTGTGCTCCCTGGAGATGAGATGGAGACGTCTGTCTGATGGAAAAGTCTTTTCCTTGCTGCTTTGCCCTGTTTCTCATGGGAGCTGTTGCCACTGTTAGTTTGGCAGCCCCTCTGCTCCCCACGGAGCAGCGATCCCCAGGATTCCTGCCGGGCGATGGGAGATGGGGATGGGCCGTGTCAGTGCAGCCACCACCATTAACCAGCTCCCCCAGCTCCTTTTAAAACCTTGCACAGATTTCCTTCCCTCTCCTTTAGATGATGGTGGAAAAGGTGACTCTTGGTGTGTTCTTTGGGATATATTCCCGTGGCAGCACCCCAGGGTTCCATGGGTGCGTCCCACGTGTGACGCTCACAGGAACATTCCCACAGGCTGGGTTTTCCACTCCCACAGGTGACAGTGCTGCGTTCCCAACAGTTGGAGGATTTTCTGGTTCTTGGTCTAGGCCAGAAATTCTGTGACTGTTTGTGTTGAGGAAACTGAGGGGATTGACACGAGGTTTCCACAAAGCCCTTGAATGTGTTTGCATTTCCACGTCTGCTTGGACAATGCACTGAAATTACTGTATTGAGTAGTTTAACCTACTACTGAGAAATGTTTAATGCTTAAATGTCTAATTAAAAAGCATCTTTAGAATGTTGTTGAATGGGAAAGTGGTTTTTCTGCTCTGTTATTTCTTTATATTGTACATGGATTAAATATCGACTTCCTTCTCTTCGGGTTATCGCTCTGTAATAAAAGATATATAAATATGTTATTACTTCTTAAATGATAGAACAGACTGTAATACACTTTATATAATTCTATTTTAATTCCAAATAATGCTTCTTGGAATTTTTTTATTCTTTCACTTTTGTTGCCATGTGCCTTTTCCTGCTGCTTATTGGAGATGGAAGTGAGCTCTCAGGTTCCTTCAGATGTGCTGCTTCCTTCACTCCTGGATCCTTTTTATTTTTCTGTTTGCAAATTCACCTTTTTAACATCTGTGAATCTTCAGTTTGGTCATCATCCACCACAGCCTTTCACTTCCTGCAGAGAAAGAAGCAATGTTTGGTTCTCCAACCTTTGACATTCCAGGACTTTCCATAGAACTTACCCCCACACACCACCCCTTTTTCACCCCCACAAAAGTTTGTTTCACCCTGTTCTTTGTTTGCAAGTTATTGGCAAACTGAAATGCATGTGGGGCGGATTTGGGAGTGCAAAGTGGGACCTGCAAAAGGTTTGGAATAGCCAATCCCTGATTTCTGCAGGGACAGTGTGTTTCAGGGGGAGATGGGCAGTTCTGGGGTGTGGCTCTGCCTCAAGAGGTGTATCCAGGTACAGAACCTCTGGAGCAAGTCCCCAGCGCTGTCACTGCTGTCCCCAGGCCAGCTCTGGGGGTAAAACAAACGATTCCAGTGAAATACAGAGCTGTTACCATAACCCTGCTCCCTGTCAGCCTGAGGTCACCGTCTGCACCTCCCTGAAGGACACTGGTGCAAGAGCTGCTGCAGCCATGTGAGGGATGTATTGGATCTGTTCCTTCAGCCCAGTTCTGAGAAGCAAAAACAGGTATTTACTTCAAAAGGAATTAAAGGTGGACTTTTCAGAGGTGAAGGCTTTTGGGGCCAGGTTGGACGGGGCTTGGAGCAAGGTGGTCTAGGGGAAGGTGTGAGGGCAGAACGAGATGAGCTTTAAGGTCCCTTCCAACCCAAACCATCCTGTGACACAACCTCCATGGAGCTTTAATGGGATTTGAGGTGTTCTGGCAGGGGCTGCAGAGTCCAGGCCTAGTTCTGCTCGCACTGGGAGTGGAGAGGGTGGAGGGTGGGAATCCTTCCCGAGCTGGTGGTGAGCTCTGTTCCATGGCTGTCCTGTTCACTCAAATATAAATGTATTGCAAAAATATAACCTGAAATAACTTCTGGTTCTTCTGGTGGGATTGGCAGAGAAGGAGAGCCAAGGTCCAGTGGTTTATGGGGTTTTCTCATTCCATATTAAACACGAGGGTATCAAACCTGGTCTAGAAGGGGCTGTTGTAGAGATTAAACTTTTATGTTGCTCCACATGGCCTTACAGAGTCTGTCAGTCTGGGTCACAATAAATACATTGTGTGATAGAAATAGCATATTTTGTATTACACATTTTCTTAGGGGATAAGGATATTCTGGCTGCTGTGTTTTGCACTGTACCATTACAGTTCCAGTTTAGCTCTGCCAGGTATTAACAAAAAATAGCTATTTTCTAATAGTCATTTTTCAAAGGGATTTAAGAGGCTGACAGCAAGAGGAAATTGAGGTCTGTTTGGGAGAGGCATCAAGGAGATCCAGTGCCCCTTCTGTCGTGTTTTTGGAATTGCCTTGTCAGCGTGGAGAGCTGGGAGAGGCAGATCCAGGGCCCTGCAGCTGTGGCAAAGCTCGGTGAATGAGGATGCTGGGAAGGGAGGGACTGGCATGAGAAATTCTGTTTCTCATCTGTTGAGAACAGATGTTGTGTTTGGTAAGACAGAAATGAATCCATTCCTCCTCAGCCTGTGCCTGTTGGAGCTGTGGCACCTGTGGGATGGCTCTGATGGGGACAGCAAATCCTCCATCAGGAACTGCAGGATGGGCAGGGTAGGGAACAGGCAGCTGGAGACACCATCCCTGTCACACCAGGCCTGGAGTATCACCCAGGGATGGGATGGGGATGAAGGGCCTCATTCTAACACGTGTAACAGGAGAGGTTTCCAGCCCTCTCCCATTCAGTTTGTCCAGCCTGGCCCAGGGGATTCGCTTTTCTGGCAATTTCAGTAAAGGTTTCATGAGTAATTCATGGTTTCAAGATGGGCCACACTCAGAGCAGGTAGAAAAACCTGCAAGGGCCATAGTAAATGGGTAATTCATGGTTTCAAGGTGAGCCACACTCAGAGCAGGTAGAAAAACCTGCAAGGGCCGTAGTAAATGGGGATATGTGCAGCTGAACTAAGAGTTCCCTGAGGAATCAGGATGGTTTGAGTCTGAAGGGACTCTCAAAGGTGAAGAGGGAGTCAGGCCCACTTGCCAGCAGAGTGAAATGCTCCCAGTTTGGTGCCTGGTGTGGAAGGGCTGCGCTCCCCCCTTACATCATCCTGTGCCTGTGAAGATGGGTAAACCCTTGTGCCAGGCACCTGGCTCCAGAAATCCCTCATCACACACCCCAGGGTGTGTTCCCAGTGTGTTCCTGGGGAGGGAGCCGGACTGGGGGCAGAGAAGGAAAAGGGACTCGAGGGAGAGAACCTACTTAGGGCCAAAGTTAAAGCAAGAACACAAATCTGGAGATCCTGAGCTGCTCCAGCTTCCCACTGAGCTCCCAGAGCTGACCCCGGCCCTGCCTCGCACCTTGCGCTGGAGCCCACACAAACGGGGATATTTTGCCCGGATTTTGCTTCGCGCTGCGCTCGGTTTCCAGGCTAAACCCTCCCGTGAACTGCTGATGGCAGAGTTTTCCAGAGAACCTGGCAAGAAGCAGCGTGAACGTGCTGATGTGAATTTCGACGTTAATCTTCTGTAAATCGAGTGGCCCGTGTCCGAGGGACAGCCGGGAGAAATCTGAATGACGTTTCCATAGCCCGCTGCTCGCCCGCGCTATTGAGATGAGATCTCATGGATGGAATTCCGTGGACGCAGCTGCTGTATCAGCGCTCGGGTAATTCTGCTGTTCTGTTCAGAAGCAACCCATAAATAGCGGGGCCGCCCGCGCCGCCCGGCACAGCGGAACCACACGGAGAGGTAGCGGCGGCACCGCCGGGACTGCAAGGGGCTTCCACAAACAATTTGTGTGTCTGAGCCGAGGTGTCCCTGAGCAAAGGGTTTGGCTCGTGCGTGGCGAGAAGTGAAGCTGCAGGGTTTGATTCAGGATGTTGATCAAACTCTTTTATTCGTCTCTTAAACCCCCTGACGTGGCGTGGCCGGGGAAGGCTTGTTCCAATGTTTGAGCAGAGTTTTGTGGATGTTCCTGGAGAGCGTGGAGGGGGCTCTCACCACCATCCCCCTCCCGGCCGAGGCGGCGGCAGCAGCTCCAGCTGCCGGGTTTGGTGTCCCCCGGGATGCTGGAGCAAGGGAGAGGTGTCAGGTTTATGTTGTGGGGAAAGATGTCAGCAGCTGGAAGCTGACAAATTACTGCTGGGAACAAAAGCCGGGCTGTGAGATGGGAGTTTAGTGGCAACTGGGCGAGCTGCCCTGGGCAGAGGGCTCGGTTCAGTCCTGCGGGTGCCTGGGTGAGGATGCGGGGCCCGTGTGCAGGAGGGAGAGGAGGATGCATATAACAGAGCTTGTTCCTAGCCTGGACATCCCTGGGGATTTACAGTTGCTGCATCGGGATCTGTGCTAACCCGTGCTGCCTGTTCCCATGCCAGCTTCATGCTTCGTGTTTCATTACCGGCTGTAATCCCAGTGCCTCCTGCCTTAACCTCCTGCAATTTGGGTTTTCCAGGCACAATGACTGAGCAGCAAAGTCCCCCCGAGCAGATGGCAACTGGGGAGGGTGCTGGCGAGCGAGGTGGCAACTACAAGGTATACTGGGGTTTACTGGGGTGTACTGGGGTGTACTGATTATGGATGGATGCCGGGTGATGCCGTGGGATGCGGTGTGCACACACCAGGCTGGAACCAGCTGGTGCTGGCAACAGGAGTGCCCTCCAGCTCTCCCACAGCAGCAGTGGGTGGTGGCCCTGCTCTGGGGGGAGCCGCAGGTTGGAGAGGCAGCTGGAGGAGCCAGGGATCTGCTGCTGCTGCCTGGCAGGAGGGGCACAGCTCCCTGCCTGCGTGGCTGCCAAGGACATTGGCTGGCCAGGCTGCTGTGCAGCTGCCCAGAGATTTAATCCAGGACGGTGAGATCGGCTGTGGGCCCAGGCACTGAAACTCCCCGGGTGTGTTTGTAGGTTTGGATTCAGCTCATAGGTTGGTTGGAGACGGTGTGGTGGCTGCAGAGCCTCCCACAAAGCTGCTCCTGGACAGGGAAGGCTGGAGGTGGGAGCAGATCCTGCGAGTGGGATAGAGGGGTGCCAGGAGCTGGATCTGCTCCATGGTGCACAGAAGTTCCTAAGGAACGTGGGTGTCACCTCTGTCCCTTGAGCCCTGCCTTGTCCTAGGCTCAGGGGTTGCAGCTGGGACCCCTTTGGGACAGTGCCAGGGGGTGCCTGGTCACCCCACTGACCTTCCTGGTCCCTGAATGGTGCTGGGCACCCTGGGCCCTGCTCCGTGCCACACTCTGGCCACTGGGACTGGCTCCAACCCATCCCATAGCTCAGCCTTGAGGAGGCTTTGGGGTCTCTGCACCTGGCAGGGCTTAGAATGAAACACTGAATAAAGAACTTGTGCCAGGCCAGGCCAAGGGAATGGTTGGATCTGGAGGGAGCACTGATAAGGAAAGGATGGGCAGTGACCAGGCTGGGGGCAGGAAAGACAGCCCATAGCTCTGGAAGTCTCTTAGCCCAAACCCTCCATGTTTCCAGTGCTGTGTTTGAGCTGGCTTTCAGCCTGTCATGGATGAAATTCCAGCTTGTGCTTTACCAAGCAAACAGTCTTGGCCAGAGCTCGGCCCAGAGGCACTGGCAGGACCTGGCTCTGCCAGGTGAGGAGCGACATCAGCATGGGATGGCCGGGATGGAGGGACACGGCCAGAGCCCTTTGATCCACTGCTGCTCCCATTTCCCAGGGTACTCCCCTGGTGTGGTGGCTGACAGCATCTCTCCCCACCTTAGATCACGATCTACGAGCTGGAGAATTTCCAGGGCAAAAGGTGTGAGCTGACAGAGGAGCTCCCCAACATCACCGAGAAGGAGATGGAGAAGGTGGGCTCCATCCAGGTGGAGTCTGGCCCGTAAGTCTGGGGTGGAGAAGGTGGAGCAGCCCCGGGGGGTGGCAGGGAGAGCATCCCCCTGACGCTGGGGTCCCACAGGTGGCTGGGCTTCGAGCGCCAGGCCTACGCCGGGGAGCAGTTCGTGCTGGAGAAGGGCGACTACCCCCGCTGGGACTCCTGGTCCAACAGCCACAGCAGCGACAGCCTGATGTCCATCCGGCCCCTCCAGATTGTGAGTAGGGCTGTGCTGGGGTGGCCACTGGGGACTGCAGGGCTGGGGGCAGCCCCTGATCCGCCCTTTCCCCCAGGACAGCGCCGACCACAAGATCCACCTGTTTGAGAACGTGGGATACACCGGGCGGAAGATGGAGATCGTGGATGACGACGTCCCCAGCCTCTGGGCCCACGGCTTCCAGGACCGCGTGGCCAGTGTCAAGGCCCTGAACGGAACGTAAGGATGGGGACACAGGGGACACCCCAACAGGTTCCTGTCCGTGGCACCGTGCTTGGTCCCCCCAGGGTGGTGGCAGGGGTGCCTGGCACAGCCGCTGCAGCGGGGCTGGGGCAGCTGCTCCCACGGGGCTGCTCATGCCCATTGTGTCCCTTTTTCCCTTCCCACTGCCGCCTTTTCCCTGGCCCACAGGGAGTAATGGGGACCATGGCAGTGTCCCTGGGGCTGCGTGATGGCTCCTTGCCCTAACCCATCACCAGAGCAGTGGAGCTGTGCTCCCTTCTGGACTCTCCATCCCCTCCTGGCACACGGCATTTCCCACCTGGGCGCTGTGGCTGCAGCCTGTGCGGGGGCACTTGGTGACACAGGAGCAGCCCCGGGGCAGCACCACCTGGCTGTGGCAGGCAAAGACACGGGCCCTGGGATGGGGATGGGGACGCTGCCCCTGCTCCAGGGGATGTGAGGGTGTGGGGTGGGCACTGCTGAGCGCCACCTCGGTCCCCACAGGTGGGGGGGCTACGAGTACCCCGGGTACCGGGGCCGCCAGCACGTCTTCGAGAAGGGCGAGTACCGGCACTGGAACGAGTGGGACGCCACCCAGCCCCTCATCCAGTCCGTGCGCCGCGTGCGGGACGAGCAGTGGCACCAGCGGGGCTCCTTCGAGAACAGCTGAGGGCCCCCGAGCTCCCGCCGGGGCCGCTCGCGGGGTCCCCCGGCTGATGCCGTGACCGTGGTGATTTTTGTGCAAAAACCTCAATAAAGCTCTGAGCTGGAGGCTGCCGGGGCCTGCCTGGTCCTGGGCTGGGGGAGGTCGGGGAGGGGGGCAGGGGGATGGGGATGGGGCCATGGCCGCACCCAGCACCCCCCGCACAGGGCAGAGGGGGAAGTGCCAGTGTTTGCAGTGTTACATAAAGGCTGCAGCTTTCCAAAAATAACCCCCGGTGCTGCCGCGTCAGGGTTTTTCCAGCGCCTCTGTCCCTTTCCACAGCATCTCCTGCCCGCTCCCAGGGCGGGCGGCCAGGCCCAGGGCAGGGAGGGGGCCGGGGGGGACGTGCGGAGTGGCCACCCCTGGGTCGTGCCAGGCCCTGTGCGCTCCGAAGGGGGCTCATCCCGTGGTGGGATGGCTGTGCCCAACCCCAGCTCCCTGCAGGGTCTCCAGCCTGTCCCCAAGGAAGTTTCCCACAGTCCTGGGGTGGTTTCTCCTGGGGGATGAGCTCTGACACGGAGGGGCTGTTCTGGGGGCAGAGGTGAGGGGTTGAGGGGTGCCACACTGCCCTGCCCTGGCACTGCCCTTGCACAGGGACACCGTGGGCACACTCGGGGACCCACAGGGCTGGGGACAGAGATGGGAGATGGGCTCAAGACCACCCGAGGGCTTCGTGCAGGTCCCTGAGCAACCCCTCCGGAGCTTTTCCCTTCGGGCGGGGGTTGGCGGCTGTGAAAGGCGAGTGCCTGGCCCCGAGTGGCGAAAGCTGCTTCCAGAACAGTCGCTGGGGCTGCCACGGCCAGGGGGCTGCGGCACCGCCACCGCCTGGGGCTGGGATGAGCGGGAATCCAGCCCGGCAGAGCCAAGGGAGGGAATCACAGGAGCCGTGCTGAGCACCGTGTCAGCCCCATGCTGTGGTGCTGAGAGGACGGGATGTGGCTGCAGGGCTGCAGTGCCCTGCACTGGGACCTGGGACAGGTCCGTGAGGGTCCAGGGCTCGGGACCTCAATGGATTTACCCAGGAGATGGGGACAGCAATGCTGGGTCCCTCTGTGGGGCTGCAGCAGGAGGCACAGGGAAGAGAGGAGGACTCCAGGGTTGGGAATGCTGGAAACTCTTGATCTGGCCTGTCCGTGGCCTGATGGGTTCCTTGCAGAGCTGCACGGTCATCTTGGCCCCTCTGGCCCCACAAACCCCATTGCCCAGAGCCGGGGCAGCTGCAGACCCCAGGGACTGACCCCCCCACATGTCACTTCCAGGGCAGGCTCTGTGACAACACCCTGTGGCTGACCCTGCGTGCAGCCGTCCTGGGGCAGGGGATGGGGCAGAGGTGACCCCGGGGGGAGGGGGGGGGTTGCAGCCCATCATCTCCTGTGGGACCCCCGGGAGGTAAAGTGTGAGGGAGGGAGCAGGCCTGGGGTCTGTTCGAGCTGGGTGACACTTGCTGGGGTCAGCTCCTCTGTGGGGTGAGGAGGGCTGTGGGTGCTGCTCTGCACCCAGGGAGTCTGACAGTGCAGCCACGGGGACGTGTCCCACACTCAGCCCCTCATGACCTCAGCTTTGTCCCGCTCTCACAGAGGGCCCCCTTGCTGCTGCTCCCACTGCCCTGTGGGGCTGGGGTGCTTCTCAGGGACCCCAAAAAGGCGGGGGTAACGCGGGAGGAGCCCAACACCCAACACCGATGCTCAGGCCCACGGTGCTGCCTGGGTGCTGCCCTGCTGCAGCTGCCCCCAGCCCCTGCCCAGCCCCTGCCCATGCCCGAAGCCCCGGGCCGGTGTCGGGAAGGGGCTCCCGCGGTGCCCCCGGCGCTGGCACGGCCGCGGGCGCTCCCTCCCCGGGCCGCAGACGGGCAAAGCCAGACGTTCACCAGCGCTTTGAGGCGTTTTATCGCGCATGGAAAGAGCCGAGCTCAGCAGCTCCGGCGGCGGCTGCCGGGCTGTCGGGGGGATCAAGTCTCTGGCCCCGAAACGCCTGAAGCGGGGCTGGCGGGGCTTTGTTGGCCAGGGCCGCCCCGGCTCTTGGCACGCGTTCGGCTGATGCTTGCAAACTCCAAATCTCCTCGCCACCAACCCGACAAAGCGGGTGACTCGAATGTGACAGGTAATGAAATAACTCGGGCTTGGTGCTCGGGCAGACAAAGGCTGCGGCGGATCAGCTGACCCTGGTTTTCATTGGGGTTTAATCCAGCATTCTCGCTTTGAATCAGGCTTTAACTATTTTGTAAATAGTTTTGGCACCACTCTGCTGCAGCTCGGTATAAATTCCACCTCCCGGCCCCAGCCCGTCACTGGCTCAAGCGGGTACTGGTATAACTGGTAAGACTTTGCTATTTGTTGTCCTCTCTTTTGCCGTAGCCTCCTCCCGATCCCCGGGGCCGGGATCTCTTCCCGGTGCCAGCGGGGTGTGGGCACGCAGCGGCTGAGCCGGGGACAGTCCCGTCCCTGCAGCCCAAAGCAGGACATCACCACCCGGCCATGGCTCCGTTTCTTTATGTCAGGAATGAGCCGTTTTCACCTGTTTTGGAGCTGCTCAGATACTGAGGGCCCCGCTGGGCTTGAGGACGGGGCTCCTTCCAAGGAGTGGCAGTGCCAGGCAGAGTAGGGAGGGCTCGGCACAGGCTCCTCGGGGCTGGGGCTGGTGGGGGGGAGCCCCGGGGCTTCTCTCCATCACCCTTTCAAGCACCCGCGTGGGACAGGAACTCTCAGCTGCTACTTGCTGGACAGGGACAGCAGGAAAAGCCTCGACCATAGGGGCTGGGTTCCACTGGGAATGATTTGGGAATTCCCTGGGCTCACAGTTCCCAGTGCTGGAGAAGCCGGGCAGGTCCCAAGGACCATTGCCTGTGCTCTGCCACGAGCCTGGGGAGGTTTGGGGTGCTGAGCAGCCCTAAGCAGGGTTTGTCCCTGACAACCCCAGCCTGAGCCCATCCTGCTGCGAGCCCTGGTCCCAACACCCTCTTCCCCGGGCGAACTGCAGGGTACGGACAGGGGCACGGACACAGGGCATGAACGCGGGGCTCTGAGCATGGTCCCCAGTGTGTCCTCAGTGGCAGCTTTTAACATGCTGAGCTTCCCTCCCAAGGCAGCAGACAACCCAGCTGATGATGGCTTCCGAGCACCAAATGCCAGCCTCCAAGCAGCAGCAAGCCAGCTCCAAGGTCAGTGTGAGACTGCCCAGCCCTGCAGAGGGGCCAGGGCACTCTCAGCCTCACTGGGTGCCCAAATCATACCCTGAGACACCGCTGGCAGCAGCTGAGCTCCCCTTGCCAGCACCCCCAGTACCCCTGGCTGGTGCCAAGCGTGGCCGGCTGCGCTGCTGAGCTGTTTGCAGCAGGACGAGGGGATGGGGAACGGGGTTTTTCTGGCATCCTGCAGCCTCAGTGCAGGTGGAGCGGGTGGGAACAGATCAAGCGCTGATCTCCCACCACCGCTGCAGACGCAGCAGATCTGTCCCCACTGCCCGCTGACCCCTGAGATCAGTGCTGAGCTGGCGGCCCTGGGGCTGTCCCCGAGCTGTCCCCGGGTGTCTGGGTCGCAGTGTCCCGCTGGTGGCTGCGGCGCTCCAACCACAACCCAAGTCCCTCAGCTGTTTGATGCCCGCTGTGACTGTGGGCATCCCTCTACCAGGGGCACTGGGACAGTGCTGGCAGGGGCTCGGGGGCACCCGTGAGTGAGAGCTGCATCCCCAGAGGGATGGGAGCGGTGGCTTGCACTCACAGACTCCTTAAAACCCTCTGGAGTGCAGTTTTGGGAGAGTGAGAGGTCTGGGCTGCTGCAGATGTGCTGCCCAGTGGCCGGGGACAGCGGGG
>NW_008238337.1:4747300-4747917 GCF_000691975.1 Corvus brachyrhynchos
CTGCTCGCCCACCTCACCCCAGTGAGTGCCCGGTGCCAGGGGGTGCCAGCAGGTGAGCAGGGGGACACAGTGGGTGAACAGAGGGTGACAGCGTCGCCTGGACAGGCTGATAACCCCCACTCAGTGACAGGGAGACTGGAGGGGTGTGGGTATGGGCACAGATCACTCAGCGTTACCCCCAGTTTGGTTTCCTTCCCTTTGGGTACAGGGACAGGTGAGACTGGGACCCCCCTGGTGCCCGCTCCCCGCCTGCTGGCCCTGTGTGTGCTCTCCAAGCCACGGGCTCCGGGCAAGGGAGAGCTCCTGAAAAGCCCCTGGAGGGTTCCCTGCCTGCACCCAGCAGTGCTGCTCCCAGAATAACGGGGCAGCTGCCGAGCGCCCTGGTAGGAGCACAGCCCCAGCTGGGACATTTGGGTGATCCTGTGGGTCCCCAGGGACCAAGGACGGGTGGCCACCACGTCGGAGCGTCCCCAGTGGGAAGCCCTGCGGTGGCACTGCCAGCAGAGACGCGCGGGCTGGCCGGAGGCACCGCAGCCTCGCCCGCTCCCGGCTGGCACCTCCCTGGCACCTCTCCCTTCCTGGCGGGGCGCAGGGGACACGGGTGGGGCTCAGCCCCG
>NW_008238337.1:4748786-4762166 GCF_000691975.1 Corvus brachyrhynchos
GGGGGATCCCGGAGCATCCCCACGGGGCTGGGCTCTGCCGGGTGATGGTTGGGGTGTGTGTGATGTATGACCCCCCCTCCGCTTGCCTTGGCAGGTGGGTGGGATACCAGTACCCTGGCTACCGGGGCTACCAGTACCTGTTTGAAAAGGGGGACTACAAGGACAGCTCAGACTTCGGCGCTCAGCACCCCCAGATCCAGTCGGTCACGCTCCCGAAGCAACTCAATAAAGCTTGGAGTTTCAAAGTCCCAGCTCTACCCCTTCATTCCCGGCGCGCAGAGAAGTCGGGGTGCCCGTCCTGGCCCCCCGCGCTCCTGGGTGGGGGAGGGGGTCCCATGGCCGCACCCCCGATGCTCTCAGTGCCACCGTGCCATCGGTGCTGCCAGGTCACCGAAGTGTCGGGGGTGAGGGAGGTGACCTGGGGCTCAGCGGGAGGGTCGGGGACTGCTCACCCTGTGCGGACCTGGGGCGTCCGGCCCCAGCGCGGTGGCTCTGGGGCTCAGCCCTGTCCTGGGGTCACATCCTGCTGCGGCCGACAAAGGTGTCCCCGGAGCACCGGGTGCTCAGGCGGATGCCGCAAATGCTGGGGGCGGGGATTGGCCCTCTCGGTCGGGGCACCTCCAATCCGAATAATGGCATTAGTTATTAGGCTCTGGAAGCTTTAATTAGTAATAATGCTTTAATTCAGCAGTCAGGGTGCTAGAGGATGCTTTTATGATCGTAAGTCCGGCAAAGGAGGTGGAGGAACGCAGCCGCACCTGCTTGGCCGGGGGCTCCGTGTGGTGGCAGAGGCGGTGGCGGTGACGGTGACGGAGGTGGTGGCGGGGGCGGCTGGGCTCGGTCCCCTCCGGCAGCAGGACGTGGCCGTGGCAGCCTCTCTGTGTCACTGCGGCCGTGTGGGCACGGGGGGCCGATGGTGGGCACAGGTGAGGGGCGCCTGACGGGGCACCCCGGGCACCCCGTGCCTCCTGCCGCTCTCCTCTCCCGTGCACCGCCGCGCCCGGGGAGCAGGGACCTGCCTGGCTGCGGCGTTTTGGTGTGAATCCCGGCAAACCCGGGAATCTCGGGGAGTCAGGGATGCACAACATCCTCCTCATCAGCTCCCGCTGAGTGGGGTTTGCCCCCGAATCCTCCGTGTGCCAGAGGCTTTTCCCTGTGCTGCGGAGGAGAGAGCCCGGCGGAGCCCCACGGCGGGCACAGCCCAGCCCACGGGCGACCAGCCCAACGCGCCACACGCTGCTGCGAAATGTCAGCTCCTCGGCGAAGCGTGCTTTGGCAGCCACCGCGCCGCTTCCCTGCGGAAAGCTGCGCCTTTCCTTCCCCAGGGAGAATCCAGGAGCATCCCAGACACAAACGTTTTCGTGAAAAATGGGATTTCAGCGGCAGCAGCGGCAGAGTGCCCGCGGTGCTCTGTGCGTGCCGGGATAGTCGGTGGGAAACGGCGGCTTCTGGGGGGCAAACTGCTGAAAGCAGCAGCGACGTGGGGAGAAGAGACCCCAGAGATTCCCAGCCATGGAACCCCAGAACGGTTTGGGTTGGAAGGGACCTTAAAGCTCATCCCGTTCGACTCCCCTGCCATGGGCAGGGCCACCTTCCACTAGTCCAGGTTGCCCCAAGTCCTGTCCAACCCGGCAGTCGGGGACCAGGGCAGCTCCCGCGGGGACAATGGAGCCCGGCTGTGGGTGAGCTGGGAGGGTTCTGGGGGGAAAAGCACCGAAATGTGAACGAGCCCAGAGCAGCTCCTGTGGGACCCGTTGGGGGAAATTCCTCATCTGGCGGCTGGGTGCACCCAGGTGGGCGCCCTCGGGTCAGCTGAAGGCAGCTTCAGCTCTGCTGAGGAGGGTTTTTCCCTCGCTGGCTCTGGGGAAATGTGCTGAAAGCTTATTTTTGGTTTTTTTTTTTTCAATTTTATTCAAAAGCAGAAGATCGCCTCCGTCCCACGCCCGCTGCGGAGCTGCCATCTGGCTCGCTGCTACCGCGCTCGTCGCCTCAGCAGCTCGGAGCCCCCGGCCACCTCAGCCGTGTCCCTGTCCCCTCCCTCCCGCTGCCCATCGTCCCCCGCTGCCGGCGGGGCTGCGGGGGAACGCGGGGCTGCCGGCGCCGCTGCTGCGGAGATGTCAGCGGTCCCACGGCGCTGCGGTGGGTGGGTGGGTGGTTTTGCCGTCGTGCCAACAGCCGGCAGAGCTAAAGCTGTTCTCCAGGCTGGGGAAGGGATTTTTTTTCTTCACCCAGCAAAAAGGATGGGGGAGGGAAGGGGGGGATCAGACCCCATCGCCGCCGGCCGTGCTGGTTCCAGCCCTCCGGTTCCTGCCGTGCTCACCGTGGCTGGAGCGTGCTGGGCTGGGCGGGGGGACCCCGGGACCCTCGGCAGGTGAACCCCACAGGAACGGGGCTGCCTGCAGGGGAACAGCAGTAATTTGCCACGGAGTAATTAATGAAAGAATAACGCAAACCCTGGCTAAATCGCATCCGAGACTGAGGTGTCTTTTCCTTCCTGTTTTCTTTTCCACCTGGAGCAGCAGCCGTTGTCTGTCCTCGGGAGGCGCCTCCGTGAGGACCGGGGGTGATGCGGGATGGGCTGGCGAGGAGGAGGACGCAAAAGTGCTGAAGAGATGAAGATGTGCCTGTCGGCTCCCACTGGCTTTGCTTTGCTTTGCCTTTGCGAATTTCCCCCTCGGGACACCCCAGGTTGGGGAATCACCTTGAGCTAAAAAACACCAGTCTTGAAAAATACGAGTTGTTTATTCTTAGGCACAGTGGGGTGAGCTCAGTCGCACCTGCAGCCTGGGTGCTTTGGGTACCTAACGTGCCTTGCCCGCTGGGAGGGCTTTACTGTGGGTTTCACGGATTTTTATCCTCTGAAAATTATTGTTATGTTTAATTCTCCAGCTTCAGGAGCCACGTGATTACATGAGATTCTTGGCTTCAATTTTTTCCTCTTCTTCTTTGCATTAAATTGAGCCTCCAGCCTCATGTTTGTGCCTCCACGCACAGACCCAGCCACAAACACTGAAGGTTTAAGGAAGGAAGGAAAACCAAGCAGGAACCCAGCATGTTTTATTAAAGCCTTGCGGTTTTCAGGGCAGACTTGTGATTTATCAATGTTCAGCTTTGGCATGTGGAAAAGTAATCTCTGCTCTGATTTATGCGAGGGCTGAGGCAGGAGTGAAATATCCCGGAGAGAGAAAGGAGCTTTGGCAGGGAACGCCGGGCTCTGGCTGTTCCGGAGAATGGGCAGCAGCAGGGAGGAGCTGGATCCCGAGCTCCCTGCGGCTGCTGCACCCGCTTTCCCCCTTTTCTGATTAGAGAAAACATCTGGGGAGGGGAAAAACCAGCTGCTGCAAGCGGGGACCCGCTGGGCAGTAGGGACCTGCTGGGTGCTGGGTCCCCGCCAGTGGCTGGGGGACTGGGGGAGGATGAAAGGGCTTGGGGGGCACCAGGCGCTGGCACCGTGTCACGAGCAGAACCTCTGCTTGTAGTGACCAGTAAAACTTGGATGCGAAGGGAGAATGGGGAAGCGGGGGGTCAGGAAATTTTTCCGTTTCAGGCTCTGAATGCTGCAGTCAAACCCCAAGATTAGCAGTGGAAAGGGAATCAGCCGGGACTGGCGGCTGCTGGGCACTGGCTGGGGACACACTGGTGCTGCCGGGCCAGTGCCAGCCCGGAGTGGGGCTTTGCCCACCTTGCAGGGACCGTGTGGGGCAGCGGGGGAGAGCTCTGGGTTATGGGCAGAGGCAGCACAAACCCAGTTTGCAACTGGTGAGACAAACGGCGACCTCTTGGTACCTGGGCTCTGTGACAGGGGCTGGTGGCAGAGGCAGCACAAACCCAGTTTGCAACTGGTGAGACAAACGGCGACCTCTTGGTACCTGGGCTCTGTGACAGGGGCTGGTGGATGCTCTTGCCCTCAATGCCAGGCTCCCATTTCCTTTCTGCTCCTTGTTTTTGTTCCTGAGATCAGAGTAATGAGGGAGAGAAAGGAAGGAATGAAACCTCCACTGCTCCTTTCAGCCAGTAAAACCCCTGTCCGGTTGAAAAGCTAATTAAGAAACATCACTTCTTCAGAGGCCAGAATTGGAAGCAGCCTCGTGGAGACATAATGGGATTAACGGGTATCAGGGGATTGCAGCCGGCCAGGACAGCGACGCTGCGGCCCCACGCGCCCGCCCTCGATGATGAAACACTCGGGACCAAACCAAAATGCTTCATGGAGAGCCAAGGGGATGTGCTGGGAAGCAGCGGCTCAGCCGTGGTGGGAGTGAGGAGCTGGGCAGCCGCGGCCGCCCGGGTGCCGCGGGACGGGGCTCCCTCCGCATCCTTTCCCCAAACAAACGGAAAAAAGCAAATGCTGCATCTCCCTCCGGGCGAGCGGCCAGGGCAGCCCCGATTGCTTCCTCGGTCACCCGCGGGGACGGCCAGCAGTGACAGAGTGACCCCTCCACGGAGGCACCAGGGGCCGGAGAACAGCAGCTCCAGGTGGGGCATTGGCACAGGAGCAGCCAGCGTTGTTACATCCTTTGAGGCTGCAAATCCAGCGGCAGGGACAGCGCCAGCGGAGGCAGAGGAACATTGTCGGAGCTGGAAACCCCTGGGCAGCACAAGTGCCAATTAGGAAACATCTGTTCCTCCCAGTCCGGGCGGGCTTCGAGCGAGCGCATGGCAACGTAATGGGATTAAAATATATCACCGGATTACAGCAGAGCGGCACAGATCGGCTGCCGAGGATGTTCTTAGGAAATCGGGGGGGGGGAAGAAAAGAAAAAGGAAAAGCAAATTTCTCTCTTCGGCATGGACATAACCTTTATGTTTCTTTTTTATTTGTACCTTTCACACGGCGCAGAGCTGGAGCCAGACCTTCTCTCTGCATGGTTCAGTTCATCTCAAAGGACAGCCGGCGCTGAGTTTAAGAATTTTAGATGAAATGGCCACGTGAGCAGCCAGTCCCTGGCGCTGCCACCACGGCCGTGGCTGCAGCCCGGCAGAAGTGGCCTTAGCTGGGTGCCTGGGGTATGACACGGTGCCCTGTCCCCTCTGTCACCTCTGTAGGTGCTGGAAGGTGCGTCATGAGCTGGGTTTGGTCCCTTTGGCAGAGCGTTGGGTGGTGGGAGGCTCGTGCAGGAGCGGGGCTGTGTCTGGAGCATCTCTGGGGGCTCTTCCCCTCAGGGGAAACACCCAGCCTGTGGAAAAACCCTGAGCGAAGCATCAGGAAAGAATTTTGAGGCAGGGAGACGAAGATGATCGGAGCAAGAGAAGGGCCTGCATTCATCGTTCCTCATGGCCTCACTCCATCCTGGCCACGGGGCCACCCCGGGCTCCCCCATCGCTGCCACGCCGGGCACAGCTCGGCTGGTTTGGGGGTCCCCATCCCTTTGTACCCAACCCCCCAACCCCGGCGGGCTGTGCCAGGCATGGGCACAGCAGCCCCGCAGACAATAGGGACATTCTTCGGGAAACCAAAGCAATAGCGCGGAGAGCCGCCCGCTATTTTGGGAGCTCATATGCTCCAAGGCAAATGTCATTTGTGTGTAACATCCATTTAGGGAGCCGCGTAATGAAGTCGTGCATCATGAGGAGGGACCAGCTCGCTTAGCAACCTTCCCGCGAGTGACGTCTGGTGTTCCTCTGCAGGACGGGATTGCTCCTTCGGCAGCCGCAGAACGAAACGCTGCTCGAAGCTGCCGGAGAGGCGCTTTGAAGTGCGAGCAGCCCCCACCACCAACACCCAGTTCCCGAGGCGGGCTTGTGCCCCTGTGCTGCGCGGGGTTTTTGGGTGCTGAGAGCCCCTGAGTTGCCCCTCGCCCGCGGAGCCCTCGGCTCTTTTAGGGGTGGAAGAAGCTGAGGTAGGGTGGGGGGACAGAGCCCTTTAGTTGAGGGGCTGAAAGGGAGAGCTGCCATCTCAAGTCCCACACTGAGAGCTTCCCCCTGGCTGGACACGCAGGGGTGCACTGGGTGCCCTGGTGTGCTGGTTGCACTGGGCATACTGGGTGTTCTGGTGTGCTGGATGTACTGGGGGCTCTGGTTTGCTGGGGGCTCTGGGCACAGGCTGGCAGCAGGACGAGGGCAGGGAGGGAGAGGACGGCTGTCTCACACGGCGGGAATGTCTGTCCTGGCTCTCTCCAGGTTTCCGGATGATGAGCAATTACGGGAGAGATTTGCAGCAGATTAAGTCAGAAGGCAAAGTCCATTATCTGCCCAGATGAACTCCAAAGGCAGAGGCTCCTTCCACTCGTTCTGTTCCCGTGTGGAACGGGAAGTGGGGTGCTTTAACCCTCATCCCTCTGGACACCGCCTGCTCTCTAAAGGACAGTGGCTCTGCCCCCGTGGGGACAGTGGCCACTGTAGGGATGAAGGCACCAGGACCGCAGCAGGTCCATTCCCACAGTAATGGCATTTTGGTGCCCGAATTTGCCCTAATTCCCTTAGAGAATGCATGGCACTGAGGCCTGCTACACCCTCCCGTTGGAGGTGCCTCTTCCCAGCCACAGGGTCAAGCTGAGCTGCAGATGCTAAGGCCATGGGAATGCATTTTAGCAGAAAGATGCTTTTGAGGTCACTCAGGGTTTATTCGCTGTGCTCTCTGACGTGTAAATCTCTCTGAGAATAGTCCCTGTTCCCCCGGGGAAGGCTGTCCTGGCGGGGCTGCAGCCATCCGTGTGGATGTGGCCACTGACCCACTCCGGAGAGCCCCTGTGGCCACTCCCCCGGGCAGCGGCCTCACTGGAACCACGTTCCCTCAGCTGTGAAACGAAGGCAATTTATTGGTCTGCTTTACAAGGGCACCGAGAGGGAAGATTAATTGTTTGGCATATGGGGCTGCAGATAGGATGGGGCATGATCCTGCAAATCCTTCTGTTTTGCCATTTGCCAGGCACTGCGGGAGCGCAGCTCTGCAAGGATCGTGGGCTCCTTCACCCCCGCCTCGCTCCAGACCAGGTGGCCACGGATTTGGGTGCTGGCACAAGGGCATATCCAGCAGCCTGGGGACAGCACAGCTGGTGGCTCTGGTGACCTCAGGCCTGACATGCAAAGGGCAGCTCAGTCCCCAGCACCTGCGTGCGGGGTGATGACGCAGCCAGAGGCACCGGCTGCCACACAGACCTTCGGTGTCGGGATTAAACTTGACACTTAGAGGCCAAAAATCTGCTTAAGGGAAAGCTGACATAAATCTCAGCGCTGCCAGGACGTGGAGCGGGGTCAGAGCCCTCCCTGCGCTCTGGCTAATCCCAGGCTGGTGCCCCCGCGGGTGTTACCCACAGCTGGGACAGCGGGATGCTCCACACATCCCACAGCCCACAAGAGAAAAATCCTGGTGTGGGATGATGTCAGGGGCCTGCAGCAGACGTCCCTGCCATGCCAGCCCATCTACAGCTCCTGGCCCTTCCCCACAGCAGGGTGTCCCCAGTGGCTTTCCCTCCTCAGTCCCTGGGGATATAGGACTGGAGCCCCACCACACAGTCCTCCTCCGAGTGCAGTGAATTCCCAAACATCCCTTTGCTCTGTCAACAGCACCAGTCTCTTGGCATCCATGCAGAAAGCTGTGCCCCTCCTTTGCTGGCCCATCAGCTTGCTGGGGTGCTCCTTCCACTCGTTCTGTGCCAGTCCTGGGGATTTTTGCTGCAGCATCAGGAATGTTGAGGGAGAAGCGGCACCCTTGCCCATGCTCTCGGGCACAGCACAGCTCCTCTGGGACCTGGGTGCTACTGATACCGAAGTGAGTTGTCACTGTCATCTCCCACCGAGCTGCAGAAGGCAGTAATGAAGGCTGCTGAGCACGCACTTCTTCCTAAATTACCTCATTTATTCAGGGAATCAGATGCCGCAGTCTTTCATGGCTTCTTGCGAGGCTCGGATCTTGTGGGATGCAAGGCTATTAATAGGACCCAATCTTTCCCCTTCTTCTTCTCCAGGCTAAAGGCAGAAGAATTCAAACAAGGGCCCCTTTGATGTGACAGAAGTACAAATAAACCCCGTGCCATTTCACTCCCCAGTAGGCAGCGCATTCCCATGTTTCTGGTGGGTTTGCCTGCGTGAGGGCTGGACCAGCAGCTCCTGGGTGCTCTGGGGCCGGGCAGCCAAGCTGCATGAGCAGCCTGTGGTGCTCCTTTCAGCTGACACTGCCCCTGTCTGCGGTGACATCAGGCACCCAGGGCCAGCACCGAGCCCAGACAGGTGAGATGGGATCCGGGTGAACGATCAGCCAGGGCAGCAAATGCCAATTTGTGTGTAAACAGACTTGGAGCACAAAGAGCCAGCGAAGAGAAATAACTAGAAAGCATTTCCCACACACCCAGACTTGTTTCCAAGGAGCAGAGACAGCTTCTCTGGCGCTCTGGGGGGATTTCAGCCCTGCACCCTCTGGCTGCCGACCCCCTCCCACTGCGCCTGGCCCGGCATCGCTGCGGCTGGAGTGAGCTCTGAGCCCTCCCAGCACCTCCAGCACTGACCCTGTCCTGATTCACCCCTGTGATGGGCAGCAGAACCTCCCAGGAGAGGAAGGCTCTCATTTCCAGCACTACACAATTTAACTTCCATAGATGCCACGACAGAATCTGAATTACCTTCTGCCATTTCAATATCTGCACAGTTGTTGGTTTTTCTCCTTCTGTCCCTCAGAATTTATAGCTAAATTAGGCAATTATTGATTTTTTTATTTTCCCTTTATGAAGTTACATTCAAGCCAGCCTGTGGAACAGCAAATGCTCAATGGGTCCCTCTTGACATCTGTTTGGCTGATCAATCTGTGCAGGGAAAATGCTCCTTCAGTGTCTGATCCCACCACAATGCTGAACTGGGAACACTTTGTGGGGCTTTGAGACATTTGCTGTTCCAGTTCTCATTGGGTTCATTTGCTTTAATCTGTGACAACACACTCTATTGTTTTTAAATCAGGGACTTCTTGAAGATGGGTCAGTTCTGAGCTGGGCATGGGATGGCACAGGCTGGGGGACATGGGGAAGGTGCCCTGTGACCCAGGAGGGGGGGGATCTGTGAGGGTCACTGCCCCACTGCCCCTGGTTCTCAGGCCCCTCTAACCCCCATGGGCTGTAATGAGCCCCCCCAGCAAGGACTGAGTGAGATGCCACATCTAGGTCACGACTGAGCTGTGAGGACAGCCACAAGTGGAGATTTATGTGTGAAAATGGCTCAAACATCCCTGCCCCTCCTGCAGAGGAGCCCAGGTGGCTGCAGTGGGGATGCACCAGGGGATGCTGCTTAAGGAACAGAACCAGGGCTGGGTGCTAATGCAGAGCCCTGGCTCTGCCCTCCTGCAGTGGGTGTTTCATCTGTCCAGTGTCACCCCCTGTGCCTCCACTGGTCACCTGGGATAGTTTTGGCGTGGCAGTTCTGGCTCTGTGACCCAGCTTGTCCTGATGCTGCTCCTGTGCTTTTAAAGCTTGCCCTGGCCAGGTGAGGGGGTGATGCTTCTTTATTTATCTGTGTGCATGGTGGGAGGGAGGGAGGGAAGCTGTGCCATCAGTGATGTCCCCGTGTGAGCTGCCAGGGGGTCACAGCGAGGGCTCCAGGCTGCAGCTGGCAAGGCACAGCCTGGGGTGGGAGGCAGCACCAGGACATTGCTATGTGCCGTGTCAGGGGAAGAAAATGTGCAGAGGAAAATGTCAGTAAGATATTTTTATTCCATGGTGAGAGGGATGGTGTGATGCAATTGCGAACGGGAGGCCCCGGACTTCTCGTGCCTGTGTTTTCTCATGCAAGACTTTATAGATGTTGCATGACTTTCAACTCTGCTCTTATCTCTGCCCCCAGAGGACATAATTATTGCTAGTCTGACTATGCCAGTACAAATGTTTGATGGTGAATAATATTTTTGAGAATTGAATTGCCACCTGTTTCCTAATTAAAACCCAACCTCCTCATCATGTCAGCTATTTGCAAAAAGGAACATGCTGATGCTAAGCTACGTTGAGGCTTTACCTGTCTGAGGTGGCTGAAGTGCCTTTGTTGAGAGTATTCAGGAGCAAGCTGGAGGAATCCGTGGAGATGTGGAGGAGCCACCCTGCTTCTCCAGGAGGCCAGAGCTGTGGAACTCCCCCCACCCTGGGATTTGGGGTGCCAAATGCAAGGGCACTGCGAGGGCAGAGGCTGCCTTCTGTAAAGCTTCTCCTTCTGGAACAGACAGTGAATAAAAGCAGCAGCAGCCACGGCCATTAATTACTCTATTTGTTTTCCGCATTGCCTCTCACCACTTATTAGTGCAGCATTAAGGAGATGGGATGCAACTCCAGCCTGGGTGCGTGCGGATGCTGCAGAGGAATGAATGCCCGTGGGATTGGCATGGATGTGCCTCCCACTGGAGGGGAGAGGGGCCAAAGCCACCCCGGGGCCTGGCAAAGTGCAGAATTTGACAGGCAGAGGGGATGGAGTGAGGCTGTTTCCTTGGGATGCCGGGCTAAAGCCGCAGGAGCGGTGAGGCTGCGGGATGGGGAGCGCTGGCATTGCCCTGCTTTTCCCAGGAATGGTTTGTATTTCTTCCTGCCCCACTGGCCTCCAGGCACTGCAGCACTGCTGCCTGGTGAATCCTCACACAACCTCATTAAGCAGGAGCTGCTTCCCCTCCAGGTAACCCTGTGCTCGGGAGCTGATTTGGCACACTGAGGGGAGCGTGGGGAAGGGGGTTCTGCCCTCTCCCCTTCAGTCAGGCACCCCACAAGTACTGCCAGTACTGCAGCAAAACAAGCCACAGAGAGTCAGATTCCTATGGGGACCCATCACCAATAAATTATCCTCTACCAGTGCTGCCAGGGAGGAGAGAATTTGCCCTCTCCGTAGACAGCAGCATCCCACGGAGAGAACTGAGCTAAACACTCCTTAATTCTCTTAATCTCAACCTATGTGCACTTCTGTCAGTATATCAGAAATATTAGTAAAAATCGTATTAAAAATAATATTTAAAGATCTTTCATGTGAACATTCCCCTTGAGAGATGTTGCTGGCATCAGCATAGAGCAGAGATCTTATTTGATATGGGATTTGGCACAGCTTGGAGGGCAGCAGGATGGATGTGGTTCTGTCCTGGGTAACGTGTTGCAGAGTTATCTTGATGGGATGGTGTCAGAGTGGGACGCACTAATAAATCTACAACAGCCTCGTAGCTCCCTGTAATATCATCTGTCATCCTGTGAAGCAGAGCAGGGCAAAATAAAACATTTAAATCTCACACAGATGGTAGGAGGAACTCGCTCCTCGGAAGGAAGGAGCAGCAGAGGGGTGGTTGGTTTCCTGGCTCCGCAGTGGATGCAGAGCCTGCAGCCCTGCCAGGCCTCGAGACACGCTTAAATTGATTGAGCAGCATCCATCACCATCCGCAGAAATGTCAGGAGATACTTAAATGCATTCAGAGTGTATCGTGTTCTGACCTCTGCTAACCCTGGCATCGATTAACTCCGGGTTTCCTTTACCTGGGGGAATCCCCAGAGCACTGTTTATAAACACAAACACCAAACCCAACACACGAGGCACAAAACAACGCAAGAACAACACACTCAGCCTGGGATACAACACGGGCTAAGGAAAGCTGCAGGCTTGCACTTGGGGAATTGAACTTCCCTGAAAAGAAGGCTGGCACTGCCTGTTCTGTTCGCTTCGGGGAAAAAACCCAGGTTTTATTCCACTCTGTTATTAAAAAATACCTGTCCCAGTGACCTTTAAAATATCTGAATACACCACTGAAAAATGCATGTGTTTTACACACTGCTAGAGGTGAGCATGAAGAGCCTGACGTGGGCTGCCTCTTCCCAGCCAGGGGTGGCTGTGGGGACGTGCCACCACCTCCGACTGCACTGCAGTCACACCTGGGAAATCAGCAGTGCAGAGAACACCTTTGCTTACCTCCCACCACCACCACCCTGGTGCCAGCTGCTGCTGCCACACCAGCACCAGTGGAAACTCAAAAGCAGAAAGAAAGGAACAAGTACCTTAACTTGGCCCTCACCAGACCTCACTTCCTAGAAACTGCCACCAGGAATGTCTTTGATGTCTACACAACAATAATATCCAGCTAATGACGATGAAAACGTGGCACAGGAATAAATAGGAGAGCATTAGGAATCCTATGGGGCATTTTGGTGGCCGCTTTTGCTGTCACCATCACTGTAAAGCCATTCAAATATCTCAGCAAACACAGGGGCCTCCTCATCCGGGCAATGGTTTCTGTTTGCTCGGGGTGTTTAGCAACACCCTCAGGCCAGTGCCGAGATCCTGCCCGTGAGCTGTTGCTTCTGCAGTCACATTTCAGGAAATGAAATGTGAAATACCAGTGAGAGATGGGCAGAGGGGCTGCAGAAGCCACAACGGGGCAGTCCCCTGGGAAGAGCCAGCAAAAGGCACGTGTCCAGTCACATCACCAGGCTGAGGATGTGGTGAGAGGAATTTCTTTCCCCATCACACCCCTGCGAATGGAGAACCCACGTGGAGGCTCTGGAGTAAGCTTTGGGTGGGAGCCCCAGGTCTGGACTGAGCCTGAGGAGCCTCAGGAACCACAGCCAGCCCCAGCAGTCTTGCCAGTCCAGAGGCTTTTGGGAGATAAAAATATCCCTTTTCATAGCTTGGATCAGTGAAACCTTTAAACGGGGCTGGTGGGAGACTTTACCCTTGAACCTCCAGGAGGGATGTGCCCCACTTCTTCCTCTGCTCCCTTCCACTCTTGCTTGGACAACCTGAGCTTCAGCTTTGCTCTGTGGCCACTGGTGGAGGAGAAACCTTCCCCAATGGATCTGCTGCGGTGGAAAGTGTTGGCTTAAATTAACATTTTCAACAAAAAGCAGGTTCTCAGACGGTTCATAATGAGGCACACGGTGAAATCCTCCCAGCTGTATACTCTACCTCGCTTTAATCAGATCATTAACTTTCATAAAGATGTAGGCAGGAGGAGTGGCGGCACTTGAAAAGAGCTCAAAACACGCTGAGTTTCAAACTTCAGACTTGTCATTGACTTAGCCTTTCATTGAGCCAATTATTTATGACATATTTGACGAAATTCAGAAAAGAAAGCACTTGAAATCTGCATATCTGCTTGGCTGCAGTGGAGCTACTACTACTTGAAGGAGGAACACGAGCAGGGAGCTCTGCTCAGAGCCCAAGGACACCTGGGTGCCCTGTTTCGCATCGTTATTTGCCAGCAAGCGGTTCAACGAGCGGAGTGTCACACACATGCGTTTATTTGTATCCTGTTTTTGTTATGCACGCGTTTTAATAAATGATGAGGAAATTAATTCTGAATTTATGTGTCCGACTGGGTGCTGAGGCTTGCAAGCAGCTCAGTGCTGCGTGGCTGGCGTTGGCTCTGGTGTTTCCCCCTTAGTGGAACCATGGAATCCCACAGTGGTTTGGGTTGAAAGAACCTCAAAGCCCATCCCAGCCCTT
>NW_008238337.1:4763082-4765977 GCF_000691975.1 Corvus brachyrhynchos
TGGATGTGTTGAATGCGTGCGTTCATTTGGCACAACTTGCGCGGAGTCCCTCGGCGGGGGAAGGGGGGACGCCGATCCCCCCAGGGACGAACCCCCGCAGCTCGGGGGGTTATGGATCCCCAGCCCGGTGGTGCTCCGGCCGGCGGGTGAGGAATTCCGTCCAGAGCAGTCGGTAGCACCGAGCCGAGCCGCGCTCTGGCCGTGTTGCTCTGCAGAGCGGTTTTTTGGTGATGCTTCATGGGGTTTGACAGGGGATGCGGGAGGAGGACGGGGTCGGAGCTCGCCCTTAGCAGGCAGCTCACGGAGCGGAGGTGCTGGTGCAGGTCTGGGCTCCATCGCCCCGACCTTCCCCGGTCCCACCGCGGGAGCAGACGGGTGCCTTAGCATAGCCGAGGTTGTTTGCTTGGGGCTTGTGCTAAAAGCAGATTTTCTTCTGCAAAACCAGCTTTTTCCTGTGGTTGTGTGTGTGTTATAACATCACCTGAGCATTGCTTGTTTATTGCTGAAATTAAAACGAAGCTTTTCCTTTCTTTCATGGCTCTCTGTGTGTGTGTGTATGTATATATTAAAAATGAAGATTCAGCCAGCAAACAAAATACTGCAACAGGAAAAATCTAAACCAAATTTTACTGCAGAATGTGTAGGCAGTTTGGAAGCCTGCTGGTGGCCTAGCCTAGCTGTCTGCTGTGAGCCAGGGATCGCTGGAGCCCTCTTCCCACTTCTTCACTCGTTTTCCTGCCTTTCTGCTGGAATGCTGGGTAGCACAGGGAGGCTGCGGAGCAGGGGAAGGTGAAGGGTGCCCTGCCCATGTTTATCCCCCTTGCAGGGGCAGTGAGACCTCAGGTGATGAAGTTTGGCTGTTGTGTTTGAGGTCTGGTTGAGGATGGTGTTATTGGACAGACAAAGGTGCCTGCTTTTCTCCTGGTATGTGTTTACACTTTCAAAAACAGTACGATATCCATGAAATTTCCCCTGCCCTGCTAGCCCGAGGTACAGCTTTGCTGGGGGTGCTGGTGGCTTCATGTGTCTCAGTGCTGTGATGTCAGTGCTGTCCTCGGTGATGTGCAGCGGTGCTGCTCCCTGTTCCCAGCAGGGACGTGACCCCTGTGGGCAGGTGAAAGGTGGGACGTGGAGGGTTGCAGGGCACGAGGAGTCCTCCCAACGCCATGAGAAATATCAGCACAGTTGGTGCTTGTGGAGAGGCTCGAAGCTGCTGCCTGCACCGACATCCCTCGTGGCCAGCGCGGCAGAAGCCTCCTCGTAGCAAGCACAGCACGAGGCCTCAGGAACCTGCTGTGCTTTGCTCTCCTGCTCCAGGATTTACGTGGTGTCAATGTTTGGTGGTTTCCCTGAGCTGGGAGAGATGATTCACCTGTGCTTGGCTCCTTAAGGTGGGAAAGGCAGCCAGGTGTCAGGGGGAGTTTTACAGAGCAGGAGGGAAGGTGAAGGGATCGGTGGCCGAAGTGCCTCGCTCCTTGGGCTGCCTGTGGAAGAACCTGTTGGCATGAGATCTGAAAGGAGAAGGTTGGTTTGCCACCCTCCCTGAGCTGTTGTGCTCTGCAGGAGGTGAGAAGCCTTCAGTGAGGAGAGGTTTGGGGCTGTACGTGGTGCTGTGGGACAAGGACACGCCAGGCCCTTAGCACAGGAGCGGAAGGAAGCACGGACATAACAGAACGGGGACTTACCTCAGCCCGGGACCACAAACGGCTCTAGGGTGCTCGAAATGACTGAACCTCTCAGTTTCTAACTGAAACCAGGGATTTCCTCATACAGTAGGAAATTGTGACCGTTATTCTGGTGTCAGATATCTTTGTGCTGGCTTCTGGATGGTTTTTTTGATCCCTCTCATTAGAGCAGACATGGTGTGCTGGGTATACTGAAATATTCTGTATCGCTGGCAAAGTGATTCATTTAAAATGACATAAATCGGCTGGTTAAAGGCAGGTTGATATAGTAACAGTAAAAAAATACAACACACGGAGTCCTCTCTTGTTTGAAATCAAACAATTTTTCCAGATATTCATTATTTCTCTGCGGGTGTGAGCAGCTCCTTGGAGGAGCACAAGCTCGGCTCTGTAACGCTGGGTGTGCAGCCATCTCCGCCGTCAGTCCTGGCTGTCACTGGGACAGACAGCGGGAAGGTCACTGGAATATCACATCCATGCTTGAGAATAAATATCCCTGCCTTACTGCAGCACTCTGCTCACAGGAACGTGTTGGTTTATCTCTGGCGGGCAACCACAGCCCAGGGACGGGTCCTGTGCACTGGCGTTATCTCCTCCAGAAATACTACAAAGGTTTTACAAAGGTTTTTTTGTTCCTTGTCCCTTTGCTGGAGCCCAATGCACCTGTCGGCACCCTTTTATCTTTCCCAGATAAGGCTGAGGCTAAATGAAGCAAATGAGTTTACTGTAATGCAAATTTGAGGGGGCTTCCTGTTTACAAGGAAATAGCTGTAGTGCCGGCAGAATGAATTCCAAGGCTGCAGGCCAAGGCTTAGCAGCAAATAAACTATGAGGGTGAAGAGTTTATTGGCCGTAGGGCTGATTATTGCTGAGTTTACGTGAATTATCCTCAGACTGGTTTTGTCCTGAAATCGTTGAATATCACAGTTTGGGGAGGAAAACACTAATGAGCCGGCAGTGCCTAAGGAAGAGGATTAGTGTGTTTTTGTTTTTTTTTTTTTAAGCCCCAAAACAAAACAACCCTTCTTCCATCCTCTGTCATCTGCTTTTCCTTCCCTTCTGCATTTCCTCCTTTCGTTCCTAAGAGCCTTGCCAAGAGCTGTGAGAGCTGTGGTATCTTTCTGTCGTACATTGTTTCCTAAAAGCCTGTTTTTCAGGGAGATTCGCATGGGTGGGCAGAAAGGCTGTCAGAGGCAGAATATCCTGCTGA
>NW_008238337.1:4765990-4818225 GCF_000691975.1 Corvus brachyrhynchos
AGGAAGTCAGCCCTGTGGAAATATGAGCAAATACAAAACCTAAATCTTATTCTGCAGCAGTGCTTTCAAATATCTTAACTTTTGGTGGGAAAGGAGTGAATTAACTGCACTCTGATTTTTTTTGGCTATTCAGCAGGCTGCTGAGGTTTTTTACTTTTCCATGTAAATTTTACATTTCCCTTATTTTGGTCAAAGGGAGTGGAAGGGTGCTATAGAATAGCTGTTTTTGTTCTGGTTTGAGGAAAGGATTTGCGTAATGTGAAGCTGAGAAAAATGGTCCAAGAAATCAGGTAACAAATGGGAGAGCGTTCAGGGCTCGCAGAAGCCTCTTGTGCGTGCCCCTGGAAAGTTGACATTAAGCCTTTCTTACTATAAACATCACGTAAGCTTTGGGTGCTTTTGGTATACAAATACCACGGGCATGGTAACAAAACACAGCATTCATCTGTCCAGGCTTCTCCCCCTGAGGTTGTAGATGTTTCTCATCTCTCCTTTTCTAACCTGCTTCCAGTAATTACCTCTGTTGCAAGTTAATTCTGCTTTTGCTCTCAAGTCTTTTTCTTTGGTCTGCTGTGTTTCTCTGAGTCTTGCTCTGCTGGGGGAAAAGGGAGCATCTGCAACTGCAAAGTTGCAGTCACTTTTTTCTTAAAAATCATGCTTTTATCATGACATTTTTCCTCAGTTACCACCCCATCTTCACTTGTACAGGTGAAGACTGGCCCCTGGTACCCAGCTGCTTCTTGTAGGGTGGTTAATGTGCCCTTAAACCCTGATTGAGGGTTGTTGAAAACACAGAGGTTGATTTGCTTTCCCAATTCTATTCTGAGCTGTTCGTGATTTCTTTTCCTCCTCTGTTGGTGCTGAATATTGTTGAAATCCAAGTGACATCTCCTGCTCAGGGTTAAGCATCATTGCTCTGTTCTCTCTTGCTTCTGATTTTGTAATTCTGTTCTCTTGGCCTTACCTTGCTCTTTCTGTGGATTTCAGTTCTTTCTTTGAGGTGGCCTTCAGGGAGTTCTTGCACCTCGTGAAACTTCTGTAAATCTCTTTAAGTTGCAGGCTCACACTCCCCTGTCTCTGCTGTCAGTCTGGGTGACTTTGGTGGTGTTTTCTCTGGCATTGTTTAACGCCTCCGTGTTGTGTTTATTCATTTACGGTGCTGTCTCTGGGAAAATTTTCCTGACAATTGCTTGTGTAATTTTCATCTTTGTTGCTGTTCCGCCCATGTCAGCCCTCTGTGTCTCTCTAGGTGCTTCTTTGTTGCTGCAAGAAAACTGTTCAGTTTTGGGCACATTCCTGGGCCTGACAGCCCTTTCCATGAAGAAATTCTTCCTGACATCCAAAATCTGAAGCTTAAATGAGTAAACTACAGCTTATCTTGCTATCTAGCACTGCTGGTGTGAAAAAGGCACATGTGAGGGTTCATTGGGAACTGCTTGAGGAAGAGGAAAGACTTGCTTTTTTTTCTGAACTAACAGTACTAGAAAGGCTGAACACTTGTGCTTTTTGGTGGACTAGCTCAGGGTGAGACAGAGTAGTGAAATTTTGGTTGGAAATTCAGCTTCCCTGCTTTGCTGTCAGCAGAAGTGTGTGGTTGTGAAGGCAGTAAGAAATGGCTCCCTCAAAATAATTGTGTGCATACAGAATGCCGGGGCTGCTGACAACGTGTACTTGCTTTTCATCTCAAGATAGCTTTGTACTACAGCACTTTCTTGGGAAGAATGCATGCCTAGGGATGGATATGGCCTGTCAGTGTAGGAGGCTGTATGGGAGGGCTCCTGCTTGCTGTGGGTGCTGCTCTTGGCTCTGTTTGGGTGCTCTCTCTCGGGAATTCAGTTGTTACTGTACCTGCAGTGTCCCATACCCTGATAACAGACAGGAGAGCATGGAAGGATGAAAGTCCTGTTGCAGAGCTGTAAGAGACAAGGAATGAGAGTCAGGATGAAGGACAGCTTGTTGTTACCCGCGTTATACAGATCAGGAGCCAGTTAGAAAATACCTGATGTACCTTTGTTCACATGTAGCACCTTGGGCAGGTGCAGGAGTTGAAGCAGAATTTTCTGAGCTTCAGTGGAGGTCCTCGACTGTCTCAGCTCCTGAGCATCTGGTGCTTGGAGCAGCTCTGGGCACAGGAAGGAGAGATCTGGCCTTCGGAGAGATGCTCCAATTACTTCTCCCTGGGGATGCTGTAGGATTGCAGTGTATGTTTTGCAGCGTAGACCTTCCCTCGGGTGTCATTACCTTAATTAAGAAAAAAGGTAAATAAGGGTGATGTGGGGGGAGATAAGTGTGCAGCCTTCTGTTCCTGTGCTAAAAACAGAGGGATGATTCTAGATGTGTTTTTGGGGAAAGCTTCCGAAATGTGATGATGTGTTATAGGTGTGAAGCACCTGTGTGAGTGATGCAGGTGGGCTGCAGGTGCTGTGGGACCTGCCAGATGTTTTTTCAGTAAAATGAATGAACTTTATAGCTTTTGCTCCTTTTATAGCTGATGGCTTTTCAGTGCCCAGACCTTCCTGTGTGAAACGGTTTCAGCCAACACTGGAACTGTAACATCAGGACTCAAGCGTGTGCAGCCCTTGGTTTCTGTTCTGGTGAAATCATGTGGAATGGCCTGGTTTAATCTTCTTATCAATAATAGCCCTATTTTCTTTGGTAATTAATAAAATTAGTAAAAAGCCTATCAGGAGCCGTCAGGTCCAGGTGCATAAACCAAATAACGTAATTTAATTGAACTAAATTGGTGCAAAAGCAGCAGTCTCTAGTTTAGAAAAGACAGCTGTTCTCCACAGGAGCTTCACCCCATACTTATCCAAAAAAATCATTCCAACACTGACTGAACACCTATATAAATATGCCTTGCAGAAACAAATAACAACTTTTGAAAGCGTTTGAAGGAATGTAGAGCCCCTCAGCCCCCTTCCAGTGTGCCAGGAATTCATCCTGTCAGCATGTGTCATGTCCTATTGAGGAGGGAGCCGGGGAAAGGGTGGATTTCTCGGGATCTGGTGGAGCTGTGAAGATAAAAGCCATCATTAGGGATCGAGTCTGAAATGTGTGACAGCAGACGGGCACCAGCTGCACTCCCAGCTCCTGTAGCTCCACTGGGATCTCGGCACAGTAGCTGGGAATTGCTGGGTGCTCGGGGGAGTTCTACCTCTGCTCAAGGTGCACACAAGGAAAGAGCTCCCGGCAGCTCCTGTATCCTCCTGGGAAATTAAAAAGCTCCAGGGAACCCAGTGAAACACTCAGTGCTTCAGACCTTGGAGCAAGACACCCCTGTCCCGAGGGGCCGAGTGCAGAATGGGGCTCTGCGTGACAGCTCTGGGGATGTGGCTTGACTGCTGTTATTTGTTGTGTTTCTGCCTCAATTTCAGCAGGGAAAACGAGCTCTGTGAAACGGAGCTTTAAGTGGAGAAGAGGGGTGGTGGGTGCAGAGAGTGGGGTGGGTCCAGAGGGTGATGGTGAATGGAGTTAGATCCTGTTAGCGCCCAGAGGAAGCGGCCTCAAGTTGCATCAGGGGAGGTTTAGGTGGATTTTACAGAAAATTAGGTGATACTACAGAAAATTCCTTCGTGGTAAGGGCTGTCCAGCCCTGGCACAGGCTGCCCAGGGCAGTGGTGGAGTCCCCATCCCTGCAGGGATTTAAAAGCCTTGTGGATGTGGCACTTGGGGGCATGGCTCAGTGGTGGCCTTGGCACTGCTGTGGGAGCAGTTGGACTTGGTGGTCTCTGAGGGCTTTTCCCACCTAAACAATCCCGTAACTCAATTAAAAGAGGACAAATCGTGTGTGGATGTTTTACTCTTGGTGTCTCAAGTAGGGATGGCTGGGACAGCCATGGGAATGGGACATAGCTGTGGGAGTGACATTCCTTTTTGAGCCTTCTCATCATTTGCTGTTGTTTTCCAGTCTCCAATCTGGCTTCTCCATTTCTTCTCCATCCTCTTCTGTTCATTTGCATTGTTTGAAGCAATTCTGTGTTGTGCATTAGTCCTCTAAATTTTTTATTAAGGGTTTTGGTGGTTTTTGATTTTTTCACCCGAGATTTTTCTAATTGTTCAAAAACACAGGAACATTCCTGTAGTTTTAACATGTTGTTTAAAAGAGCTTTGAAAGATCTGATTCTTAGGCCAAATATTTCATCCCAGTTTTCGCTTTTGATCAATCTTGCATTGCTAAACCTTTTAAATGCGCTTGTACAAAGAGAAAAAAACAACCCACTTTTGGCTGTCGTGGCTCTGGGCCATTCTGCCAGTGCTTTGAATTGTACTTGTTGACCCTGTCATGCTTTCAGTTCAGAGGCCTTTAGGGCAGGATCTTTGGTCCAATTTTAGCAACTTTATGATGGATTTGGAGAGTGGAAAGAAACATTTCAAATCTCTGTAAAATTGCATCCTGAGCTTATAAATGAATAAATAAATCAGAGGCGTTTGTCAGTGTTGGCAGTAGTTCTTGGTCTCTCAGTCAAGGTTTGTACTTGCTACTTGCAAAGAAAGTTCTAAACATTTGAGATTGAGAAAGATTAGAAAAAATTGGCACGTCTTCAGTAATTTTGTGTTTGTTTAAAAAAAAAAGTAATTTATGATTGGCGCATGCCTTAATTGCAGTCAGAGCGAGGAGATGTGATTTTGCTCTGATTTCCCTTTCTTGCAAGTTCTCAGCAGCAGCAATCTGGTGGAAGGGCAAGTCCTTGACACTGCAATTTGGTGTAATTATTCCTGAAAAATTCATGTACTTAGAAGCTTTTATATTAGTTTCAGATTTCAGCGCTGATAATGCCAGTGATCCTCAAGGATTTTGGGGCTGGTGTTTTGTGAAGTTGGAGCTACACAGCTCCTGCTTCTGGCTCCCTCCTTGTAAACTTTCTCCATTAAAATCATTTGCATAAGTGAGGCTGCTGATGCAGGGACAGGAGGGGGGTGTGGGCAGGTGCTGCTGAGCTCTAATCCCTTCCATCCCACAGGGCTTTGAGGTGAAATATGTTGCTAATCACCCACGACAGTTCTAAGAGCATTAGTTCACCGCAGTGAGCTTGGTGGTGGCTTGCTGCGAACTTCAGGGGGTGTGAGGGCACAAAATGGGGCAGAAATGGGTGAAACTTGGGCCAGAAAATGGCAGAGTCCCGTGGAGGTGGGGTGTGCGTGTGGTGTGATGTGTTCATGGAAAGAAATCAAAGTTTGGGGTCGCTCATTGCTTTGTCAGCACCGAGCATGTGCACTAATTAATAACTGACTCACAGAAGGATTTGCATTGGGAAAGACCTCCAAGACTGAGTGTGATTCTGTGAGTTTACAAGTCATAGATTAAAATATCAGTTTCGATGGTGTAATGATCTTTTCTGGCTTTCTGTGCTGGGAATTTGCCCCACGAACTGCTGGAACCACAGTGACAATGTGTGAAATGGCTTTTACAGCCTTGAGAGCCGAGTCATTTGGAGAAGCACTGACTTCTGCTGAGCTTCGAGCTGGGTGCAGTCCGAGAGCAAGCAGAATGAAATGGGTTCAGTGGTTTGTGAGTGTTCAGTGTTTATTACCCCTGACACAGGAATAAATGAAGGTGGCTGTGGTGTGGAGATGGGATGTTGGGAGTGCAGAGAGTGGACAGGCACTGCCAAACCTTGGCAGTCAAAGCACTGGCCACGGAGTTGATGAATATCTGGTATTTTCTTGAAATAATTATTAATTTGGACGTGGCAGGAGCCATCAGGAGCTTAGGGTGCTGTTGGATGCAGAGGGATGGTACCTGCTCTGACGACAAGAGGAGGGAAAAAATAAATCCAGCTTTATTTTACAGACTGGGGATCTGAGCAGATAAAGTTTATGACCTGCTCGTGACGATACAAGAAGTGTTGGTAGAGTTAAATCCTGAACTAAGCTCTTCCCAGTCTCTGTGAAGCTGCTGTTTCATTCTTACTTTGTTTTTCTGTTCTCCTGTTTTTGTTTCAGCCTATTGGAGAATATATTAATGACTGGAACTGCTCGTTCTTAATGCAGGTGTGGTTCTTTAATGTTGGCCATTTTTTCCAAGCTGTGGTGTACATATGTGCACCTCTACACCAGATAACATCCCACAAGTCTGAACTCTTACTGATTTACAAGAAAAAATCATCTGCCCTGATGATAAATAATTCAAAGCCCCTTTAAGATCCAGTAGTAAGAAGGCCAGTAGTAAGGAGCTTCTTGACCTAGTTCCAATAGTAGGAGTATTGTATATATGGGTACACCCCGTTGCCTCGTTCTGTGCCCTTTCCTTTTCTGAGGTGTGAGTTGCTTTCAGCAGAACTTCAGGGACAAAATCCGTGTGAAATGACTAGCAGAACTTTTATAGAATCATGGAATAGTTTGGTTGGAAAGGACCTTAAAGGCCATCCAGTTCCACCCCCTGCCATGGGCAGGGACACCTTCCACCAGCCCAGGTTGCTCCAAGCCCCGTCCAGCCTGGCTTTGGACATTTCCAGGGATGGGGCAGCCACAGCTTCTCTGGGCACCCTGTGCCAGGGCCTCACCACCCTCACAGGGAAGAAATATTTCCTAATATCTAATTTAAACCTCCTCTTTGCCAGTTTGAAATCATTTCCCCTTGTCCTGTTGCTACATGCTCTTGGAAAAAGTCCCTCTCCATCTCTCTTGGAAGTATCAGAAGGAGTGCTGTTTGTTTTCCTCTCCTCTGTAAATCCTGGTTTGGGCATATTCCCGCATCCATTGTGGTTGTGCTCTGGCTGCCCTATGGATGGTTCCTCAGTTCCAGTGGCCATCCTTGGGCTCTGCTGGCAGAGACACTCGGACACCTAGCAGAAGTTTCATTTCTCCTGCTTGGCATGCTTCTCCTTGGAGAGTCCCAGGCTGTCACTGCTCTGTTCCGGGGGAACAGCAGGAGTGGCTGTTGTTGTCCAGTGCAGCAGCCAAAGACGAGTCCTGGCTTTGGCTGAGCTCCTCTCCAAGGCTCCTTCTGGTTTGCTGCTCCTGCTGGAACTCGTCTGGGAGGGAGGATCGTGGATGCTCTTGCCGTACATGGCCTTTTCTGTGTTAGAAAGGACATAATGTGTTTTCTTCTTAGCTTTTCAGACATGTTTTCAAGTAGATATTTTCCGCCTGTGCCGACCTTGGCAGTGCGGCTGCTGCCTGTGCCCTGCCAGGCTGCTCATAGACAGCAAGAGCTGTTTAATTCCAGAATGGAGTTTAACCTTGAAGACTGCTTTTCAGCAGGTTTCTTTGATCAAGGTTGGAGTAACTAGAGCTCCAAGATGCAGCTTGAAGCTCCTTTCAAGAGACTCTTCAGCTCATGCTTGAAATAAATCCCTTTCCTGGGCAGGTGGAAGAGCTGACCAGGTTAGAGTGACCTGTGCTGCTCACAGAGTTTATAGTTTGATGAGGATGCAGATAAGTCATCTTTTGCCTGCTTGAGCCAGGCAGTATGCTCCAACCTGCTCTGCAGGCCTGGGGTGTTTGTTCAGCTCCTTCTTTGAGGGCAGCTTCACCCAGGGGCTCTCAAAGGTGCAGGAGCACCCAGCTGCCCACACTCTGGCACTGCTGGGCATCTCCCTGGGGCCAGTGGCAAAGGGCTTCCCCGTGCTCCCAGTTAAACCAGCAATTTCAGAATCCCAGAATCACTGAGGTTGAAAAAGCCCTCCAGGATCATCGATGCCAATGTGTGCCTGATCCCCACCTGTCACCCAGCCCAGAGCACTGAGTGCCATGTCCAGGCGTTGTTTGGACACCTGCAGGGATGGGGACTCCAAACCTCCCTGGGCAGCCCTTCCCATGCCTGACCACCCTTTCAGTGAAGGTGAAGATGCCCAGAAAGGCATGCCCAGAGTCCAAGCTGCATTTCTCACCAAATTTTAGGCCTGACTTTTGACTTCCCCTAAACATACTTGTCTTGGGTATTTCAGTTGATTTGTGGTATGTGGACAGTAAGCAGAGTGTGAACTTTTTGTTGTTTGGTGTTTTCTTCCTCTTTGAATGAAAAAAATACGTGAACAGAAGGTTTTGCTGCAGTCCAGTTGGATGTACTTTTGTTTCTGAAGTCCCCCTAGGTTTTGTTTTTAGCCAACTTTTGTTTCTGCTCCTTGTGAGTGCTGCTATTAAGGTGGATCATGCTGTGAACTGAGATGAACTCGTGCAGAAATGGCCACTTCTTGCATTAGCGCGTGGTTTGTGCTGATGGCATCTCTGGCCAGGGAAAGCTTTTCAGAAATGGCTGCGTTTCTGTGAAATGCAGCTTTTAATCCCAGATTGTTTACGTGTAGGGCAACTGATGAGTCAATGGACTAAAGCAGAGAGGGAGCCTTTCTTCCTGTTTGGGGGATGTGCTGAGCTCCATTGTAGAATTTTCCATCCTTCTGAAGGATACATGGACTCTGCGTCAGTTCTTTGAACTCCAGAAGATTTCTACCTGTAGCTCCCATGTGAGAATTAGGAGGTGATTATTCTGGATAGTGATAATCCACTCCATGTAATTTATTCCTATTTATTCATATGGATAAGTAGCAATGATTTCAAAGGGGTGCGAGTGTTGAGGAGCTAGAAAGTAGTGCAGAATCCTGTAGCCTGTGATCATTTTACAGATTTGTTCAGATTCTGTGGCTGCAAAAGACATTTTGTTCCTTTGACATTATCCATCAGACCAGAAGTACGGCATGTCGGGAGAGGAGGAGGCGCTGGACAGGTTTGCTCCTTACACAATCACTGTTTTCCTGGGTGCTTCAGTCACACGTTAAATTTTCATTCTCTTCTCCCATTGTCTAGACTGAAGATCTGTTGATGTAATTTCTTGTAGTGCACTCGTTGGAGCAGAGGAAAGCTTTCTTGATGTCATTATTATGAAAAAGGCTTATTCTGTTGCTGCTGGTCTGGTGGTCAGTGGGAACGGGACGGTGCCGGGGGGCCATGGCAGCACCAAGGAGGGGGAGCTGCGGGCTCTGGGAACTCGTGCCAGGCTTGTTCATCTCCAGTGGGTCCTCTGTAGGCACAAAAGGATGAGGGGAACGTCTGGCTGGCAAAAGATTTAGGTTGGATTTTAGGAAGAAATTGTTCCCTGGGAGGGTGGGGAGGCCCTGGCACAGGGTGCCCAGAGAAGCTGTGGCTGCCCCTGGATCCCTGGAAGTGTCCAAGGCCAGGTTGGATGGGGCTTGGAGCAACCTGGGACAGTGGAAGGTGTCCCTGCCCATGGCAGGGGGTAGAGCAAGGTGTTCTTTAAGATTCCTTCCAATCCAAACCATTCTGTGATTCCACGATCTCTTATTTACTGCTTCCTCTTCATTTAAAATCAGTATTTTGTTTAGATTGTTAAAATACACAGAGAACAGACCCAGTTCTTAATGAACAAATAAACAGCAAGTTCGTCACTGAATAATTTATGATCTCAAACCTGATTAACAGTGTTTAGCCCTCCCAGTTCTTGTCTGACTTGATGTGGTGGTTGGCCTCCAGAGCTCTCGCTTTGGATCACACTGTTCAGAGATCCGTGTTCCATGTGGGACTTGGAGATACACAGAAAAATATTAATAGGAAAAAAATACATGGGGGTTTAGGGCCTTCCAGCAAAGTCCTTGGCTTTATTATAGACTTTTCTGTGGTCAGGTCATTCAGACTTCGTGCTTCAGGTCCTCCTCTGAGGAGGAGTGTGGATACTTTCCTCCCTCCATGGAGGAGATGTTTGTCAGTATTTGGGAAATTTCTCAGAACTCCTGATGATGGGGTCCCTGTGAGCACATCTTGTCGACATCCCTGAGGTCAGCAAGGATTAGCTGCTCAGTTTTGCTGCTGCAGAAATATGAGTGATGTTTAATGGCCTTGTTTAGAGCATGAGTACTTTGTTCAAGGTTATTTTTATAATAATAAATAGTATAATTATAATAAAAAGTAGTATAATTATAGTAATAAATAGTACGTCTGGAAATTACCGATTTTAAAATTGGAAATTATCGATTTTAAAATTGGAAACAGAGAAAGTCTGGTGGAATTTTGACTCGATACTGTGACAGTAGAGTTGCTTTACCAAGGCCCAGCACTGCTGGCTTGCATTGATTTTAAGATTTATGTACTTGTATTGTTGCTCATATGAAATTTTTATAGGCATTATATTACAATGAATATTGAGGTTACTTGACAAATAAAGGAAATCTTTGTTAATGTGGTTTAAGTGAGTGACTGTGACATTATAAATTAGGCAAAGTAGATGTTAAGTGCACTGCAGCCAAGCGGGGCCTAATGGAGCTGCTGTTGGCTCGTTGTGTGGCTGATCTGGGGCAGCTCGGGGTGACTTGTGCAGTTATTTCACAGTGCAAGCTAAACCTGAGGCAGGAATAAAGAACCCAAGTGGTGACCAGGGTATCCAGGGATCAGCTCACCCAAGGCCAGGCCAGGGCTCCACCTGACTTTTCTTCAAAGGTTTAAAAAAAGCAATTTCAAGTAACTCCTCTTTTTTTTTCCCCCTTTTTTTCTTTCAGTATCCGCAGTGTTATGCAGAAATACCTCGAGGAAAGGGGTGAATTAACCTTTGACAAGATCTTTCATCAGAAAATTGGTAAGTCATGTCTCAATAAAATGTTACTCAGGTGGAGATTTTCAAGATGAGTTTGGTTTTTACATTTCTCTGTGATGCCTGCTGAGAAATCAGTACTGCAGATTGTCTGAAGAACACTGGAGAGTGGACAGGACTTAGTGAAACAGAGGTCTTCAAGAAGATGAAATGTTGTGAAAGGGAAGAAGACGAAGCAAGGCAGTCTGTCAACTTCAGGTTCTGGAAAACTACAGGGAAAATAATTAAATTATTTGGAAACATCGAGGAGAAAATTATATTACTTGGTATGGGCTTGTCAACAATGTAATGTGTCACATCAGTTAAACTTTTTTTTCTTTGCAGAGGTAATGAGCCTGTTGATAAGGGAGTAGGAGAAAAGATCCCAGATGTGTTGTCTTGACTCTCTGACATGGTGTTCTTGCTCGCAGCACGGGGCAATGTAGCCTGGGTGAAATTGCAGTGTGCAGGGGGTGAAACTGCTGGGCAAATGGACTTGTGAAGCAGTTAATCAGTATTCCACGGAAAGGTGGATCCAGGGAGTTTGCATGGCAACATCAGTGTTGGGATGAAGAGCCCTCTGTGTTCTGCTGTGACACACCGAGGACAAGGGCACGGTGACAAACACTCCATAAACCAGGGCAGGGGGAAATCCAGCAGTGTTCTTCCTCTCCACCTGTGCCAGAGCAATCTCACAGGCACAGCGTGGGGACCCTTGGGGCAGGGACTTGGCTGTGACAGCCAGCCCTGGGCTGTGTTGGCTCAGCTGGATCACACGACTAAATATAAAATCAGTGTTGTAGCCAGTGAGGCATGTGAAATAATCCTCTTCTGGCAGCATGTTGTGTCCATCCTGGCAGTGGATTAAAAAAAAATATACATGGACCTGCTGGGAAGAGTCCAGGAAAGAGCAGTGGGAATGAGCAGACCTTGCTGAGCAGTCTGTTAAATCTGACCTACAGGGAAGTATTGAAATAGGGTGTGATGTGTGCAGTGGAAGGGAGAAGTGAGGTTGAACATGATTCAAAACCAGAAAAGCTGTTGCAGAAATGAGGTTAGTCCATTTTCCAGTGCTTTAATGTGTCAATGAAAAAAAAAAAAATCTGGATATGAATAAAATTTAAAATTGTAGTGGTAGTGTGGGTAATAAAGCAGGGAGTGGATGTCATGAGGGGCTCGTGAGATCTTTGTCCAGCAGATTTGAGGAGTGGGTTGCCTGGGATAGCACAGCTGCTCCTGACTTGGAACATGAGGAACGGGCTGGGAAGTCTTGAGGAGGTCAGTGGTTTTATTCCTGTCTGAAATGAGACTGTAGTGAACAAAGTACCTGGTTTCCCAGGAAAAGTGGTGCAATGAGGGCATCTTTGGGCTGGTTGAGCATTCACTGGCCTCCCTTCAGGCTGGAGCAGAAATGCCCCAAAACCTTCCTGCTTGCCTGGCAGCGTGCAGCTCACTGGAGTGGGAGTTTTAGGTATTGCCACATTAAAACAATCAGTGTTCTTGTGTCTCAGAGTGTCATTAATGGGTCTCAGAGCTGTTGGAAGTCTCGGGGAGCTTTCCAGCAGGGTTCAGCAATTGGAGTGTGGTCTGTACTTGTGCTTAAAACTATGAATTTTTATTGTGGCCAAAACTTCTGCCGTGTAAATGCACAGATACCTTGTTTGCTTGTACTGACACCTCAGTGTGTGCTTCAGCTCCAGCGCCTGTGCTGAATCATTAATATTTTGCTGTAGCCTGGCAGTTGCGAAATAAGCGGAATTTTAAGCAACCAAACACAGCCTGACTTCAGCTGAGTCTCTTTGGGGGCAGTGAAATGAAGAAGTTATTTTTTTCTTTTTCCCCCTCTATAAAAAAAGAAGTCAAACAGACCATCTTCTGTGTAATGGATACTTCTATTTATGTAATTGAATACTTCTCATTACCAGTTACAGTGAGGACTGTAGCAGTTATTTTGATAAGTTACAGCAATTATAGTTAGGTAACTGGAACCTTGGAAGGATTAGATCTTTCTTTTTTTTCCCCTCATGTTGGTAGTAGTCATTAAACCTGGAATTTTAGAGCCCAGAGTTCCATTAACATACGAGTTTCTATGCACAGAGGAGAGGTTTCCTCCTCTTCTCCCTGGGTACAGTCAGAGCAGTACTTGGCCTGGATTACCTGGAAATGAGAAGCAGTTCTGTGAATGCTGTGCAGGAGTTTCGGTTAATTCTGAAGCTGAAACAGGATTTCGAATGGAATTTAAAAAAAAAGATTAAAGCTAAACACGACTGTTCTTCACAGCAGACTTTGCATTGCGCTGGAAAATACAGTATTTCCTTACTGTGGTTGTTCATTTAAATTTGATTGCGTTTTCTAGCCTGTTCTTTGCCATTCAATTAGCTCTGTTTCCAGACATTAGCATAATTGCTTGTGGTAAAGTACCTGCAATTTTAGGCAAGCGTTATGCAAAGGGCTGTGAGAAGAAGTATGGGGAGGTAATTAAAAGCCTAATCACTTTTTTGTTCTGCTTGTTGTCTCTTTGTCCGGGGGGCATGTGGTGAGACCACAGGTGAGGCAGGTCCTGGGTGTGCTCATGTGGGGGGACCCACGGGAGGCTCCTCCTGCTCCAAGGAGTCTCCATGAGCCTGGATCTCCTGAGTAATTCTGCTGGATCATCCCTTGCTGCTGGCTCTCCTGGGCTGTTATTTCCTCAGCTGAGGAGCCATCCAGCACTCCCTGCTTTATCCTTACACAATGACTATAAAACTGCACTGAGCTCCCCAGTTTTTCCTTGGCAACTGCTCTAGATGAGAACTGGTTTGTTTTTTTCTTTTTTTTTTCCCCCAGACCTAAATTCTTCCTCACAGCTCCAGGTCACTGTTTTTTTTTTCTGTTTTTCAGTATCCTGTCAAATGTAAACCCAGGCTTTGATCAGCTGTCTGATCCAAGGGCTCTGATGTCAGTGTGGAGTTGTTCCTGTGGATGTTTCCCTATGAATGTGTCTAATTATGGTGCTAGTCTCATCATCTTCAAGTGTTTATTCTTGGTGAGCCCTAAAATCGTTTTAGGGTCAGTGCTTTCCTGGTCCCACTGCTAAAGGTTGGCCCAAATTCCCTTCCTGCCAGGTGTGCAACTGCAGGGAGCCACAGGGACAGCTCTGGCTTGGAAACCAAAACCTTTGGGATCAGGATAAGAGCAGGAAGCTCATCAGGGATGAAAATGGCCTGGAGGCGCCCATCAGATTTGCATAAACAAGCGTCTGTCCCCTATTTGCATCTCTTCCCTCAGGAAGGCAAATAAGCTGCTCTCATCCCTTGGTGCTGGCGCTGCTGTTTGCCCCCTGCGTGATGCTCCAGAAAGATCTTGAGCTCTCTAAGAATGTCCTGGTGAGTCAGAGGACATGGAGCTCATAGAAGCACCCAGAAGAGTGCTCTGGCAGCGCTGGCAGCCCAGCCCAGCCGGCTGTTCCTTCAGAGGCTGCTTCCTCCACAGCAGAAGCCTCTTGGGGAAGTACAGCCTGTCTCGAAGCCGAGTGCGTAACCACCTTAGCTGGTTTTCTTACACCACATCCTGTTTGCTACAACACCAGATTATGAGTTTCTTTAGAAAAAGAGACGTTTTGAGAGGTTTTGGAAGTGCTCAAGGCCAGGTTGGGCAGGGCTAGGAGCAGCCTGGGCTAGTAGAAGCTGTCTGTGCCCATGGCAGGGGGTGGGGATGAGATGGTCTTATAAGGTCCCTTCAAACCAAGCCATTCTATGGTTCTGGTATCCCAATATCCATAATTTACATGTGGAATCCGCTCTGCTTCACAACTGCATTAAAATTGCACGTGGAGTCCTTGTCATGTACCCCTTGCCCTGTGGGGTGGGGACACTTGGGGAGCCCCTGCCCTCAGAGGGCAGGTGGGAAATGAGCAAATCGGGGGCTGCTGCAGTCAACGTGCTGCCAGGCCTTCAAAGGAATCTCCTAGATCATAATATTGCTTTAGAACAGGATTATCCTGGTTATTAAATACTTTGGAGCAAACTGGTTGCTGCCAGTTACAGCTCGGTGACTCTTGTGTCTGACTCCGGGCTTTCAGACAAACTGCGCTGTGAGGAAGGGAGCGAAGCTGGGTTAGAAATCCTGGGATGTGATGTTAAAGCATCCTACAGCTCCATGCCTGGCTTGGGTTCAGCCTTTGGGTTCTCTGGTGAGTGCTTGAGACCCTTGTGAAGGCAAACAGGCTGCTCTCATCTCCTGAAGCTGGTGGGACGTGGCAGTTCCTTCACACCCTTCTCAGTTTCTCATCTCTCGCAGAGCCGTTGGGTTTGGGTCTGGGGGAAGGATGAGAACAGGACATATTTTAGCTGTTTCAGCAGCTGGTCTTGCTGCAGTGTAAATTTTTCACCTTGCCTAGGAAGTAACTTGCATTTTTTTCCCCCTGAAGGTGGCTCAGTTATATTTTCATTAAATAAGACTAATTAAAACATCTTGTAGTTGACGTAAAAAGTTACAAACCTTTTTTTTCCCCCCTTATTTACCATCCACTTTGGCAGAGTGAGGGATGATCTTTCTGAGGTGATTCATTCCACTGTCTTCCATATCCTCCTCAACCAACTCCAAGCTGGAGGTTTTCCCAGCTGGGAGGAGAAGCATTTTGCCATCTGCATCAGCGCTGCTTCCTACCCACGGGGGCTTGTGGGGGCTCTCAGCACCTTCCCTGCTCCCATTGTCCTGATCCAGCTCAGCATGGATCATGTTCCTTCTGTAGCTCCTCAGCTGAGCTTCCAGAGCGTTTGGTCTGTTTTGTAGCTCCTTCTGCACAGGGACTTTTGTGCCTGCCCTCCTCAGTTCGAGGGAGATGTGCTCGAGCTGACCCTTCTGGCTGTTGCTTCCTCCAGCTTGGTCAGGGACAATTTTCTGTTAAAAAAAAAAAAACCCAACTGAAACTAGGGTGAGAACAGCTACAGTGGTTTTTTTGGGGGCAGTGAATCGTGCTTTCTGTTGCTTCTTTCTCAAGTTATGGACTCGTATTTCATTATTTCAGAGCTTTGGCGCTAATCATTAGATAGGAGTTAAAATCTGTTGAGAAAAACGTTCATGCTCTTCCTCTTTCTGCTGGCACCACACTCCCCGAGCTGCCTAAAAATAACAGGCTGGGAAAAGTGCCTCCCTAGAGCATTATTTAAGCTATTGTTTAATTTAAGCAGAAGATGTATGTGCTGTTGGCATTCTGGACTAATTAAATAGTCCTCTGAGGAAATAACAATGAAGGCAATAAAACTTGGTCAGGAGTAAAGAAAAGCACCTGTGAAGTGAGCAGGGATGACTTTTCTTAGCTGTATCATGAGCACTGTGATTATTTTGCTCTGTTCTGCTACCTGGATGTTAAATAATGTCCAGCCAAGTAGCAGGGACATTGTAATTTGGTGGGTTTTCTGTAAAAGCAGGGGCACAGGTTGTTTGTTCAAAGTGGTTTTACTCTGAGGTTCTGGTTCTGACCTGGCAGCCACCACACAGAAGTAGCCACCACCAAAATTAGGAAGTTGCCTTCCGAACAAAAAATGACATTTAAAATGCTGTTTAAAGACTGATCTTCTTCCTCATGGTATTTCTAATTTTCAGTACAAGATCAGCCTGGGACGTGGGTTGAGGACAGCCTGCAGGAGGTTCTCAGGGGGGCTGTGGAAGCCCTTCTGCCCTTGCACAGTTCTGTGATCAGTTAAAAACGACACAGAACCCAAACCACAAGGAGACATCGGAAACTGTGTGGCTGTAAACTGAAACAGAAACCGTTCATGTGGGACATTTCACAGGGTTCTGCTCCTCACACGATTCTGTGCTTGTACCAAACTGGGGTGAGGGGACAGTGATAGAGAAAATCTGCACTCTGAGCCTTCTAGAAGTTGGTCCTTTTTGCTGTTTGCAATGTTTTTCACCAAATGAGTGTTAGATTTAAGATCTCTTTATTATGTCGTAATTTCAGTGTTACTGGAAGCTACATTTCTTTCAACACCCTCTTATTTTGTGGGAAAATAAAGTGATACTTGGCATGAATTACACTGAAGATCGTTTCGAGGGGTGTTGCTGGAGCTCCTGCTGTAGATTTTATGTGCATTGGAGTTGTCTGTCTTGGTGTCAGGGATAAAGAGTATCCGTGGGCACTATCAAAATGCATGTATTCGTTTTGGATTTTCTTTTGATGAGAAATAATTGAGCATTTCTTTGTTGGGCTGCAGCCTGATCCCCCTGCCTGCCTTTGTGGGGGGTTGAAGATGCTGAGTTGTGTGATTTCCCAGGGGAGCTGCAGATTAAATCTGAGCTTTAAAATAGGAAAAATATATACCCTATCATCTGGAACGTCCCATGATGGATAATGTACACATCCTGGTAGATTAGCATTTATATGCAGTACAGTTCTTGCAAGATATAAGGCATGGGGAGAAAGTCTTTATCTCAGCAGAGCAGTGCAGTTATACGGTTTTTGGGTTAAATTATCAAGAATTCCAGGCAAACTGGCAATTTTGAACTGAAGTAGTAGTATCATAGGAGAGAAGAAGAGAGTGTTAAGGACTATCACTCTATTATAGAGAGAACAAATGATAAATTATTTGCATGACATTTCCCTTGGATGTTTCCAAGGAAGCTTCCAGCGAACAAACACAAACGGCTGCCCTGCTGTGCACCTGCCAGAGGTGTGTCCCTGGAGTCCTGTAGGAAAATTCATCCCCTTCTGATCAGAGGGGCCCTGTGTGGTTGGTTCAGCCCTCTCCAGCCTCTCCTCAAGCTCCCTTTGCCGTGGCTTTAAACTTTGTCAGGGAGGTTTAGGTGGGAGAGCAGGGAAAGGTTCTTCTCCCAGAGGGTGCTGGGCACTGCCCAGGCTCCCCAGGGAATGGGCACGGCCCTGAGGCTGCCAGAGCTCCAGGAGCGTTTGGATAGCGCTGCCAGGGATGCCCAGGGTGGGATTGTTGGGGTGTTTGGGCAGGGCCAGGAGCTGGGCTGATGATCCCTGTGAGTCCCTCCCAAATCTGGATATTCTGTGATTAATACTGTGCAAAGTGACTTCCATCCCAAAGGTGGTGTTTTTCTCTGCTTGTCCTTGTCCTCACCTGGGCTTTATTCACCCATTCCTGGTGGATTCTTCTCCTTGTGCATTTCCACTGTTCACACACCATCCTGATTTCCACTTCTTCCCGCCCAGCAATTCCTCACTCAATCCAAAACAGTTGCACTCCCATGGAGTTTTTATCAATGTGTCTTGAAACAGTTCACAGACTAATTAAGCCTCTGAACACCACTGTGAAATAGGGAAATATTAACTTGCCAGGTCTGTAAGGTGGCATAACAACAGCTTTAATGAGTTTTACCTGCATAACTGTGTGTCACTAATAAAGCAGATTCTCTGGGCCTGCCAGTGCTGCTCATCCCGCTCAGTGGGATCACTCAGCAGCCACAGAGCAGCTCAGAACCAGCACCAGTCAGTAGAATCTAAATTACTGGAGCTATTAAGTGTTCTCACTTTCAGCAGTGCATTTAAGGGGTGGAGCAGTCAGAGTTGCAGAGCAGAGGCGCTGGAGAGCTCTGGCTATCAATTATCCCATTTCCAGGTGCTTTTATTGGTCCATACCAACATCTGTCCTATAAAAGAACATGGGCAGTACACCTGGCAAACCCCCTTCCCTGACAGTGCCCTGTCCAGCCAGGGCCTCTGTGCCATCCTGCTGTCACATGTGTCCATGGAGGTTGGATAGGTGGGGTCAAAAAATCTGCAAACCAGTTTCTGAACGTTTCTAGGTAGTTCTGCCCATACTTTCTGTGATAAAAAGAGGAAAAACAGCAGAACTATCTGTTTCTGAGCCTCCAGCTCACAGCAGCTTTCTCAGAGTGCCAGAATGAACCAGAGGAAGGCTCAGAAATTCCTGTAGGAGAATCAGCTGGGCTCTGTCACTGTTGTTTTAGTGGTTTTGCTGCTCTTTACCTAAGTGCTGTGTGTATTTACCAACTGAATACTGCTGGCTTTGTGTTTTGATTTTGACCACAGCACAACAGTTCCTCGATGCTCTGGCTGAACAATTTGGCTCTTCACAGTGGTTCAGATACTGAGCAGAGCTTGCTGAGGCAAATACTGGCACCAGGAACTTGAGAACACCCTTCTGTTGTGGAATTACTCCATGTCTTCATCAAATGATCCCATCACCTTGCTGCCACCTGAAAGCCATACCTGGATCTAGGCCCTTCCTGAGGAGCAGAACTGCAGCTCCCAGTGTAGTTTGTGTGTTCAGTAATTGGTAACAGTGAAGTTCATAGCTTGGAGCAGGGCAGAAAGAAAAGTGGGATTCTCAGTAATAAAGGGATGTTGGTTTGTGTTATGTAATTAATTTTAAAATGTTGTATAATGGAAAAATACCGGTCAGGAAAATAACAACTTTCACGTCCTTCATAGGGCCTGAATTTTGATGTGGGGAAAGAACAGAGACAACAGACCCCAATCCCACCACCATGAGGTTTTTTAGCTGCTTCTGGTTGTTAGCTTGCTCACAGCTTGCTGGAACCTTCTATTACCAGTTGCAAAGGGCTGAGATTATCTTCTGTTTACAAGTGAAGAAAAAACAAAACCTCAAATGCTGTGTATTCCTTGATGAGACTTAGTGAAGGAATTTAATCACATTCTTTGCAATAATTGATTGAAATGAAGTGCTTCAATTCTGTGTTTAGTGGTCCTTTTAAAAAAACTAGAATTTCTTGCGTACCTCTGTTTAGTGTTATTACTTCTCCATCTTTTAGAGGAGATTTTTCTTGTGTAAAATGCTCTTTTTTCTTTCATCTTTGATGTGTTGAATGCCTTTGATCCTCGACTTCAGTCAGCTGGAATCTGCATGTTAGGGGAGACCAGAATATGAAAGATTTGTAGTAAATATGGTTCTGAGATAAGTTTTCCCCATTCTTTTCTCTCCATGGCTTTAAAAAATGATTTATCACACGCTCAGTGTTCAGAACTACTATTTCATGAGGATATTCAGAGAATCCCTGAATGTTTTGGGTTGGAAGGAACCTTAAAGCTCATCTAGTTCCACCTTCCACTATCCCAGGTTGCTCTATGCCCTGCTCAGCCTGGCCTTGGACACTTCCAGGGCTGGGGCAGCCACAGCTTCTCTGGGCAACCTAATAATGATAATTGAATGCTTTCTTTAAGTCTGTATATTCACTGCTTGAGATGCTTTTACCTGTGTCAGACCTCAAGCTTTTGAGATTTGACACAGAATTTGTGAATACCCCTCCACTGTGTCCCCAGTGTCAGTGCTGGAGGAGCAGCTCAGCTCTCCTGCTCCTCTCCCTGCAGGAATTTCAGGCATGCACAAGTCTGGTTTAGAAGGAGGGCTGACCAAGCTTGAGCAATGATTTCCCTGGGTGAAAAGCTATTGGAAAATACTCCTGGAAATAAGAAGTTCCTTTGACAACACGTAAAACCTTTTAACCAAAGCTTATTTTCATATAATGATTTCTAGACGTCATTAAACAAGCTACCTGGCAACTTGCAGCCTAATTTTGAGCTCAATTTGGTTCTGTTCTAGGGAAATTGTTCTGTTCTCCTCACCATTGGATGCCCGTCCTCTTGTGAAATACAGTTTGTTCTTTTCCCCTGCTTTCTATGCACAGGAATATGTTTCAGTCTGTTATAATGTATTATTTTTAATACAAAGTGAATGAACATTAGGCTCAATTAGGAAAGAATAGATTAGGGAAAAAAAAAAAGAAAAGTAGTGGAATGTGTGGTGCTTTCTGGGTTGGGAGGATTTTTGTGGTTTTGGACCTTGCCAGAGCACAATTCCTACACAGTTTTCCTTGGTAATCTTTGTTCCTGGAGAGGGAAATTGGTGGTTCTCTCAGTTCTGGAGCTCTCAGGTGGCCTCAATTACCCTGTGCTGTGGCAGCTCCACGTGGGCACTGGACAGAACAGGAGTCTGAACCTGGCCTGGTGTTCTGTGACAATTGCAGGCTGGTGGGAATTACAGTTTTTATGTGGTTTAATAGTAGACTTTGTCCCAGTGTTTGTGTCTGTGACCCAGATCTGTTACTGGTACTGATGGATCTGAAGGTCACCGAGGGCTATTTGAGGAGGTTGAACACACCCACATCTGGATTTAAACACAGCTGTGCTGTAATGTCACTGTGGTTTGGTAGTTGAGCTTTGCTGTCCTGTGGCAGTTCTACATGAGAGACATTTCTGGGGAGGAGATGCCCCAGAATCCCAAAATCATTTGGCTCAGGAAAGCCCTCCAAGACCATCAAGTTCAGCCCATGACCAATCCCCACCTTGTCACCAGCCCAGAGCACTGAGTGCCATGTCCAGGCATTCCTTGGACACCTGCAGGGATGGGGACTCCAAACCTCCCTGGGCAGCCCCTTCCAATGGAATACATCCCAAACTCACATCCTGCCCCAGGAGCTCCCTGCCTGGGGCTCACGCCTGGGGATAAGGGACAAACCCTTTCCAAGGAGGGAAAAAAGCTCTGGGCAACCCCGATCCCCACCGTGGTACAGTGTCCTGCAGAGAGCAGGAGGTGACATGTCCCTCTGGCCATGGCTTCTTGCTGTTGTCTGACTTCACCAAGCAAGAAAGATCATGAGAGACATCTTGGAGGGACTTAGATTGGAGACCTTTAAGTGCCCTAAACAGGGCCAGACCCTGTGTTGCAGACTTTGCAGAGACATTCCCAAAGCTTTTCCTGCCCGGGAGCCGTTGGCCGGAGCGCCGGGAAAGGAGCCCGTGTCTGGTGCAGATGTCAGTGCTGCTTTGTTTGTCAGGATTCTGTATTTATACACAGCACGTTTCGGGAGGATTTGGAAACAGCTTGATATTTTTGTTCTCTAATTTGCTATTTTGCCTGCTAGAAAGAGGCTACATCAGCGTTTTGGACCACGTTCAGGCCTGCTGTAAATAGATGCAGCTTCCTTTCAATCAGTGACATTGTGAACACTTGTATCGGGGCTAAACGTGGCTATTTTTAGCTCTGCTCTCTCACCTAGTCACTCCTGTTTGCTTTAATAAGATTTTTATTTACTCCTGTTGAAAGGTTACTTGAATCAGATGCTCATAAAATTCCAGTTAAGTCGTTTTCTCCAAGTGTTTTATGATGGAGTTCCTCGTTGTTGTTTTATTATATTTATTATTCAGTGCTCTCAGCTAATTGACAGGGATGGAGAGGTGGTGTTGTGGCTGCAGGTGACCTTTAGACTGCTGGAGGAGGTGGCCCCTGTGGCAGCTATCCTGGGGGGACATTGGCAGTGCCACAGACTGGGAGCAGGGCAGGAAAATGCCACAGAACTGGGAGATGAGAAGAAGGTGGCTTTAATCGTGATGAGTGGCCACATCTGGAGTGTGGTGTTCAGTTCTGGTCTCTGCTGTTCAAGAAAGACAAGGAGCTCCTGGAGAGGGTCCAGCGGAGGCCACAAACGTGATGGGGAGTCTGGAGTGTGTGGCTGGTCAGCAGCAGCATTGTGGGAAGGGCTGAATTCTGGAGACAAAAACCAGGGGTGGAGGGATGCCGTTGATTAGAGTTGGGATTTCATGCAGAACTCCTGAGGTCATGCTAGAAAAGCGTAATTATTTGAAATAAATACTGAAGTAAACGTTTGTGTTCTTTTTAAAAGAGTTGGGTTAACTTAGTTCCCCTCCTTGTACCCTCCAAGCTTGTGACAGGGACCTTGTCTAGCTGGGGATGAGCTCTGGGAATACCTGGTCACAGGTGAGCTGCCTCACCTGACTCTGCTCTCCCCACCACCCCATCCCTCCCTGCTCCTCAGCCTCTGGTGTACACTGAGCTGCAAACCTCAAAGGTGGCTTTTATCCCTCCTTGGAAGATATTTTGCCTTGGTAATTAGAATCAGTGCAACCCATGGCAATTGGCAAATTTCTCTTAGGATTGTCCGTACAAAGATAAAGGGGAAAATGATTGTCCAGAGACTGAGAAGGAGGAGGCTGGGAGCTGGGTGCTGCCTCACACTCTGTGTGTGTATTATTGATACCATCCATCACTTTGGTGCTACCAGAAGAAGCTCTTAAAAAATATTTTTCCTTTCCCTTAACAACCAGTGATCTGGTTGTTGCAGAAATTATATAGTTATAGCAGAAGGAATCTTTAAAGCCAAAGCTGTCAGCATCTTTATTTCATAAATAATTGCTGGTTCTTTTTAGCTGTTACTTAACGCTATCATTTTATTAATTCCTGCTTTCTGTTCCTGGGCTTATTTTTCTGTGTGCTGTTAACTGTGCTTATTGTGCTCCTCGTCAGCACTCCCTGAACTTCTTGAAACTCCTGTCACTTACTCAATGCTGCATCTGTCACTTCGTTGTGCCATTATGTGAGAGCTGCAGTTTCTGGCTGATCATTTTTCACTTAATCCAAGTGCAGCAGTAAAGGAGGAGATTTCCTTTGTGCTGCAGGGGAAGTGCAGGGTCTGTTGATAGAATGGGAGGTCGAAACAGAAACAATTCCAGTCTGAGGAACATTAAGCTCTAATTGGATTTTTCTGAGTCATAGAATCGCAGAATGGTTTGGGTTGGAAGGGACCTTAAAGCTCATCCAGTCCCGTGGGTAGGAACCCCTTCCACTATCCCAGCTTGCTCCAAGCCATGTCCAACATGGCCTTGGACACTTCCAGGGATGGGGCAGCCACAGCTTCTCTGGGCATCCTGTGCCCAGGGCCTCCCCACCCTCACAGGGAAGGATTTCTTCCATACATCTCACCTAAATTTCCATTTCAGTTTGAAACCATTCCCCCTTGTCCGGTCACTCCAGCTCCTGATGCAGAATCCCTCTCTGGCTTCCTTGTAGTCCCTTCAGATCTTGGAAGGTGCTGTGAGATCTCCACACGACCTTCTCTTCCCCAGGCTGAACAGCCCCAGCTCTCAGTCTGTATATTTTGGGTATATCTGGGTTTTTGCAGTGCAGTGCCAAGGGGCCTCGGGGAGGAGCAGGCCGTGTCCTGTGGCTGCATAAGCCTCTGATTGTTCCCTGTGCCATGGGCTTGGGAACCTCTTCTTTCTCTGCCATAATTAAATTTAAAAAGTTTGGAAAATACTAAGCAGGGCTGGAATGTTTGGCGTGGCCTTGCTGGAAATGTGTGTTGGTATATTTTCACACTCCTCCCACAGTTGTCTTTGTGGTTTATTGTTGTGTTTTTTTTGTTGTTTGTGGGTTTTTTTGGGCCCCAGCCAGGAGCTGGGACCAGGCCAGGGATTTTTCTTTCACTGCATTCAGCGCTGTTTGTGCCACTCTTCAGTCTCTTAATTACCCAATCTTCTTTGGTTCATTGTCCTAGAAAAGTTCAGTCCATTCAGAAAAAGTGCTGCTGCTGCTTCCATCACGGGGGGAATAAGGAATTTGAGTCAGCTCCCAAAGTTTCACTTTTTGTCCTCAAAAAGCCACGCTGGCAAGGAGAGGTGGTCTGGCTGGGGAGATGGGGGACTTTGGGTGGGTTTGGCAGTGATAGGGACATTTGTGACACAGATCCCTGCGTGAAATTCCAGGGTAGCAGGTGCCAGCTCAAAGGCAGGGAAAGACATTGCTTCCATGGGATGAGGCTTGTGACAGTGCATTAACATGCTCCTAATGGAAGATTCTCATCTGCAGCCTGCCGGGGTCATGCTCTAAATTACTTGCAAACGAACTGTAAGGACCCTGATGTAATTTATTGAGCAATAAAACCCATTAGAGGTAACATGAACTGGTAATTCTAAAATGGGAGTGCAGAAAAGGTTGTGCTTCATCAGTGAAATGTAGGTAAATCTCTTGCAAAAAAAAAAACCCAAAACATGAATAGTATCTAGTTTTTACTGGGGTAAAAAAAAAAAAAAAAAAAAAGGAAGAAAATGTGGTCTGTGAAGAGGAAGAAGATATTTTGGTGCATTATGGAAATGCCTCATAAAATCCTCAGCAGGTGGAAGCAGTAATGGGCTTAATCCACCTGTGGGAGGTGAAGCAGGCTTGGGATCTTTTTGTGCTGGAAATGAAGAGCTGGGTGGGAATCAGAATCCTAAACCTTGGCAATTGGGGATGCTCACACAGGTTTACACAGTCTGTGGTGGAACCTGGGTGGTTCCATGAGCCTTTTTACAAGTCATCAGCATAATGAGACAAGTTTTTCTGATTTTTCTGGTTTTCTTTCCAGGATTTTTGCTCTTTAAAGACTATTGCATGAATGAGATCGATGAAGCTGTCCCTCAGCTGAAGTTCTACGAAGAGGTGAGTGCTGGTGATGGAGGTTTGGGGCTGTGCAAGGAGCGAGGCTGAGGGAGGCTGTCCCGCTCCTGCTCCGTCAGGGAATGCTGAGAGGCAAGGAGAGGGTCCATGGCGTGAAGCAGTGTGGACTGGTAGAAAAGGATCTGGGATGAAGTTGCTGGTGTTGGGATGACACTGAAACCCTTCAGGCCTTTCCCCAGCAGCCTTTTGCCTGTAGAAAAGCCAGCAGGGTACAGCTGGAGGGGATTGTAGGGTGGGAGCTGCCCAGATGTTTCAGGAGCCGCTGTGGCAGGGCTGCAGAGGGGACACGAGAGGCAGCTTCAGGTGGGTGAGTTGTGTCCCTTGTCACGAGATAGCCAGGGAAGGAGCTGACAGGCACTGTGCAGGGCATGTCCCAAAGGATCAGGAATTCCAAGGAATGCCCTGGTCCTCTCCAGCTTCCGCTGCTGCACGGTCCGAGCTCCATCACTCCATTCCCTCATTCATTCATTCATTCCCTGTTACATTTGTGACACTGAACAAACCCCCAGTGAATTCTCTCCCAGGTGCTGGTTTCAGGGCAGACATGCCCACGCCTGATGGTCAGGGTTAATTAGAGCTGGGGTGGTCTTGGCTGCCTCACTCTTGAGCTGATAATTTAATTTCTTTCTTGCTATCAGCGCAAACAGCTGGTATCAATTTGGAGGTCAGTCCTCAGCAAGACTCCATTCCCCCACTCAGATCAGATACCTGCTGTCAATAAAGAATCTTTTTCTATCATTTCCATCTCTCTGTACACTGAAGATATCACTGTCATAAGTAATCCGAAAAGGCCTCTTGTACCAGATTATTTAGCAAGATATTTTTAGCTGCCTCTTTATCTTTGAAACAATTTGAAATTGTATTTTTAGGTTATTAGCAAAGTGTTGCCTCAAAAGAATTTCAGTGCTTTGTCATGTACTTCTGGAAAAATCCCATTAAAGATATTTAAAGAGAGGTTCATTGTGTTTTCCTCTGTGGCATACCAGATCCAGGAGTTTTTCCTTTTTTTTATATATTTGATTTACTTGCTGCATTTATTACACATAGAATAATCTGAGTACATTGCTACATTAAAAATTGCTTGATGTAGAAGAGCTCCGTACTCCAGGGATTTCATATTGCTGCAGCTGGAGTCACGATCAGGCATTTAACAGGATGAGTGATTCATCCCGATCAGTTTCAGAAGGAAAAGAAAAGGAATTAAAAAGAAAAAGGGGGAAAAAATAAAAGAAAAACAGAAAAGAAGGAAAAAAAAAGAGTAGGAAAAAAAGAGCTTCTAAATACTTGAAAACAAATGCATTCTGATCCCAGTTTTTGAGGAGATCCTTTGTCTGCCCCTTCCTGGAGGTTGCCGGGGTAGCCTTGGGTACATTCCCTTCTCCCGGGGTCAGGAGTGGAGCTGCTGCCCAGGCACAGGTTGTGTTATAAATGGGACACTCCCAGCTGTGCCTGTTGCTGGTTTTTGGGATGGCTGGGGGGTTCTGCTGAGACCCTTCAGCGCTGGCTGTGGAATTGGGTGCTTTAACAACCAAACACTGAGGGACAGGAGGTTGTACTCAAGTAAGACGATCAGATATCCATCAGGCTTCCTCCTGTACTGCTAATTATTTTGTGTCATTGCATTAATTAAAATTGTTTCTTGGGCAAAGATGTTTTGAGTCATTTTAATTTTAAATTGGTATCAAGGGGGAAGCAGCACAGATGGCAAATCGGGGTGGGACTGGTGCCTTATCATGTCAGCAAACAAGAGGAGTACAGCTAGAAAGATACGGAGTTTAATTAATGTTCCACCTCCAGAGGTAGATTGGTTTCAGTTTGTCTCTTGATAATTGGACTCGATGATGTTGGAGGTTTTTTCCAACCTAAGCAATCCTGGGATTCTGTGGCACGGAGCAGATCTGCTCACTGACAGGGATCTGGATCCCAGGACTTCACAGGCTGGGAAGGTCTAGGAAGTCAGAGCTGAGTCTTTCCCCTAATGATCTTGCACAGTTTTTCACATTTTGTCACTCCTGAACTTCTTGTTCTGGAACTGGTTGTCAGGTTTTGTTCTGTAATTGAACCATCTGGGATTGCTGTTGTTTCACCTGGAACACCCTGATCTCCTACAGCACACCTGAGGAAACTTGATATATTTGGTAAAATTGTATTTTAGCCACCTTTAGGCTTCAAATCCACAGTGTAGCTGAACTATGTGAACATTTTGAAATGTGCTTGTTATTCTTTCTTGGACATCTGTACCTGATGTGCTGTGATCAGGGAATCAGGGAATTGTTTGGGTTGGAAGAACCCTCTGAGCCCATCGAGTCCCACTGTTCCCTCAGCACTGTCAAGGCCACCTCTGAGCATGTCCCCAAGTGCCACATCCTATTAAATCCCTGCAGGGATGGGGACTCCACCAGTGCCAGCTGTGCCAGGGCTGGAAAATTCTAATATCAAAGAGAAATCTCAACTCTAACTGTGCTGTTACAGGTGATTTTTCATTAATAAAGAAAACTATAAAGTAAAGCTCCAGCCACAGTCCTGTTTTGACCCAATGGGTGAGAAATCATTAGAAAATGAGTGGTGTGTGCTTGCCCTTGTGCTGCAGATCAAGGAGTACGAGAAGCTGGACTCGGAGGAGGAGCGGCTGTCGCGGAGCCGGCAGATCTACGACACCTACATCATGAAGGAGCTGCTCTCCTGTTCCCACGTGGGTATCCTGCCCTTTTCCCCCTGCCTGGCAGCAGGGATGGTGCAACACATCTGCTGTTCCATCCACAGGGTGCTCTGGGTTTGGCCAAATTCAGAATATTGCTTTTTTTATCCTTTCTTTTCTGAGGTGTAAAGGTTGATGGTGTGCTGCAGTTTTCACTGAACTTAGTGGCACGCAAAGGAAGGATCAGGAGATGTATCTGGTTTATGTTTCTTTAGACTAAATCTCTGTTTCCAAAAGGATGAAATTAAGTGGCTAAAGTCACTGAAAGTACAGTTTTCTCCAGCTGAAGTTTGGGCCCACTGATCTGTTCTTAACAGTTTCACGTGCTCTCATTTGAAAGAAGGATTTGCAGGGTGGTGTCATGCTTTGGGTGGAGGGTTTAAGTGGTTTTTTGGGGTTTTTTTGCCAAAATGCATTATTTTGTTAGTAAAAAGTCCATGTCTGCTTCTGGCTCTGGAGCTGTGCCTGTAAATGGAATTTTTCATGGATTTGTTAAAGGAAGATCATCACCCCCTTTGATTTTTACCTTCCTCCTCTTCATCTTTCCCTCTCCTGCCTTTCTGCTTCAGATTAATCCTGTTATTGGATCATTCTGCACACTTCACACTAAAATTCACTCTAATACACCTGTGGGAGGCCTTACTGATTCCCCCTGGGGTCGGTGTTTCCATGTGAGGAAAAGAACAACAGTGCTGTGACCTGAAATGAAACTCCTGCCAGTTCCAACTGTTTGAAATCTTTCTTTTTCTTTTCCAAAAGCCTTTCTCAAAACAAGCTGTAGATCATGTACAAACACATTTAGCCAAGAAACAAGTGCCAGCCAGCCTTTTCCAGGTGAGCTTTCACAGTCTGAACGTTCAGCTTCTCTGACAGAAAGTGACTTTGTAGATATTATTTAAAGAGACAGAGTAAATGGGACCAGTTTAATTCTGTGCTGTAAGTGGGATTGAAATGCTTTTCCAAGTCAAAATTACAATTTGCTCTTCTTACCTATAATATTTTCAAGCACATTTAGAAAAGCAAACTGTACCTTGGTATGTGAACAGAAGAGTTTTTATAGTTGTGTAATTTTAAGCCATTAAATGATTTGGAGTAAATCACTTTCCATCAGGAAGATGCTCATCCTGTCAGGGTGAACTGAGCTGCAACAGTGGAGAAATTGTCTTATCCATCATGGGGGTGTTTGTAAGCTTGAATCTCTTTTATGTAAATCTGATGTATTTTTATATGCTGAAAAAATGTGGAGGTTGCCCCTGCCTGATCCCTCTTGTGCTCCTGAGCTGTTCTGGCTGTTGCCATGTGGTGATGGCAGTGCTGGGTGATGTCTCAGCACTAACTGGGGGGAGGTTGGGCCATCACACAGCCAGGGGAGGGATTTCCCTGGAAAAAGTCACCTGCAATTTGAAGGTGCTGATCTCTCAGCAAGGACAGAGAGGAGACAAGCACCACAAAGATGAGGGAGCAGCTCTGGAAAGTTTGGATTGCGCAGAGGGTGACAATTTATTGTTTAAATACATTGGAAAAAAAGAACTTTTTGCCCCCACACCCCTGCCCCTGGCAAACCCTTAAGGTTCTCTAGCTCGTGAAAATACTTTGTGTTTGACTTCAGGACACCTGCTCAGTTTTCAAAAGCCAAATAAAGCTAAAATGCTTCACTGAGGCTTCTTAAGGACAACCCAGGATGTGCTGCAGCTGTGTGGGGCCAACGAGAGTTCTCTGTAATGGATGGGGTTGAAAAAAGCCATTTATTGTCTGCTTAAATACTAATTGTTTCCTCACCCTTTTTAGCCATATATAGAAGAAATTTGTGATAGTCTCCGAGGAAAAATATTTCAGAAATTTATGGAAAGGTATGAACATGGAATATTACCTGAATTAGCTGCCTAATGTAGTGGGAAGCCAGGTCCCTTCAGTACTGCTGTAAATAAGGCTAAAAATGGGTATTAATACACCATGAATCAGATGGAGTTTATCAGCAAGCTTTGTAAATACCCAGCTTTGTGGGACGACCTAACCAGTGTCAGGATGTGTGAGTGGAACAGCTGGAAAGCTGAGGGATTTCTCAGTCCCAGCAGGGAGAGGTTGGAGTTTGGGCTCCAAGGTGTGAAAAGGCAGAACTGGGGTTTTGGGGATATTCTCTGAGTGCCCTTCTCTGGTGTGGGACTGGGCCCCTTGCAATGAAGGTGTAATGAAGGATTGGAGGCACAAGTCTGGCTCAGCAGAGCAGCCCTTTCCTGCTCATGTGTCAGGCTCTGGAAAGCTCAGCTGCCACCCAGCAACACCCAAATCCACTCTCTAAACTGGTTTGCTGCTATTCTGTGATAATTATAAAAATGCCTCCATAAAGCTGTTATTTCTTACTTTGAGAATAAATACTTAATTATTCATGTAGGAATAAGCAACTATTTTATTTATTTTTTTCCCCAAAGCCTGTGGTATTGCTGATGTTTTTCCTATTTTAAGATACAATGAATTTAAAACGTTCCTTGGAGTATATGGAGGTTCATTAACATAAATCCAGCTGCCTCTGTTTTCTTATCATTATCTTCCTCTTGCTGTAATTTAAATGTTTGTTAGTTCCAAACATAGTTGTTTAAAAATCGAGAACCATCTTTGAATGGTTGAAAACCCTGTGAGAGAGGTGTGGGGACACACTGAGCCCTTACAGGGATAAGGTTATCTGCTCTCTTCCTCTCCCAAGGACGTAAAACGTGGAGTGTGCTCTGCCTGGGAATTGTTTTTCTTGGTGGGGGTGAGATTACAGTTGGTGAAAGGAAGGCTGTCATTTATTAAATACCACCCCACGCCCTAGCTCAGACAAGATTTTAAATATCAGAGTCTTGACATTTCCTGTAATACTCTACACAATAGTCTCAGACAACTTTTAAACTTTTTTTTTTTTTCTTTTGCAGTGACAAGTTTACTAGATTTTGTCAATGGAAAAATGTAGAGCTAAATATTCATGTAAGTACTTACAAGTATATTTATCTTGTCAGAGGCTGATACAGGAAAGAGAATGTTCAGTTTCGAATCCTGCTCTGCAAAGGCCTCATTAAGGAGGGTGGTGGATGTCACTGCTCTGCTATTCTTAGGCACAGCCCTGATGATTCCTGTCTGGACGTCCCCTCTGCCTTCCTCTGTTAATAGAATTTTGATTTTTTAATGGCTGAAAGAGCTGAACTGCCAGAATTGCTGCTCTTTATCAGCCCCAATCCCTGTCCATCTCCCTTTCCCACTCCAGTCCTGCCGTGATCCCAGCACCCTCTGAGCCCCTTCCCTTGGCCTCTGCTTTTGTTCCTCTGCACTTCTCTGTGACAACTTGGGCTGCAAAAATAGCCCTGAATGAGACTGGCAGTTTTTGGGAACATTCCCCTTATTCCTACTTCACAGTGTAGTGCTTCCAAGTACATGGAAATATCAACAAGAAGGGGCTGCTTTTCCAACACAATAGACGCAGTTGAATTACAGTTGAAGATCTCAACACATTCATGGATCATTTAGATGCTTTCACAGTAAGTTTTTTAATGGTGAAAAATGAAGGTTTTGTTTTGTTGTCTCTGTTTCCATTTGCAGCTGACCATGAATGATTTTAGTGTACATAGAATAATAGGAAGAGGGGGATTTGGTGAAGTGTACGGCTGCAGAAAAGCAGACACTGGAAAAATGTGAGTATCACCCACTCTGTGGCAGAGGTGATTGTAAACTCTGGACTGGTAAGGAAATCCTTTTAGTCATTTCCTAGGAAATCACTGGAAAGCAGCATCACGTTGCTGTAAAGTTCTTTGTGATGAAGTTTTATCCCCAGAGGTTCTGATTCCTGGGCACATGGAATGTCCTGTCAAAACTGCTGGAAAATGCACGTGTGTTAAAATCAGGTGTGTGTGCTCCAGCAGTTCCCTGGATCAGAGGCTGCCAGGGCAGAGGGATGTTCCTGTGGAAGCTGTGGTGGCTGCTCGGGTGTCACCTGCTCCAGGGGCAGCTGGGGGTGCTGCAGGAACCTGTCCCCAGTGCTGGGCAGTCAGGGCTGTGCCAGGGCCCATTCCCAGTGTGCTGTTCCCGATTTGGGGAATTGCATCAGTGCCTGCCCCATGTGTGGTTAAAGCAGTGATCCCTGCTGCTGTTTGGAAGGGGGTAGCCCAGTGTTGGGCTTGTGCTTCCCAGAGCTCTCCGTGGGAACTCCAGGGTCAACCCTGGGTGGTTTTTTATTCTTTTTGTGATCTCACCATTCACACACCTCACCTGGTCATCAGATTTCCATTTCTAGGCATCACTTTCCCATGATGTTCTGATCTGAACATCTGGGCATGGATTTAAGCAGTTGATCTCAATGACAATCCACTTCTTTACACCCCACCCTTTCATCTTGCTTTTCTCCTAACAATTCTAGTCCATGGCCCATCGTTAAACATTTCCCTTCCAAGTGAGCAGGGCGTCTGTGACGTGCCCTGTCTCTGGTTCCAGCTGGCTCCCCTGGCACTTGTGTGACATCCCTGACAATAATAAACTTCTGACTCTGAACAAGTGGAAGACATCTTAATGTTGCTATTCTTATATTCAGTATTTCTGCAGTGACTTCAAGTATTTATATTAATATTCTTACTAACAACGCTGGCTTTATTCTTGCTTTGGTACTTTTTGTCCGTGTACAATTCATTCATTTGTCCACATACAAAAAATAAACATTTTATTTAGCTTGAGGCACACTCAGCAGGCAGTTCTCAGAGTCACAGCCATCTCTGTGTCTGAGCAGGGCTCTGGCAGGAGGTGGATAAACCTTGAGAAGTGAGAAGGACAGGAAAAGTGAAGCAAAGGACAGGTTTTATCAGATATAAATAGAGCAAAAGGAAGTGAAATGTGGGAAAACCAACCTTCTTTTCCAAATGTGAAGCAAAAGTTTACATGAGGTTCAGCTTCTGGGTAGAGGTTTGGTTTAATTCTTTCTTGATCCAAACCTGTCTGCCCATCCCTAACCCAGATCCCATCCCCTCTAGATGGCTGCCTCTGCTGCACTTAGAGCCTGCAAGGAGCGTGGGAAGCCTCCCCTCCCTCCCAGGTAACACGAGCAGTGTTCACTGAACACACACACACCTGAGCCTTCTGCCAGCCACCCCTGCAAGGACCTCTAGAGAGGGGCCAGAAGCAGGATGCAGCCTGCATTCCAGGGAGAGGGACAGCAGGACAGTGACAGACTCGATTTGGGACAGGTGCCCAGAGAAGCTGTGGCTGCCCCATCCCTGGAAGTGTCCAAGGTTGGACAGGGTTTGGAGCAACCTGGGCTGGTGGAAGGTGTCCCTGCCCATGGCAGGGGGGGGCACTGGATGAATTTAAGGTCCCTTCCCACTCAAGCCATTCTGTGATTTCCATCAGCCTTGAACATCCCCAGTCCCTCTCTCCGGTCAGGGCAGAGCAGGGCAGAATCAGAGGTTATTTTTACTCACCCTTCACAGACTCCTCAGCAAGAACACATGAATAATATTCCCAGTCTGGAAACTTAAAATTCACCCTCACTCCCCCACTCCCAACACGCTGATGTCAGGAATGACGTGGCTGTTTTCGGGAGCTGGAGCCAAGGTGAAGCCCTGGGGCTGGCTGGGGCTGGCACAGTGAGGCAGATGGGCATTGAAGCACTGCTGTAATGTGGCATCTTCCTAAAAATCCACAGGTGCCCATGTCTAGGAGTCTTCTGTGGAGGAGCACAAGTGTCCTTCTCACTGATAGCTATTAATGAACTCACCCAACGTCTTGGAAAAATACCCAGCCTGTATCATATCCTCCTGTGGTTGGTGGTTGTTAGGGTAACATCCTTTGTGAGCAAAATTGTATTAATTTGTGTAGCACAGATGGTAGAAGACTAAAAAAGCTTTCTTGTGTGTATCTGACCTTTTTCTGAGTAGAAAGAAAATTAAGGGGGAAAAAAAAAAAAATATATATATATATAAAACTCAATGTGTGTTCGAGAAGATATTGCTTTCCTGGTAGAGTTGAAACTGTTGGAATTAAATGGAACCATAACAGAATTTCTGTTATTTAATTCCTATGGCAGATCCTTGCTTGTAGGTATGAGAAAATGAATATATGTTGTGTAATTCCTATCTCACTGTGATAGCTTGGACATGGAATTTTTTGTTAAAGCACTTTTCTCTGTTAGGAGGCTTCTGCTGGAAATGTATTAATTCTGGGAGGTTTTGGAGGTTTCATGCTTAGCCTGAAATGATGTTTTTAGTCCTGGGTTTAAGCTTGCTTACAGGATCCTGTGAATGTGCATGGCCTGGCTGCCAGTGAGTAGTACTGATAGAGGAGGTTTTTGTGCTTTTTCTGAATTGTTGTCTTTTTTTCTCAGGTATGCAATGAAATGTTTAGATAAGAAGAGAATTAAGATGAAGCAAGGAGAAACATTAGCCTTAAATGAAAGAATTATGCTGTCTCTTGTCAGTACAGGAGTAAGTATCACTATTTGTTATTCTTTCTTCCTTCTGTGTAATGGAAAAGCTGTTACATGTAATGCATATTCCATCAATTCCATTGTGTGCCATGCAAAAATTAACCCCCACTGGAGCCTCCCCCTGATCCTTGCAATGTGTCTGAAATGAGAAGGGAAAACCAAACTTGCTTGATCAGTTTGGTTCCTGCAGAATGAGCATCTTTGCTGCAGAGGCTTGAGGGGGTGCCTGTTTCTCAGGTAATTCATCCTCCTCCCCTCCTGACTTCTTAAATATCCTTTTTTTAACTATTTCTGTTTGAAACGTTTCCAAAACACGATTCTGTCTTTTAAAAAAGATTCCTTTTTTGCTAATATATATATATATAAAACTCAATGTGTGTTCGAGAAGATATTGCTTTCCTGGTAGAGTTGAAACTGTTGGAATTAAATGGAACCATAACAGAATTTCTGTTATTTAATTCCTATGGCAGATCCTTGCTTGTAGGTATGAGAAAATGAATATATGTTGTGTAATTCCTATCTCACTGTGATAGCTTGGACATGGAATTTTTTGTTAAAGCACTTTTCTCTGTTAGGAGGCTTCTGCTGGAAATGTATTAATTCTGGGAGGTTTTGGAGGTTTCATGCTTAGCCTGAAATGATGTTTTTAGTCCTGGGTTTAAGCTTGCTTACAGGATCCTGTGAATGTGCATGGCCTGGCTGCCAGTGAGTAGTACTGATAGAGGAGGTTTTTGTGCTTTTTCTGAATTGTTGTCTTTTTTTCTCAGGTATGCAATGAAATGTTTAGATAAGAAGAGAATTAAGATGAAGCAAGGAGAAACATTAGCCTTAAATGAAAGAATTATGCTGTCTCTTGTCAGTACAGGAGTAAGTATCACTATTTGTTATTCTTTCTTCCTTCTGTGTAATGGAAAAGCTGTTACATGTAATGCATATTCCATCAATTCCATTGTGTGCCATGCAAAAATTAACCCCCACTGGAGCCTCCCCCTGATCCTTGCAATGTGTCTGAAATGAGAAGGGAAAACCAAACTTGCTTGATCAGTTTGGTTCCTGCAGAATGAGCATCTTTGCTGCAGAGGCTTGAGGGGGTGCCTGTTTCTCAGGTAATTCATCCTCCTCCCCTCCTGACTTCTTAAATATCCTTTTTTTAACTATTTCTGTTTGAAACGTTTCCAAAACACGATTCTGTCTTTTAAAAAAGATTCCTTTTTTGCTCTAGTTACATAGTGCTTTAGTAGAATCTAAAGTGCTGCTGCAGAGAAAACTCCAGTTCATCCGCTCTTTCCTGTTACTCTGATATCCAATTCTTGGTTTTTATGTACTTCAGCTGAGTCAAGGTGTACCAAGCTGCTCTGCCTATCTAGTCTACTTATAAATTGCATTAAAATTGGATTAATTCAAATCGAGTACAAGTTGAAACCATCACTGATGTGTGCAAAAAGCCAACACCTGCCTGGCATTGGCTGCCCAGCCCTGGGGCCACTGGGTGGTGGCTGAGGTGTGTTGGGCTCAGAGAAATTCCAGGCAGGATTGGAGGTGGCTCTGCCCTCGTTGCAGTGACACCGTGGTTACCATGGCTACGGGTGATGCTGGCAGGAAGGTTCACTTCCCTCACCTTGTGGTGCATGAATTAAACGCTCAGTGTGGGAACACAGCCCCCGTTCCCAGCAGACACGGGAGGAATGAGGAGGAATCGTGAGTGGTTTTGTTCCAGGCTTGTACAAGAGCTGTGCAAAGAGCAGAATTCCCTGCAGTGGCAGCGAGCAAACAGTGGGATTTCTTCTCATGGGCCAGGGCTGTGTCCCCAGAGATCAGAGGATTTTTTCTGTGGGACAGACCTTGAAGATCCTTGAGTCCAGGCATTATCCCAGCCTGGCCACCACTGAGCCAAAGCTCCAGGGAGACCTTAGAGCCCCTTCCAGTGCCAAAAGGGGCTCCAGGAGAGCTGGAGAGGGACTTTGGACAAGGGGGAATGGCTTCCCACTGCCAGAGGGCAGGATTAGATGGGATATTAGGAAGGAATTCTTCCCAGTGGGAGTGGGGAGGCCCTGGCACAGGGTGCCCAGAGAAGCTGTGGCTGCCCCTGGAAGTATCCAAGGCCGGGTTAGACGGGGCTTGGAGCAATCTGGGCTAGTGGAAGGTGTCCCTGCCTTGTGGGGGTGGAACTGAATGAGCTTTAAGGTCCCTTCCAACCCCAAACCATTCTGGGATCTGTGATTTATCCGTTCAGACTTTTTAATCAAGTTACCTGTTTTCACCAGAGATAAGTTGTGGCTTGTCCGTGTGTGTCAGGATTCCTGAAAACCAGTGGGGAGTAGGTCTGTAGCAGAGACTAGACAAGAAATTGAGGCAAATGAGTAATAATTGTCCCATTAACTTCAATTTGTGATTCTGTGGCTCCAGCACTGAATGTGAATTTGCATGTCTAGAGATTCAAAGAGAAAATAGTTCAGGAGCTGCTGGTGGAGGCAGCTTTCTCACAGGCCAGCACACATTGGGGCTTTGAGCAGGGGGAGCAGCAGGAGGAACCATTTATTTCTTTCATTAAGGATTGTCAGCTCATTAGAGTGACATTTCTTTCAGATTCTCAGGAATTTGAAAGACTTTGAAGAGAGGTTTTGTACAAAGTACTGCTCATTCAGGTCAGGTACACCTGGATAGCAGAGGCTGGAGCACTTGGAATATGCAGGATGAGATAGGTTTGAAAGTGGTGGAATAAGAGAATTCCTTCAATCCCTGAATAGAAGCTGGGGGGCTGGAGTGGCACGTGCTGTGCCCAGGGACAGGAGTTCTGCACTGCCCAGAGCAGAATGGAACTGGGGAAGTTCATCACAGTACAATTAGTCACTTAACTGGGAATCCAGATGTCTCTGCAAATAACAGCTGTGCAGATGACACAGCTGGTTGTGTAATCAGTTCTGTTAATCCACCTAAAGCTCTGGCATTCCCCAGCACTCCTGGAGCAGGGAGCTCCCATGCTGGAGTCGGTCGTGGCTGCGTGGTGAGAGCAGCTTTCCATGGGTTCAGGAGTACAACAGGCACCTCTGCAGAGCATCTGGAGCCTCTTGGATGGGTCTGGTGGCACCAAGCTGGGCTCTGCAGGGCTCAGTCTCCCTTGGTGCCTTTGCTGTGTCACTGTGGTGTAACAGGGACAAACTGTCACTGAGCTTTGGGTTTCCTCTTCTGCGAGGCACAGGCCCCGTCTTCCCCTCCCACACAGACCTTCAGGCTGGAAAGGCATTGTGAAATCCTTGGAAGGTCACAGAGTAGGGAAGAGAGTTTACTTTCTTTTAAATATTTAATTTCTGTAGTAGCCAATATTTGCCTAATTTCTGTTCAGAAAACTGGAACATGGAAATCACCAAGGCGGTGATGGACCCTGTGAAACCAGCCAGCCCCAAGGTGCTGTTTGTGGAAGGAAGTGGTTATTCCATGAATCTTTTCCTGAGGGTAGGAGGGGGTCATTCCATCTGTCTGTTGTAAGACCAGGGGCCGTGCAGGGCTTCTCTCTGTTGTGGCTCCCAGTTTTCTCCTTTTGAAAGACCTCAGCACTTCAGCTGCCTTATCCAGATCTTCTTGAGATAATTTGACTAATGGCTGGATTCAAGACTCCCTCCAAGGGATGATAAATACAATCACAGAATCCTAGAACATCCTCAGTTATCCCTGCCCAGGACACCCCAGGAGTCCTGCCCACCGTGAGGTGGGTCTGAGATCAATAATTGGGGTTTTTGGAGCAGAACTGGTACTTGGTTTTCACGTGTTTCAGGCAGGGACTGGCACATCTTTGAGTGATGCCTCAGGGCAGAGCTGCCCTCCAGTTAAAATGGGGCACAGCTGCTCTGTGCTCTGAGCACCTTTGTCCCCTCTTTGCTGTCACTTTGTGCCCCCAAAGCCGAGTGCTTGGCTTTCAGGGAAGAGTCAGAACCAAAGGTTTCCTCCTAGAGCACTTTTTAATGTGCTAATGTCTTTAAAATATCACATTTCTGCATTTTTTATGGTTGCTCTAATATTTTTTTTCCTTCCACTTGATTTATTACCACAAACTTGACTTCAGCAGTTCTCTGGACTCAATCCAGGATTGTTTGGATGTAAGGAACTCTTTCCAAACTGGTCTTAATTCACACATTAATGTCATAATGTTGCTTATTTTCATCAGAGCAGAAACTTGACTGCAATGAAGAATTGCTCTCCTGGGAAATTGATTTTATTGCTTTATGTGTCCTTTAAAAAAATAACTGTAGGGTGGATTTTTAAAAATTTTTATGCTGTAAAATACTCTTTTGCTGTGGTTTTTGTGTCAGGAAAATACTGCAGTACAGTTTTTCTCTCTGTGAGCAGAGAAAAGGGTAATGATGAAATTAGGAATGCTTCCACAAAAATGAGTTATGCATCACATTTACACTTCCAGATAACTTTTTATTTTTCAAATCCATAAAAATAGAGGCAAGCTATGTTCTGGTGTCGAAAAAACCCTTTTATTTGTCTATGTGTGGTGTTTAAATTCTGCCACTAAATCCTTCTGGGTAATTAGATTGCTCTGAAATTTTAGGAGTCCTGCTTGGGGACACTTCTGAATTACCCAGTTGATGCAGGAAATTAAGTTAATAATTCTGCTCAAGCTGCTGTTGTGAAGTTAAGTGGCAGCTGCAATAGTCCCCAGCACAGAGTTCATAACCAGAGGTGGTATCTTGTGTTAGACACCACATCAGGCTCCTTATTTGTAGGGCCATTGGCTTTTCTTCCTGGATGTTGTGCAGGTGTTTCACACCCATCCCTCCCCTCTGCAGGGAGCGTTTGGGGTGAGCAAAACATAAAGTGCAGTTGGGTTGGAGCAGGGCAGGATGTACCCAAGCACTGTGGGGATCCCTGGGCTTACAGTCAGGTCTATAAAGCTTTGTATTTGAGCCTCATGGAAGGATGAAGGGGCTCTGAAGTGTCCCTGTCCCTCCCTTTCCTCTCTCCGGAGCCGGCCCCGCGCTGCCCAAGGCCGCCGTGTTTTGCTGTTTCTAAATTGGGAAGGGAGCGAGTTCCTGTCAGAGATTCCCAGAGCTTTCCCTTGTCCATCCTGCAATGCTGAGCATGTTGTTGGAGTCACGTGAGGCCACGCTCTGCTTCCTGCGGGGTGTCTCCTCTGGGATCGTCTCCCTGCCCCCCTTGGAGCTTTGGGATCAGATGTGGGATGGGGCAGCACAGCCATTCCTGGAGGGTTCACTGCAGGCTCACCAGACAGCCCTGGTTTTGTACCACAGCCATCCATGGAAGGTGTCCCTGCCCCATCTGGAGCAAGATGGGCTTTAAAGTCCCTCCCAACCCAAAGCATTCCATGATTCCATCCCATATGGCTTTGGAGAAGTTGATGAAGTGATAGCCACCCCCAAGAGCCTCCTGGCTTGTATCAGCAATAGTGTGGCCAGCAGGACCAAAGCAGTTCCATTCTTCCTGGAAAGGGTTCTCCAGCCCTGGCACAGCTGCCCAGGGCAGTGGTGGAGTCACATCCCAGGAAGGATTTAACAGATGTGTGGATGTGGCACTTGGGGACATGAGTTAGTGGTGGCCTTGGCAGTGCTGGGGGATGGACTCGATGATCTCAGAGGGCTTTTCCAACCTCAGCAATTCCATAATTATGAATTAGCCCTTGCATCCAGCACAGGCCCAGTGCAGAGGAAGATCTGCCAGCTGCTGCCGTGGAGTTTTGAATGTGTGTGCTGGAGGTACCAGGACACTGGGAATAAAGATGTGTTTTTCAATGGAATTTTTTATGGCTGCTTGTCTTAAACATGGGGTGAATTGAGGTTCCAGGTGCATCTGGAGGTGGGCTGTAACCCATCCCTGCCCTGGCTGCTCTGCTCTGACCTCCTAAAGCTGCTCCCGCCCGCCTCGTGTTGTGGGTTTTACACGATCTGGACTTTGCTGTTGCTGCTTCCTGGCCATTGTAACACCCCAGAATCCCAACTTCCTGCCTGGTGTGTTCACATTCCTTCAATCCTCTGTTGGAAATGCTGCTGGGAGCCAAACACCTTCCCTGTCACCTGGGCAGGGCCCTCCCAGGGGGACAGGGGTTACCAGCATAGCTGCATTTCAGGAGTGAGGATAGAACTTGGGAATACTGGCAAATAGCACAGGAAAAATACCAGATGTATTTTTAGCTTTCCTAAGTCACACTTTGCTCGTTGCCTGAGGTGAAACCTCTTTGCTCTTCCCTTGCAGGACTGCCCTTTTATAGTCTGTATGACCTATGCCTTCCACACCCCTGACAAGCTCTGCTTCATTCTGGACCTCATGAATGGTAAGCAAGACTTGTGCAGATGATGATGATGATGATGATGATGATGATGTTACAGGAATTTTGGCAGGAGGATTGTTGAGATGGTTGGTCCCTCAAGCCTGGGCTGCTCTATGAGCTGATTTATTCAGCTCTCACAAACCAATGTGTGGTACAGCCTTTTGCTTGGGTGGAAGTCCTCTGCTGGATTAGTCACTGAATGCAAATGTTTATGAAACAAATGCATTTTAAAATGGAGTTTCAGACTGATGAAATCTCTGTATGAACTTTCTCAGCTATTTTGTCACCACACAGACTTGCAGAGGGTGGGCCTGTGTGCTCCACAGGTGATAAGAACCTACAAAAGCTGTGCTGTTCCCCCACAGTGTCACCCTGTCTGCCTGCAGGGTAAGATTTTACTGTTCATTTAGTTACATATCAATTCTTCTCGTTTCAGGAGGAGATTTGCACTACCACCTCTCCCAGCACGGAGTGTTTTCTGAAAAAGAGATGAGGTTTTATGCTACTGAAATCATCCTGGGGCTAGAGCACATGCACAATCGCTTCGTGGTGTACAGAGACCTGAAGGTAATGGTTGGTGGGTGCCTGCATCCACACAGGCCCGTGGATAACTTCATGGATTACCTTATCTGAAACCTTTCCTTGGCAGGATTATTTCTTTATCTGCCTGGTTTTCATAATAAGGTTTCAAAGTCGTTCTAATCTGTGCCGTTATCCAATTTAACTAGCCTGGGAGAGGCTTCCTGGGGGTCACAGTAAATCCTGTGCAGTGTTACTTATCTCCCTGATGGGAATAATTTAGAGGATCTACTGTGTTTCTGGGAGCCCTGAAAGAGGCCTCTGTGTGTGTGATGGGGGACAACAGCAGGGGAGTTGCTGGGGGGTTTCACTGACAGCTGGGAAGTCCAGAACAGGTCCCAGAGAAGGGTCCCTGGACCAAGTGACAGCACAAGGGGATTAAAGTCTACCCAGAGACTGAGAATAAAAGGTGTGAGAGCCACACACAGACCCTGCTGTGAAGAAACCAAAAGCAGCTTGAGGCCAGAATGGATTATTCATTTATTACCTGCTTTGTGTTTCAAACCCTGCCTGGTTGTTCTCTTCTGGTGTTCAGTCTTTCATAACCTGTGGAGTTGATGGTAGTGCTCTGTGAGAATGTAGATTTTTATCTGGAAAGTGCCTGGTCTAGTGATGTTAAATAAAAAAAGGGCAATTACCAATTACCAGGGAGTATTGATGTTTGAGTTGCTGTGCTGTGAGAGTTTGCACTTGTGTCAGCTGAGGAATACCAAGCACTCACCTCCCTGTGTTGGTTTCCAGCCTGCAAATATCCTGCTGGATGAACATGGGCACGTGAGGATATCAGACCTTGGACTGGCTTGTGACTTTTCCAAAAAGAAGCCACATGCCAGTGTGTAAGTATTATATCTGGGAGCTCTGCTGCACATACAGGTAGTGCTAAGTACATCTTGAATTTGTCTTTATAATTTAACTTTGCTTGAAGGGGAGGAGTGACACTTGTGTGGCCCAGGCTTGCTGAGCTGGAGGCTCTAATGAGGTTTTTCGGACTCCTCTCCCTGTTTTCCTACACGGTTGTAGCAGCTGATGTGTAGGCATGGCTGGGAGATGACACATTATTTTGGGATGATTCACTGCTCAGAGAAGAACCCGACTGAGTTAAAGTACCAGATTGCTTTAATTGTCCCAACCTGGTAATTAAATATTCCCAAACTGACTAAAATCCTGGATTTATTGTGCCTTTGTCTTTCTGGATCTTCTTGGAACTGGAGGCAAATGATGTTCCTTTCTGCCACTTGCCATCAGGATTTAACTAGGACCTGAATTCCCAGAGTTGTGTGTGGATTTACATCTTACCTGGCACATTTTATTCTGAAGTCCTCAATTGCCCTGATTTAGTCTCGGAATTTATGCAAAAAGGGAAACTCCAGCCTGTCACACCTTAAAAGATTTGCAATTCAGTAGCTTCTTGAAAAAAGTCCATATGTTTTGAGTATGTCAAGGGTAAAAGCAATACCTGGTGGCTGCTTCTAGTGGTGCCCAGGGCTGAGCTCAGGAGTGTCCTGTGCTCACCCAGGTGACACATGAAACCCACTGGAAGCAAAATAAAATGGTTAAAATGAATTCTTTCCAAACTGGGCTGTCTTACTGAGAAAACATTGAATGATTTTGTTTCCAGTGATAGTGTTGGATGTAATGAATGTTCTGTGCTGTTGTGCTCTGCAGAGGAACCCACGGGTACATGGCCCCCGAGGTGCTGCAGAAGGGCACGGCCTACGACAGCAGTGCCGACTGGTTCTCCCTGGGCTGCATGCTCTTCAAGCTGCTGAGGGGGTGAGTGGGGCTCTTGCCTTGCCTTTGGGAGCCTGGGGGCCTCTGTGGGCATCCCTTGGAATATCAGGACATCATGTGTCACAGGTTGTCTGAAATGATCCCTCAGTGCTGACCCACATCCTCATGTGAGACAAAACCAGGCTATTCCTTCCAAACCAAACCCAAGCCCTGCTCCCTGTAGTGGCTACACATGTGGGACATGAGGAAGGCAGGTCCTCTGTGTGCTCTTTGAACTGCTGCTGACAGCAGTTTACTCCTCTCTTGGCAGCTGGTAGTGTTTTAAATGCTGGGATGTTACTCCTTGGAGTGTACGAAGCAGCCCTGTTAAATCGTGGGCTTCATGTTAAGCTGAGATGTGGTGTGGTGGAGAAGCTCTTGGCTGCACTGGTCCCTTGTTGTGTGCTACTCAGCCTTCCCTCCTGCAGGGTTTGGGGCAGGTACAAAGCGTGGATCCTTCCATTTGCTGACTCTGGCCTGTTACCTTATCAGTGTCCAAAGGTCCACGGTAATTACAGCCTTGTCAGCAATTACCTTCTCATTAAACTTACGTGTCTAGAATTGATTAATACCATGGGATTTATCTGAGCAGTCAACAAGCACTGATGGGCAAGTGCTTGTTGAAAATGGCATCCTCGATGTTAATGGCAAACCAGAAGAATCTGAGGCTTTTCACAATGCTTCTCTGCAAAGATTGATCATTAGGTCATCCTGTGTCCTCACACATAATTAATTGTAAGCTTTTATCTCCATCCAGACACTGTACAAAGGAAGGTCAGTGTGTGACTTGTGAATTGAACTGCAGAGCTGTATCAGTTTAACAGTAATTGTGCACAAAAAGGGCTATGTAAGGGTGCAAACAGAGAAAGAAGTGTTTAAATTGCTGGTCTTTGGGCTGTGATTCTCCCTGGCAGAGATGTTCAGGGTGGTATCAGTGCTCAGCCAGAAACCAGAGCATTATTCACGGTGAACTCCTGGTTCCTCATCTGTTCTGAAGCCAATTAAACACATCCCAAAACAAGGGCTGGGCACATGGTGCCATTTCTTGGTGTTTGGTACATTTAGTCTGGCAAAGAATCTGCCCATAAGTTGCCAGTGAATCATTTTCTTCCCTGATCTACTCAGAGCCTCCTTGTCAGAAGTACATGAGGCTGTGTGGGAACCATTTACCTGTCATGCTAAAAAGAGAAATATTGAAGTCCTGGTCTGTCCATTGCATCCATCAATCAGAACAATTTTGAGGATAAAAGGAAAATAACTTGGGAGTAGCAGGTCTCCAGCTGAAACATGCTGGTACACTCCGCCATGTGGCAAGGCAGAATGCTTTAGAATAGCTAATTAATGGAATTGATAAGTGAGTAACATTTTGATTTCAAAAAAATAATCATCCCCTCAAGGTTTTGAAGAAAAGAAGCAGGGAATATGTCCTAAATGTAATTAAAATATCTCTTACTACAATGTTGCTTCTTTCTTTCATGAAGGACTGTGTGATAAATCTCTAATGTGCCACGGTCTTCCATAGCTTAGAGGAAAATTCAAACTCAAACCAGAATTATAAAGCAGGAAAGGGATAAAGCTGATAATTTACTAGATACCATCAGATATCTTCCCAGTGCCTGATGCTGTGGGATCTGTGGTTACCTTCTCTCTTATCTCCTTACTCTCCATGATGGGGAGTGATGAGTTCAGTGGGTCATGCTCAGCTTCCCTATAGAAATCCATGGATTTAAATCCCTGTGGGTGATGGCTGTTTGGGGTTTCCTTGTTAGCTGAGAACTGTTCAGGTTTTTGGGAGACAGACGTAATTGGTGAGGCGTTTGAAACACATCTTTAAGGCCAGATCACTGTTTAAGAATTACCCAGCTTTTTTGCTCACCTTCCTGTGGATCAGATTGTTCTGCAGGACAGGATTGATGAGGGGGAAGGATGGAACTAACAGGATGCTCCTCGCCTGCCTGGCATTGCCACAGCTGAACTACCCCGATATGCTGTGGCTTTACATTTATTAGTGTTTTGGTTTTTTTCTTCTTTCCACAGGCACAGCCCTTTCAGGCAGCACAAAACCAAAGATAAGCACGAGATCGACCGGATGACGCTCACCGTGGTAAGGCCTGGCCTCAGTGACATCCCCGTGTTCCCCCAGCTTCCATTTCCCCTAAAACTAAAACTGCACCCCCTGCTCTCCCAGAGACCTGTATCTGCACATGGCAGAGCAGTTAACAAACACCATCAGAGACAAGAAAGCAGAACACACCACTTCCATCCTGGAATATCTCTTTGTACTTCCTTTCTCCACAGAATGTGGAGCTCCCGGATTCCTTTTCTCCCGAGCTGAAGTCCCTTCTGGAAGGGCTCCTGCAGCGGGATGTGAGCAAGAGGCTTGGATGCCAAGGAAGAAGGTAGGTGTTGTCTTCTCCTTGGACCTCTGCCTTGAAAAATTTCCACTTCTCTGTCAATGAGTGAACTCGTTTCAAGTGAAAATCTGCTTCCTGTTGTGCGGATTTTAATTTTGGAAAGAGAACATGAAAAAGTGCTGCTGCATGGAATTACATTTCAGCTTCCTTTGGTTTGGACATGTTTTTTGGACAATTTCTGTCCTTAAAGCCTTCCCCTGAGTTCCCTGCAGTCATGCTTGCATTGGGTGGTGTTCCTCCTTCTCATCCCTTGGTTGTTTTTCTGGTTTTGCCTGATCTGTTTTGGCATGAGATCATATGACTTGACTCAGACATACTGATAGGGAAAAATTTATTGCTTTTATTGTATCTGTAATGATAGGAGCATATTACATACAAAAAAACCCCCCAACCCAATCCCAAAACCACCCAGCAAAAAGCTCTGAATATTGCTGGTGTTGCCTGTGTCACTTCATTATTCTAAGGAAAAGAGCTTTTGTTTTGTTTCTTGACTACAAAACACTCCTTGCTCCTGCCAAGCTCACCTTGCTTGTAGCTGTTCATGAAATTGTTATCTCCTGCTTCAAAATCCAGTGTGAGACTGGGAGAGAAAAGGAGGGGAGTAAACAACTGTTGGGAAACTATTGGGGTGTGTGATAACAGATAATGGTCACACCTGAGCCTGGGGCTGGCTCCAATTCCAGTGGGAGATTTTGTCTTGGAGCACTCTTTGATAACGACCCGAGATTGCTTTTCCCTGGGGCCTAACAAGAGTAGTTGATTATTTTCCCATAGAATTTGTGTAATGTGAAATGGTGTGGAGCAATGTGGTTATTAACAGGTAGTGACTGGGATCCGCCAAAGGATCTGTGTTTGGGATCTGACCCAGATCAGTGTTTGGGGCCTGACACAGATCCATGTTTGGGATCTGACACAGAGCAGTATTGGGATCTTACGCAGATCCTTGTTTGGGATCTGACACAGAGCAGTGTTTGGGGCCTGACACAGAGCAGTTTTTGGGATCTGACCCAGAGTATTTTTGGGATCTGACACAGAGCAGAGTTTGGGATTGACACAGATCAGTGTTGGGATCTGACAACAGGGGAACACTGTTTGCTGTTGGAAATGATGGAGTGCCATCAGGAGTTCTTGCCTGCCAGCCCTAGAGCACTATTCCAAGTGTTTCCACATGAAAATCTTCTCTCCTGTTGCTTACTGAAGAATTCTTATGTTTTTCTTACAAAAAAAGCGTTTCCCCGATACTCTCAAGTGATAGAAATGTGACCTTTGAAGGCTTTGTATTTCTTGAATCCACTTGAAAAGCCCCTCCCTTTGTTGACTTCAGTCACTTCTGTTTTGCAGCGCACAAGAAGTAAAGGAACATCCTTTCTTCAAAGGCATTGATTGGCAGCAAGTCTATTTACAGAAGGTAAAGCATGAAGACAGTAATTTTGGCTTACTTGCTAAAGCAGTGAAAGGAAAATAAACCCAAACAGGTACTGAGCAGAATACTCGAGGGTCGCAGTGCCCAGCACATTGCTCACTCACACAAATACAGGGAGGGTTGTTGATGAGTATTCATTCCTACAGATCTTCCTGCTTGTTAGGGGTGAGTTGTTACATTTCTGGGGTCAAGTGACTTCATGGTTTCCTTTCCTTTGCTGTCTCTAAACTGGGGAGTTTTATCCCCAAATTTTTGAAGGAGCTTTAATTAAAAGAAGTGGCAACGACTTTGCACTGAAGTTTAATTCCAAGGGGGACACGCTGGCACGGTCGAGTGTAATCTGTGCAAAAAAATCAAAAGGGTGTGTGCATAACTACAGAATGGAGTTAAATAATGCCCATTAATTTGTCTTTAATGATGCTGCTTTTAATTTCTAGTACCCTCCCCCCCTGATTCCTCCCCGGGGAGAAGTCAATGCAGCAGATGCCTTTGATATTGGCTCGTTTGATGAAGAGGACACTAAAGGCATTAAGGTACCCAGCTCTCAGTGGTGGAGGGTGGCATTGGGACTGCTGTGCTTGGCTTTCCGTGTGTGTGTGGCATTCCTTTGCTTCAGGGCTCTGGATGTGCAAGGAATTCCTTCAGGCTGGGAAATTCAGTCTGTGCTGGTACCTTGGGCTGGTTCCCAAGTCCTCATGGTTTTAGATTAACTGAAGTCTAGTTTTCTTACCCAAAAGTTTTATGGGATAAAGGAAATGTTTCAAATGGTCAGGAAGCAATTGGGAAAGCTTCAGATTTTTTAGAGTACCTTATGGTTTGTGTCTTTAAAAGCTGTGATTTATTTCTGGTGGCTTGGAGAAATGGAGCTAAACATTATTTTAACAGTTGAGTGGTCAGAGAGTGGTAGGGAAAACTCTTAAAAATGACAAACTATGTTGATAGTAACAATGCCATAAGTTAAAAAAAATGGTAAAAGAGATTTTCAGGTTCTGGTATTATCCAAAATGTAATGAGAATAATATAAATGATAAAAAAAGAGAAGTTAAAGCTGCTGGCCCCTTTGGGACTCACACGAAGGGGTGACCCCACTGTGAATTCCTCCACTCTCTGAAGTTTCCCTGGGACTTTGGACAGCAGGGCTTGGGGTCAGTGCTCTTCATTGTTTTCATCCCCCATTTCTGCAGTAGATCAGACCTTGTTATTGTTATTACAGAAGTGAGTCAGGAGGGAAACTAATTGTTCTAAACTTTATAAGCAAAAAGCCCCATTAAGTACTCGCTGAGCCTAAAAAGGAGCTCGTCTGTCAGTGTCACCTGCTATGGTGACAGAAGCTGGCACAGAAAAGTGCACAGAGCCCAGGATGTTCTTTATCCCAGAAAATTCCACATTTTCAGCATCAATGTTAGCCTGGCAGGATTCCAGCCTCCTGTAATTCTGGAATGCCAGAATTCAGAGGAACATTTTTTTGCAAGGAGGAACCGGGCGGTCTTTTTATTTATTGAGGGGATCAGATATTCTCAATGAGATGATCTAGTGAGAAATCCTGTCACTTCATGTGAATTATCATCAGGTCAGTGCTGTGTCATCTCCAGTGTGAACTCAGAATCCCACAGCTCAGGCTGCCTGTGGGATAAATTTACCCCTGGGGGTGAATCAGGGAGGGATAGCACGGCCTCCCCGGGTGTCACAGGTGTCCAGAGGGGACAGGATGGTTCCTGCCTGAGTCAGCTGCCAGCGAGGTGCCAGGAGCCCTCTCTATTCAAGTTTGAACACCTTGCTCTCCTCCGTGCCCCCTGGGATTATATTTATCCTGCAGAATGTCCTGTGGCCCCGAGTAGAGCACGTGAGCTTTGGGGTTACGGGGTGGGGGGAGCCAGCAGGGGACGCCTGGGTCTTTTCCCCCTTCCTCGGGTGCCCCAGGGAGTCCTTGCAATTGCAGAGAGGTCTTCTTGGTGTGTATTTTCCTGCTGGGATGTGGCCATGGATCTCTGAAAAGGAGAATATCTATTCCAGGAGTGTCTGGCCTGACTGCAGGAGGGGAATTAAGCCAGTGCTGCTCCTACAGCTGTTGGTGCTGCATGCACGTGGCTTTAAACCCCTCCAGGGATGGGCATTCCACCACTGCCCAGCTCAGTGCTGGACAACCCTTTGGGTGCGGAATTTGTTCCTAATTTTCTTCAGTGCAATTCAGTTTACATTCTCCAAGGATTAGTGGGGAAAAGAATCCTTATAGCAGGGAAATTGAGGTCTGCAGCACATGCTGATGAATTCTGAGGGTTAATTATTAAGAAAATAAAGCCAAGCTGTGGAAGCATGGAAGGCATTGCTGTGGGAAAGGTGTCTTACCAGTTATTCAGGGAATTTTTGTGCTGAGGAAGTTTTTGTGCAACGAAGTTAAGAATGCTGCTGCTTCCATTGGAGTAATTATTGAAATGTGAAGTCTAGAGAGCATTATGGGACAATGCTGAGGATTTTAGCGCTATCCATCCAAACAAGTTTTGAGCAGGTGGCCTGTTCTCTGCACATAAATTAATATCTTTGCTTCAATTAGTGTCTGTGCTTCTCTTGCTTGCATCTGTCTGTTTTGTGAAGGTTTGAGTTCAATCCATCTTGTCAAATAATACTGTTGCATGGGTAACTATTAACTGTTGGGGATAAGAATAGTGAAAGTTATTAAAATGATGGGTTTTTTGTTGTTTTTCTCTTGCAAGTTGCTTGATAGTGACCAGGAGTTATATAAGAACTTCCCTCTGGTAATATCGGAGCGTTGGCAGCAAGAAGTAGCAGAAACTGTTTATGATGCAGTAAATGCAGACACAGATAAAATTGAGGCCAGAAAAAGGGCTAAAAATAAGCAGCTTGGCCACGAGGAAGGTAATCTGTCCTTACACTTCTCTCATCTTTTGCTGCTAGGTAGTAATTCCTGGGTTTGGAGTTCCACAGTCTCCTGTTGCTGTCATTCCTGGGAGTTGTTAGGGTTCGTTTGATCACTGTCGTGTTGCTTAAGATGTTTCTTAATGTTTTGAAATGCTGAATGATGACATCAGGCTTTGGAAAGAGATTCATGGAATCACAGAGTCCTGGAATGGTTTGGGTTGGAAAGGACCTTAAAGCCCATCCAGTTCCAACCCCCTGCCATGGGCAGAGACACCTTCCACTAGCCCAGGTTGCTCCAAGTCCTGTCCAACCTGGCCTTGGACACTTCCAGGGATGGGGCAGCCACAGCTTCTCTGGGCACCCTGTGCCAGGGCCTCCCCACCTTCCCAGTCTGTGGGATTTGATTTCCTGCCCAGGAGTTGGGAAGGGCCCTAGGAGGTTTTGCACAGCAAACTGCAGCTTGCACGGGGGTGTTGCATCAAACCCCCAAACTTTGGAGAGCAAATGCTTTTAATGAACTCCTCCAGTGAAATACTTCTTTAAGAGCCAAGTCCTGTCCTTGATCCCTGCTCTGCAGCCACAGCAGCTGTGTAGTTAGGGCAGAACTGGGGCTGTGTGTGTGATCTGAACCTGCTGAGGGCACGGCGGGTCCAGGGCTCCGTCCCCTCCTCACAGAGCTCACGCAGAATGCTTTAGGCTGCACCTCCTGTGGCTTTGCTAACATCTCCTCTTGGTTTAGATTATGCCCTGGGGAAGGACTGTATCATGCATGGATACATGCTCAAGCTGGGGAACCCCTTCCTGACTCAGTGGCAGCGGCGTTACTTTTACCTCTTCCCCAACCGGCTGGAGTGGCGAGGAGAAGGAGAGTCCCGGGTGAGTGAGGGGCCCTGGGGAGCTGTGGTGGAAGGCAGCTGGAGGTGAGACACACCTGGAGTGCCCAGGAGTTCTCCTGGGGAAGGAGTTTTCTCTGAGTTAAAAGCCCAGTGGATTTGAGTAACTTCTCTCGAGTCTCACTGTAGTTAAGGGGTAGCTCACACTGCACAGAGGAGACATAAAGTTGTCTTGAGAAACCTGTTTGCTCTGTTTTGTCGTGTTTTTAAAGGATTTTGGTAGTTGATGGTGTTGTTTTTCATTTAGGACCTCTGGACTATTTATACAAAAAAACACAAACTGGTAAGGTGACAAATGCTATAGCATTTTGTTTCCAAGAAAATGCTATAGTGGCTGTAGTGTAGCCCAGCTGTGCTCATGTGCAGGGCAGATAAATTGTATATTTAAGTTAAGGAAAGGTTTGGAATTTAAGACATTGTGTCCTCTGCAGTCCATAGGGAGAGTTTTCCTGCACACTGCTGTGTATGTTCTCTTTGTCAGTGTTCAGTGCTGAAATATTCCCTTTCAGCTCTTTGAAATAGTAAGATTGGCTTTGGTTTTTGGTGGTTTTTTTTTTTTTTGTAATAACAGTAATGCTTGAAAAATGTATCAAATTATATGCAGCTCTTGAGGGGAAATAGTGAATATTCTGTTTGCAGACACACCTATTTGTAGATTCTTATTTCGTGCTGTCATTACTGGCTTTTAGAGCTGATATTTTGTTGTCACTATTGAAGCAACCAAGCCCCTTGTAAATCTCTCTTACCTTCCTGTCTATCTTTAGTTGATGACCCAGCCTTCAGAAATAAATGTTTGTGTAATGACACTTAATGTTCATAACTTAATTCATGTGGATAGTCCAGGAAAATGAGATAGTGGCTTTATTTGATGGGCAACAGGTGGGTTTTTTTTCAATTAATTCTCTGCTCTTTTGCACATGCTGCAGCAAAATCTGCTGACAATGGAACAAATAGTATCTGTTGAAGAAACACAAATTAAAGATAAGAAATGCATCTTACTGAGAATTAAAGGAGGAAAACAGTTTGTCCTACAGTGTGAGGTAAGACTTGTTTTTTGATAACTTGATCAGATTGTTTTGCATATGATAAACAATTGACAAGTTTTTCAGGTCATCCTGTTGCATGTTAACTAAGGCACTTGGTGAAGCAGAGCTGAAGTGTTTATCACAGTCGAGTTTTGAAAGCAGGAAACCTGCAGCTGTGCCAGTTCCTGTCATGGATTTCAGTGGTATTTGGGCCAAAACGAGTTCAGTTTATTAAATAGCTAAAAGCTCCCAAACTGCTCAAACTCCGTGTGCTCCAAGGGCCTCGTTGGCTCATGTGTCACTGTGGGGAGCTGCTGTGTGGAAGGGGGAAGTGCTCAAGTCCTCAAAACATTGTACCAGCCTTCGTTGGGGTGATGGAGAAGCCAAGGGCTGCGCGTGGGCAATACCCAAGTTGCTCATTCCTTCGGAAAATTAAAATAACTTCCCTAAAGTGCTGTCTGAGCGAGAAGATGCTGTTGGCCGCGTAGGATGAAGTGCCAAACTGCTTCTGTGTCTCTTGCAGAGCGACCCCGAGTTTGTTCAGTGGAAAAAAGAGCTGACAGAGGCTTTCACTGAGGCCCAGAGGTTGCTGCGCCGGGCTCCAAAGTTCCTCAATAAATCCCGCTCCACAGTCGTAGAGCTCTCGAAGCCCCCGCTCAGCCACAGGAACAGCAACGGGCTGTAGGAGACACCGACCACGTCCCCACAGGGAGAGCTGCTTGGTGAACCTGCAGAGTGTCCCAGAATCCTTGTGAATGAATGACTTTGTGCAGTCCTGGACGCGGGAAGTGCTCGCAAGAGGAGGAATTCGATGTTTACAGCGTGGGATCACGTCAGGACTCTGTCTCCGGAGGCTGTGCAGACTGCAAGGGTGCCGGGGGGGAGACCCTGCCCCTGGAAGTCACCAAGCGGAGAGGCTGCTCCTTGCTCCCACGCGTCCCCACCCCCGGCGGGGCCCGGCCGAGCTCCGTCCCTCTGGAACTACTGATGGAAGGAAGAGGCTTTTCCCTGCCGTGCCCTGGCTCGGTGGCCCCGGGCCGGGGCTGGCGCGGGTGCTGCTGGCCGGGGGGGGCGCCCC
>NW_008238337.1:4818424-4825053 GCF_000691975.1 Corvus brachyrhynchos
AAGAGACTTTTCCCTGCCGTGCCCTGGCTCGGCGGCCCCGGGCCGGGGCTGGCGCGGGTGCTGCTGGCTGGGTGACGCTCCCGCGGTGGCACCGACGGAGCCGGAGCTGCCGCCTGGCCGTGGTGGGTGCCCCTCACTCTGTCGTGTTGCCGTGTCCTTCCCGACCATTACTGCTGACTCTCTGATAACCTTGCTCCATACTGCTGATGATCAACAGTGTGACTCTGATGCACTTCAAAGTACTGAATTCTAACTGTCCTGTGGTTTAAATGTTATTGCTACTTCATGGGAGCGTTGAACTCGAATTATTCCCTGGGTTTGTTGTACTCACTAATAGTAGCTACCACCGTTTTGCTTCTTCTACGTATATGCAGTACTATAACTGACACAATAGAGTAATAATTTGGTGAAGAGGAATTTATGGTAGCTTCATCTAGTGCTCTGTTGTATAAATTGACTATTTTAGCACAGTTTTTAAAGAGCAGATTCCTTTTGACAAGTTTACAGTGAACATAAAGACAGTTCTTTTCCATTTCAGGTCAACTGCACTTTTTAAAAAATTAAAAAGAAATGATTCAAATCCAGTGCATTGTAGAGCATGTGCTGGGTTCCGGTGTGTGTGGGTACCTCGGTACGTATTCCGGATCACTCCTCAGTCCTGGGACTCGGGATCCTCCTCTGCTGTACACAGGCGTGTTCCCATAGCATAGAAATCCCCAGAAATCCCCAGTTCCCCCTGCAGCCCGGCCCGGGAGGTTCGTGCACATATCACAGCTCAGCTTGGGAAAAGATCTCTTGTTTTCTGTTCTGAAGAGTTCAAACTGCCCACATGGAAACCAGTGTGGGAAAAGTGAGTGTGGAACTGACAGAACGAGCTGATCAAATGCTGGGTTTATGGTAATTCTGCTTGGGGCATCAGGTGTGTTGGGTGGAAGGTCTTGCTGAAGGAAAGGAAAATCCTGAGCTGCCCCACAGCTTCCAGCTGGGACACAGCTTCCAGCCCTGGGTGTTGTGGTGGTTTGTAAGAGAGAGGTCAGGGCTGAACTTAGCTTTTTTTCCAATTCAGTGAACACCTTAGAGAAGGTTTTTCTTCCCAGCTACAGAGGTACAACTCTCCCAGTCCCTGAAGACAGTGGAGCTGTGCCTGTGTAAGTGGGAGCAGAAGTTGTGCGTGGTTTGTCGAGCGTGTGTGGCTGTCAGATCACCACAGAGTTCCTTGGAGAAAAGTAGTAAAAGTGGCTCTGTTTGCTTCTGCGTGGGGGCTGGGTTTGCTGCAGAGCTTGTGCAAACCTTGACTGACCACCTGGGGCTGCACCAAAGGGAAAATGCATTCTGGAAAATACCCCCAGTGAGTCAGTGGTTCCTTTCCATGATTTTTTTCCCCCCCCCATTTATTTTCCAAATTATTCTGTATAAAGAGTACCAGCCTCTCTGTCATTCCTGTTGAGCATCTCAGCTCCTCTGTAAGGAGCAGTGTCAGAGGTGATTGGTCAAAGGTTGTGTTTGATGATCTTGGAGGTCTTTTCCTACCTAAATGATTCCATGATTCTGTGTGTGGTATTTAACAAGTGTTTGGGATAGAAAATGTCCCATCCCGCTGGCTGTGGTTCCGCTTTTCCTACAATACCATGCAATGCTCGTATTTTCCTCCTTGATTTAGAAAAAATCTCCCTCAGATGGTGTAAAAACCTGCTCACAGTTCTTGTGTAACTTGTTTTTACTTTCTTAGTCCCTGATCAGTTCCATTCTTCTCCTTCAGTTATTTTCCATGGCTGGGTTTCACTCTCACTCCCTGTCAGCAGATTCCGGTGCCGATGTCAGGGAGGGAGGAACAGGTCATCAGCTGGGAAATTGTGCCTCAAACCCAGAGATTTTGTATGAAATGAAGGCTGTGTATTGACTTAGGGTAATACATCTATTTTGGAATGTGATGGAGTTGGGATGGCCCCGGAATACCCTCGTTATCCTGGTCCTTGCTGCCCCATCCCGATGGGAGGGGCAGGAAAAGATTTGGATTTCTTTAGCCAGCTGATTTATTGACAATTTAAAGTAGCTGTATTTTTTTGACTTGTATCCAACTGTGCAGCTAGGAGAGGAGAGGTTATCACAGGGACAAACTCCCGAACGAAGCTGGGATCCCAGTAAGAAACGAGGGCTCTCTGTGGAAGTGACTGGATGTGCTGGTGTGGAGGGAGAGCTGGAATTGCTCCCTCCAAACCAGAAAAATCTGGGATACTGCCCCAGACTGCTCCTTCCTGCTGTAGGAAGCAGGGCCTCTCAAGCTTTTGTTTTGGACAAAGATTTCTGGTGGTGTTAATTTGCAGGAGGGTCTTTGTGTGTTTAGGAACCCCTCGTTTATTCGGTAATTATGTTGCAAACTCATGAAACCTGTTAAAGAAACACTTACTGTGGGGTGTTTTTTGTGTTTTTTTTTTTTCCAATCCTTCATCCAAGTGTTGGCCATCCACTTCTCCAAGTGTAAAACTTCTTCCTCTTAGTTGTGTTTGAGCTTTTTGTGTTCTTGTCCCTGGTCCAGTAGAGCCTCAGCTGCAGGCTCACGGATTCTTCCCAAAATGCTGCTGTGAGAGAAGCTGGTGTAATGCTGGAGTGGATCCAGCTGGGATTGACATTCCTGGTATGTTCCCCCACCCCCCAGCAGGCTTCAAAAAATCTTGGAACAGGCTAATAATAGCTGGAAGTGTGTCTGGGAAGGGAAGCCTGGCAGGTAGGGAGAGCAGCTCCGGGGATAGACCTGGGCTTAGCCACATTCGAGTTTCCCTCAATTTCTTGGGGCTGTCCTGAGCAGGGCCAGGAGTTGGACTCTGATGATCCTTGTGGGTCAGGATATTCCATGATTCTGTGACTCAGCACCTCCCCTTTGGAAACGCAGCGGGAGTTTTGCCTCTCCCACTTCTATCAAGGGGTGAAAACCCAGAAATTGAATTGTGAGGTTGGGTTTGGCTTTGAGATATATCAGGTGTTTGCAGCCCGGTGTGGAGGAGGTGGAAACGCTGCTTTGTGCTAAAAAAGGCTTGTTCTGGTTGTGCTCCTGCCCGTAGTGGACACTGCTGGTGGCCAGAGGAGCTCTCAGGGTTGATGTTCCCTGAGCAGGACCAGCCCCAGTTCTGGGGTGACTCGGCATCGTCATCCCTCGGGTTTACAGTGAACCAGCTCATGAGGAGTGGAATCCCTGGAGCTCTGAGTTGCTCTTTCCCCTGGCAGCTGGTCAGCTTTAGGACCAGGTTCCTTGATTCCACGTCCATATCCATGTCCCGTGGCCGTTGGCATGGCGGTGTCACCTCCCAGCACGTGGCAGTGACACAGCTCCTCTGCCTCTGAGGTGTTTGCACCTGAAATATCCCTGGAGGAAGGACTGTTTGAAGTGTACAGTAGACAGTAAATAATTCTAGTTGTGTTGATTAATGAAAGGAATGAGTCAGTTCTACGAATTAAAGAGAAAAAAAAAATCTGAAAAGCGTATTTTGACAAAGCATAGTATTAATTTTAATATTGTAAAAAAAAAAAAGGAAGATATCTAAAATATACAGAGAAGATATGTATATCCAAATGTCTGAGGAGTTTCAAGATAATCTACTTTTGTTTCCTGTTGGTTTCTATTCCATGGTGTACATATTGTGTGGATGGAACATTGGCTGTTTTAATACTGTTGTTAAATTGTATTTTTATTTTGTGTTAAACTAATCATCACAGACTCAGCTTTATTTTGTTTATGTAAAGGTTGCTATGCTCTGTAGGTATAAACCCGAGAATTCTATTTTAACAGAAAAAGCATTTTATATTATTTATTAAATACATGTTTCTCCAACTTCTGACATTCCACAGAATTTCTGCTCCGTATGTGTATGGAAGTGGCAGCTCCTTTCAAGCAGGATCAGCCAGCTTTATTCTGTTTTTCATGACAAAGTGGGGATAGATTCCCTGAGGCTGTGCAGCCCTTCTCTCCCAGCACAGGGACTCCAGGCTCTGTCAGGACCATCTCAGGTAGCTCCTGAATGCAAAAACACCTGGGAAGCTCTTGCAAATCCACCCCTCAATGTGGTATTTCCAAATTTCCCCTTTATCCCTCAGCATTCTCAGAGCAAGCGTTTTATTCACAGGAGTCTGTGCTGAGTTAATGAGAACTAATGACCCAATTTGGGGCAAGGAGTCAGCTTGGTGTTTGATCCAGCTCAGCCATCAGGGAATTGCAGAGTTCCATCATTCCGAGGGGAAGGAGTGAGCGGAGGGAGAGCCTGGACCCAAAACATTCTTACTGGAGCTGGGTTTGGTGTTTGAGGGGGATCAGTGATCCTAAAAAACAGGATCCTGAGGCAGGAGCAGTGCCTGTCCCATAGCCAGGGCCAGGGCAGGACCCTGCTTCGTGTCACATCCCAGGAGGGGAGTGGCTGCCCCGGGACCCTGCAGGGACTGTCCCTCGGGGGTGTGGGGAGGGTGACCCCCAGGCAGGACCCCCCTGTGGTGCCACTGCTCCAGGAGCTGCTTCTGCTGGGCACATCTGGGCACATCTGCAGAGTCAACCCCGGCACCCCCATCCCCAGTGAAGTACAGAAATAGCCCTAAATTTATCAGTTCCTAAAAATAGTTCCAGTTGCAAGCATGGCCTGTGAGTTTGAGGAATACTTGAGGTGGAACGTCGTGTGCTCTTGAATTTCCACCTGCTCTGAATTTCTGCCGTGGTGGGGCTGGAGGTGTGTTCTGGTCAGGGCTGATCCCCGAGGCTTTTCCGGGGTTAAATGTGGCATTTTCCTGCTGCTGAAGTTCTCTCCTTGCTGAGGAGCTGCCTGGGGCAGGGAGGGATCTCTGCTGTGCTCATTCTGGAGCAGTCTCTGCCTTCTTTCCCGTTTCCCCCTCTGATCCCATTGGATTTTGGGGTGAGCTGTAGCCTGAGGTGTTCCTGGAGGGAGGGGGGAGCTGGTGGTGGGTGAGACTGTGCTGGTGGCATTGTGGCTCTTTAATGTCACCCCTGCAAAGGTGCCCTGGTGGGGACAGTGCTGAGGCTGCTGGCCTGGGGTGTGTCCAGGTAGGGCTTTGGCAGAGAACCAGGGGCCAGGTGCAGGAAGGTGGCTTTGTCCAGGGCCAGGTCTGGTCTGGGTTTGTGTGACACGATGTGTTTCCAGGCTGGAAAAGGAGATGGGGTGAGGTATGGGCTGGGAAGAGGCTTTCCTGTTGGTAGCAGGCATCTTCTGCCTGCTCCCAGACAGTAGATGTGGGCAAGATGGCACAAAAAATGCGTGTGAAAAACAGAATAAAGCAGGAACATCCTCGGAGAGGGGATTTGTGAGCACTCCCAATGCCTCACTAGGTCCTTCAAAACAAAAAGGAGCAGATTCACACGAACAGCTACTCGTGATGAAGGAAACGATCGAAAAGAGAACCTGTCCAAAATGTGTAATGAATGGTAAGCAAAGCCAGGATCTGTAAATAACTTTAGATATTGTATCGATGAGATCATTCCTTGTTTTATGTACTTGGCTCTTTCCATATTTATTGTGGGGAGGAGGGTCCCGGTGCCTGTGAGCTGTGGCCTCGCTCCTCACGGACTGTCCCGGAGTTTACAGCCCCGTCGTGGCGGGTGTGCCACCCTCGGTTCTTGCCGCCAGTATTTTTTTAACGGATTATTTTGGCACAGCTAAGCTGCTTCTGTGTGTTGGTCAGTACAACTGCTCTCCTACGACCAGACCCCAATAAAAACCGTCCTTTGCGTGTGTGCCGGCGCCTCGTTCTTTCCGTGTCACCTGTCCCTTGCCGCTCCGGCCATGAGGCTGTACTGGGCCGTACTGGGCCGTACTGGGCTGTACTGGGCTGTACTGGGCTGAGCAGCTGCCTGCAGGGCACAGCTGGATGGAGCCCATGCACCATTGCCCCGCTGCCAGGTAAGTCCCTTCACTCCCCCAGCCCTGTGCACTGCGTTTGTCCTGGTTTTTCCGAGGGACACACCAGCCGTGTCCTGCGGCTGCGGCGGGGGGGGGGGGCTGGCTGTGCCAGGAGGCCCTGGAGTTGTGTGATAGGTGACCAAGGGTGGCTTTCTGCAGTGCCACCTGGGAAGGATCATAGAAACTGCGTGTCCTTGTGCTGTCCCAGGTGGAATTGGGGTTGGTGAGATGCTTGGGCCAACCCTCAGTCTCCTGCCAGGTGACTCCACAGTGACAATCCCATTTCCTTTCTTACTCCAGAGCTGTTCTGGCTGTGGGTGTTGATGTCCTGGGTGTGTCAGATGTGGAGCAGCCGAGGTGGGGACATTGCACCTTTGCAGCTCAGCTTGGCCTGAGCTGGTGACCTGTATCCTGACTGGCTGTCGGCTGCTGGGGCATGTGGGACACAGGTCGTGCTGGGCCCGGGGGGTCACCCTTTACCCCATGTGGTCACCACGTGTCCACTCTGCTGCTCCCCTCCCACCTGCCCTGGCCGGGTGCTGACCACGCTGGTGTTGGTGCCAGGGGCTATTTTGAGCTCTGTTCTCAGGTCCTTCTCCAGCTCGGCCCCATCTCAGGGCGGGGGGAACTGGGGTGCTCTGGGGAGCCCCGTGCTGGGCTCCCAGCACAGAGCGTCCCCTCGGGCAGCACCAGAGTGCCCTGGATTGGCTCACACCAAACCAGAGCGGTTGCCCC
>NW_008238337.1:4826164-4826600 GCF_000691975.1 Corvus brachyrhynchos
CCCTGGCTAACTCTCTCCTCTCTCTCTGCGCGGTGTGTCCCCACGTGTCTCCGCACAGCACCGTCCTGCCTCGCCGCCACCATGGCCATCTCCTCGCGCCTCGCGCTCTGGGAGCAGAAGGGAAGTCTCGGTCCAGGCTGGCACTGGTGGTGTTTCGGGGCTGGGTGCTCGGGCTGCCCGGGGGCTCAGTGCTGGGGGGGTGTCACTGCAGCAGCCCCCGGGGTCGCATCCCCACAGCTCCCTGTGCACTCCCTTGTGCTCTGACCCCCAGGCTCTGGGCTCCTTCACAGCCTCAGTGTTCTGGTTTGAGTGATTTTTGCCTGCCTGGGTGAGCCTGGCAGGCGGCCGCAGGGTTTGATGCTGGTGCTGCTGCTGGGAAAGCTGCAGGAAGTGGGGCTGGTTTTGGCCTGGAGCCTGGCTTGGAGGGACCTGCAGG
>NW_008238337.1:4827561-4829140 GCF_000691975.1 Corvus brachyrhynchos
AGACCCCCCGAAAACCAGCAGAGACACCCCCCAAAAAAGCAGAAACATCCCTCAAAACAGCAGCACCTGCTCCCAAACTGGTGGAGGCACCCCCAAAAAGAGCAGAGACCCCCTGCAAACCAGCAGAGACGTCCTCAAAACCAGCAGAAACATCTCCCAAAACAGCAGAGGCTTCCTCCAAACCATCAGAGACCCCTCGTCTAGGGGCTCCCAAGGTGGGAAAGCCATTCTGCCCTGGGAAGACCCCTAAGGACCCTTGCCTGGGGGGCAGCCCCCCAGCTCCAGCCCCTGCATCCAGCCAGGGCTCCCAGCGTGGCAACAAAGTCCCAGTGAAGGAAGGGGACACGCCCAAGGGGACAGTCCCCAAGAGCACCAAGAAGGAGAAGGGGACGCCCCCGAGGCACGAGGAGCCCCCAGCCAAGGTGAAAGCCCAGAGGGAGCTGTTGTCAGCCAGGAAAGAGCCAGAGAAGATGAAGAAAGATGTTGGAGGTGGCAAGAAGGAGCCAAGGGAGATCAAAAAGCCTGAAAAAACCACAAGCAAGTCAGAGGGGCTCAAGGGGGAGCCAGGAGGAATCCAAGAGAAGTCCACAGATGTGGGAAAAGAGGTGGGGAAGGTGAAGGAGGAGCTGGGAAAGGGTAAAGAGATGCTGAAGGAGAGCAAAGGGATTGGCAAGAGCACAGACAAGGACCAGGCTAAAGAAACATCGGGAAAGAGCAAAGAGATGAGCAAGAACACGGAAAAGGACCAGGATAAAGAGGCATCAGGCGAGAGCACGGACAAGGACCAGGTAATGTGTCGGGGTGTTATCTGGGGTTTTGGGGCCCTGATGAAGTTTTCTGGTTTCACGCAGCTCTTCCCGTTCCCCTGGGCTGGGCTGGGCCTGGCAGGAAGGTGGCCCCAGGCCTGGATGGGCAGCAGAGGGGCAGGAGTGTGGAATTGTCCCTGTCCGTGGGGCAAAGGCAATTTTGTTCAGCTCAGTTTTCCTCCTGCTCCTGCCCAATTCCCCTCTCTCCTCCCTGCAGGCTCCGAAAGACGTTTGGTACGAAGCAGAGAAGGTCTGGCTGCTCCAGCAGGACGGGTTCACGCTCGGTAACTCTCCTCCCTCTGCCCTGGCTTTCCAGCGCCGGGGATGAGACGTGTCGGGAGCAGGGCAGGCTCCGGGTGCCGTGGCCGGCTGTGCCCCGCTGGGGCCGGGGTTGGATTTGGCCCCTTGGCCTCTCCCCACGCCACAGCCAGCTCTGCCCTGGGCTGCCCCACTCCAGGGATGCTCACCAGCCTCTCGTTCAGCCACACAGCTGAAGCCAGACGTGGGGACACCGGAGCTGCCGGTGGGGAGGGTGAGAGTGCGCCGGGACGAGGACGGCACTGTCACCGAGGTGGACGAGGACAGCGTGCAGAGGGTGAGCCCCCTCCCCAGCCTGGGCTGGTGCAGGGACGAGAGTCCCGGTGCAGGACAGTGCCCGGGCACAATGATGCTTCTGCTTCTGGCTGTGCCCGAGGTGTCGCGGTGCCAGCGGGTCTGGCACAGGCCTGCCGTGACAGCAGAGCTCGAGGGGGCTCTGCCTCTCGTCCCGCAGA
>NW_008238337.1:4829773-4853954 GCF_000691975.1 Corvus brachyrhynchos
GGATGCTCAGGGCACGTTCAGGACCGGGGATGCTCTGGGGACGCTTGGGACCGGGGATGCTCTGGGGACGTTCAGGACTGTGGTTGCTCTGGGACACTCGGGACCCGGGTTGCTCTGGGGACGTTTGGGATTTGGGATGCTCTAAGGACGTTTGGGACTTGGGAATGCTCTGGGGACACTCAGGACCGGGGATGTTCTGGGAGGAGGATGCTCTGAAGATACTGATGGCCAGGAATGCTCTGAGGGTGCTTGGTCTTGGGGCTGGGGGTGCTCTGAGGACACAGTCTCAGGGGTTCTGCACCCTGAGGTGTGAATGCTTTCAGGATTTTCTCCTGTTTGGGATGTGCTCTGCCACTCTCTCCCTGCCCGCAGGTTCCCAGGGGCAAGCGGGACAACCTTCCCCCACACATCTGCTCGCTGGCACACCGAGCCTACAGGAACCTGCTGATGCAGCAGCAGGACCAGGCCATCGTCCCCCTGGGGCACAGCGGGGCCGGCAGGACCCGGTGCTGCCAGAGTGCCCTGGAGTACCTGGTGGGCACGGCGGGGAGGCCGGGCGGCAGGGGGTGCGAAAAATGTGTCTCGGGTAGGGGCAGGGTCTCAGGTAGGGGCAGGGATGGCACTGGATGCTGGGCAGAGGCAGCACATGGAGGGGGCAGGCTGGGGGCACACAAACACACCAATCGTGGCCTGATTTGTTTCCCCTGCGGTGGCTCCTAAGCAGCCAGTGTGGCCACGAGTGTCACTGTCCCCGTCCCAGACTCAACAGATTTGCTGTTTTGACAAACACCGGCGTGAGCAGCAGGAGGGAATTACTCGAATGACTCCGGTGCTTGGGGCAGTGCTTTCCCACCTGCTCGGGTTACTGGTGATGCAGGAGGGAGCGTTGCTCAGCAGGCAGTGGCTTCAGAGGGCGTGGCTGGATTTTGGAGCTCTCTTGGGTACACCGTGCTCTCGCAAAGGACTGAGGGGTGGCCTGGAACAGAGTGGGCAGGCTGGGCAGGCTGGCACATCCCCTTCCTGTCAGCGTACAGCCGGTGTGGGATGTTGGCCCCATGCCTGGCCAGTTCCCCAGTGCTGGGACAGACCCTGGGAGGAGCAGGCAGAGGTGAGGCAGGAGGAGATGACTCCTCCAGAGCTGCAGGGGGGTTGAGGGGGCTCTGGTGGTGGTTTTGCAGTGGAGAAGATCCAGGCGATGTTCACAGTCCTGGGAGCCTTTGGCTCGGTGACCACCAGCCACAGCAGCAGCTCCACACGCTTCTCCATGGTCCTGTCGCTGGATTTCAGTGCCACCGGCCAGGTCACTGCTGCACACCTCCAGGTACCTGTCACCTGGTGGGATGGGAGGGCTGTGGCTGAAAATGGGGGTCCTTGGGGTGGGGATGAGCCACGCCTGTGCTGCACTTCCCAGCCAGGCTGGGCATGAGGAGCGACGCTCTGCTCCCTGCTCCCCTCCCTGCTCCCCTCCCTGCTCCTAAACCAGGGGTGACCAAGTGGCCCCTGAGCAGAAGCTCTGTCAGCAGCGTGGCGGGGGCCCCCAGCCTGTCCCCATCCCTGGCAGGGAGCTCGGGGCAATGCTGAGATGAAATGTTGATGAGGAAATGTATAATTCAGCGTTTCATTAGCAGCACCTCACGGCCGCCTGGAGCTGAGCCTCAGAGGGCTTTTATCACCGTCAGGGCTCTTATCAAAGGCTCTTTAATCAGAGCTGCCCGTGCCTCTGGGCCTTGTCTGAGGGAGGAGAGGGCTGGAGCCTTGTCTGCTCCTGGGGAGCACCAGGGCTTCCCACTGCTGTCCCTGCTCTGCCCTGGGCACCCGCAGGGAGCCGGTGGCCCGGGAGAGCTGTCCTTGTGCAGGAGTGGGGATGTCCCCATTAGTACCACTGGAACCATCCTGGGATGTCCATGGGACAGTCTGGGATGGGGACCCCCAGCTCTGCAGAGACTCATTCCTGGCCCCAGTGCTGGTACTGAACACCTTCGGCAAGGCTGGAGATGAGCTGGGCTTATTTTAAGCCCAGGCAATGACTTATCCCGATCCTGCAGCATCTTCCTGGGGCTGTGGCACTGCCCAGACCTCTGGAAGCTCAGAGGGACCATGGGTGTTGCTCTCATGCACTGAAGTGTTGCCCCTTGGTGCCTGGGGCATGATTCAGCTCCTGCTTGCACAGCCCCCAAATCCAGCTGAGGCCCTGCAAGGAGAGATCCAGCCCCTCCCTGGCAGGTCCCAGGAGCATCTCCTCATCTCCCTGTCCCCTTTTCCCTCCCCAGACCTTGCTGCTGGAGAGGGCCCGCATTGCCCAGCAGCCCGACGGAGAGAGCAGCTTCAACATCTTCCCTCTGCTGCTGGCGGGGCTGGATGTGGCAGAGAGGTGGGTGTGAGGCTCCCACAGCCATGGGCTGTCCAGGGATTCCCCCTTTATACCCAAATTCCCTCCATCAATGGTTTTGAGACCCCCCTGATGAGAGATTGTGAGAGCAATTGCATTAGTGGGGCTGCAGGGATCTTGCGGCACACAGAGAGATTTTCTGTGAAAGGGGGGTGTTTCCTGGTGCTTTTTTGCCCCTCCACTAAAGCTGAAATTGGGGTGATAAATGGGATCGAGGTCCCTTTCCCTCTCACTTCTGGTTCCACCCAAGCTGTGTCCCCAGTGAAGGCTCCTGGTGTGCCAGCTCATGTCCCTGCACAGGGCAGTGCTGTGGTGGCCTGTCCCATCCAGGTCCCTCCGATGGTGCTGTAAAGGGGGCTGGGGGTGCTGGGGGCAGGCAAGGGGGGAGCTTGACTCTCTTTTTCTGTGCCTACTCCCAGGACGATGCTGCACCTGCACCAGGTGGCTGAGAGCAATTCCTTTGGGATCAAACCGTTCACAAAGGTAGGGAGAGGGAAATGCTGGAGTCTTGTGCCCCTCTGCCGTGGGTTGCTGCAGGGCACCCCCTTTGTCACCCCCAGTTAGAGGAGTCCCTGGCTGCTGGGTGGGTGACTCGTGATGATGCCACTGTGCTGGGAGCATGGAGGGGAGGGAGGGAATGTTGAGATTTGAGGAAGGGGCTGCCTGAACAGCCCCCAGCACCCCTCTGACAGCCACAGGGGAGCTGCTGGGACTGGGGCTGCCCAGCCTGGGATCTCTGCTTGGGTTTTTCCACATGCCACAGCCACCCTGGGAACACATCCTGCTGCTCCAGGGTCACCTACACCCAATGTTCCCCTGCAGCAGCAACTCCCAGCGGCAAGAGCATCCTTTTGGGCAGCCCAGAAGGTGAATTTTAGGGGTTAAAGCTCCACAGCTGATTCCCAGCCCCAGCCCCTCATTAGTCTGAGCTGTTTGCAGAGCCCCAGCAGATTGTCCACAAGCCAAAGCACGGGGATGAATCGCAGCAATTTGCAGTTACATCATCTATTGATGAATCCAATATTCCATCTTCATTAGGGAGCTCCTGCTCCGCCTCGGCAGCCAAAGGAATCTCCTGCTGGAGCAGCAGCTCCAGGGAGGGCACAGCGAAGTCCTCACCCTGCTGATGCAGCAGGATTGCGTTCAGAGATGGGGTTTTCCCCTCCTTTCACAACTCTGATTGCTGGGGATTTGCCATCCCAGCACGGATGGTTTTCCCTGGTCCTTGCCAAGGAGGGATGCTGCCCGCTGGAGCCGGTGGCTCCTGGCCCCACGGAGCAGCCCCAGCTCAGGGACTGCAGGAGGGGCTGTCTGTGGTGGGAGGTGGCAGGTGAGGCCCTGCTGGTGGCCGGGAGCTGCTCAGCTCTGGGCAGGTGTGTTTGGTGAGGAGTGAGGGGACGGGGCTGGATGGGCAACCTGGGCTGTGGAAGGTGTCCCTGCCATGGCAGGGGCTTGGAATGAGATGAGCTTTAAGGTCCCTTCCAACCCAAACCATTTGGTGATTCCACGATATAAAGCATCCATCTCCAGCTGCTGCTCTGTAGACACTCCTGAAGCGGGAATTACATGTCCTTGTCCGATGAGGTGGTGTACCCAGCTTGCTCCTAACACCAGGCACCCAAGGAACCTGCCAGCGGCTTCTCCACTTTGTCCAAATTTTCCAAAAACCCCTTGCTGTCTTTCCTTGCTGTCCTGATGGTTTCGCTCTCCCTTCTGTCGGGCACAGTGCCCAGCAGAGGCAGTGACATCCCCTGGCTCTCTCCCCCTGCAGCCAGCAGACAAGCAGAGAGCCTCGGTGGCCTTCTCCCAGCTCCGGGCTGCCATGGGCACGCTGGGCATCACCGCAGAGGAGCAGGCAGCCGTGTGGCGCATCCTGGCCGGAATCTACCACCTGGGAGCTGCTGGAGCCTGCAAAGGTACGGGGGCTCCTGCCTCTGCTTCCCTCACACCTTGTTTCTGTGCTTGGAGCGGGCAGGGAGCATGTCCTAGCGGGGACCAGGGGTTTTTGGGATGCAGGGAATGGGGAGGTGTGCGGGGATGATGCTCATCCCGAGGCTGTTCATCTGTGGGGGCTCCAAGCTTTTCATTGCTCTTCCTCCACGGTGGGATGGGGGGTGTTGGTGTCCTGCCCCGTGGGGGCTTCTGGAGCAGGTTTGTCCTTGCCACATGTGGACAGGGCAGGGGCTGCTGGGTGTCACCTCATGCCAGCTCCTTAGGAAGAACCCGTGGGTGACTCCTTCACTGGCACGTTGTCCCCAATGACACCACGAAGGGACAGCTTCAGGTAGCACTAATGCTATCATCTCTTGAGTGTCTACCACAGTAACTGAATTATAACAGGCTGAGTCTGGATGAAGATTGTATTTATAGAGACTTTGTTAATACGGGCGAGCAGAAATTGCCTTATCCCTTGCAAATTATTTTAGGACGTGCTCTAACCCATTTTGGAGGCAGCCACATTGATTTACACACTTCAATTTATGAGGGCTGCACAAAGGCTGCCATAAACCAAGCCATAGACATTTATAAACGTCTCTGCAGCATGTCATAACACATCTTATGGTAATTTATGCCATTAATCATTTATTAATTATTTTAAAAGGATAGATGCTGTCATGACTTACAGTGAGTTCTCTTTTCTCCTTCTTTCTGGTGTTCTCTTTCCTCATCTCCATCTACCTTAATGCCCTTCCAGCTTTTATAGATGACCCTGTGGGCGCAGGCCGATGAGTGTCAGAAGGCTCTTGGCCAAAAAAATTTGAAAGTCCTTCTGCCCTGTGAGTTTTCAGGAGAGCAGATTTTGGAGAGGTGTCTCGTTTTGGGAGTGCCCAGCTCAAGGGCAGGTGGAGGAATGATCGCAGGGAGCTTTTCTTTGCTCAGACTTCCTGCACATCCTGTCCTCAGCCCTCTGTAAATCAGTCTGGGAGGGAATCGAGTGCTGGATCCAACAAATCCTGCTCAATTCTTGCAGCAGGGACAGGAATGGGAGTAGCGGATCCAGGCAGGGCTGCGGCTCCGAGCGCGCTCGGGTGTGGGATTAACAAGCAGAGCATGTCTCAGTGTCACTCACTCTGGTATTGATTCCCCCACCGTGTGTCAACAAAGGGGGAGAAATGAAAGGAAATATGGATAAAAAATGGATCAAAGCCGGATGGAGCAAAAGTCTCAGTGGGGGCGACGACTCTTTTAATGTGGTTAAACCTGTCTCCCGATAGCCATCTCTTCCCTTCCCCTTTCATGCCCTTTGATGTTGTGTATTCCAAATCCTCTCCTTGAAATCTCACCGAAGGGAGCCTCGGCACTCGTTTTCCAGGGCATTCAGGAGCTCAGCCGGGCGCCTCCTCCATCCCCATCCACAGCCACGGCCCCGGCACGTGTTAAACGGGCCCCAGAGTGGGCTAAAGGCACCTTTTTCCCTTCTCTCCTCACCCGTTCAGTATGTGCGGGAATAAACCAGGAGGGAACAGCACCACCTCTCCCTGGCTGGGGGTGGGAAATGCATTTGCAGCTACAAAAACACTGAGAAGAAAAGGTTGAATTTCAAAAGCTCGTTCTGCTCCATGCCGGTGTCAGCCCTCCCCACTGCCTTTGAAACGTATTAGAGCAGCTCTTTCAGTGGGAAAGCAGCCTGGCAGCTGGAGGCCAGCGGGGCACCTCGGGCACCATTCACCTGAGTGCTCCAGTCCCTTTGTGGGCTGCAGAAAATCCCCTGTTTTCATTTATTTGCTGCCTCTGTAAGCGGGAGGGAGGTTTGGGGCGCAGCGGGCCTGGCGTTCCGCTTGCTCCCACGCTGTCCTTTTGCTGGCTGATATCAGAATAAACCATTGTGGCTCCCAGCTCCCTGGGGGCTTCCCACCACGCACCTCTAACGGAGGTGGCCGCGATTCCAGCCCTCCTGGTGCTGCCACAGGTGTGTCAGGAGTCAGTCGTGGTCAGGAGTCACTGCAAACCCCATGGCACAGCGAGGCTGCTGCAAACCCAACCTCCTGAACCCCTCTGGATGGAGGAAAACCACAGGGCAGGAGGGCTGGAACCTGCTGGAGGACATTGAGCTGCCTAAAACCATGCAGAGGTCAGGGGCACCAGGGCAGCAGGAGGGATGGGAGTACCCAGACAGCCAGGGGCCAATTTTGGGGTCAGTGAGACCACCTGCAATAGGCCGGGGTGAGTGCTCAGGCTGCTGGTACGTGGGGGCTGCTGTTGCCCAGGAGCTCCTGCACAGACCCACGCCTGTGGCATCATGTCCTGGAAGGCAGGAAAAGGAGCATCCCTGTTTCTGACCCAGGAAATTGGGCATTGAGTGGTTTGTAGAAGGGCTGGGGCTGTAGAAGGAGAGGCTGAGCTGTCCCTGTGTTTTCCTTCTGCTTCCCTTAAATATTACCTGGGCCAAAGTAATTCCTTTCAGGTTAAAGTCAGTGAATTTTCCATGGTCACATCACACCCAGGAGGGCCATGTGGAGCTGCTGCTCGTTGTAGTTTATGCAGGGTGAAATGGTGCCTGGGGATGCCCAGGGCTGAGTGGACCCCCTGGTTTGTCCCAGGGCTGCTGGAGTGGGCAGTGTGGGATACTGGAATGGGCAGTATGGGATGCCAGCCAGGTCTGTGCAGCCCTGGCCCCCCAACCCCTCCACTCCCTGGCAGGCAGAGCTTTTGTGTCTGACAGGAATCAGTGTCTGTCCAGCCAGCTCAGACAAGAACAAGTGGGAACAGAATAAATCAAAGCCTGGAGCGTTGAGGCAATTCCTCCGCCTGCTCCAGCACAGCCCTTGATGTTGGAGTCCTTCAGTCAGCATAGGAAATAGTGGGAAAGGATCAAAGGGGAAGGGAGAGGGCGGCTGACTCTTGTGGGTGTGCTGTGAATCACCCCCAGGCATCGAGCCCTGCTTTGTGCATCCCCTCGGCCAGGAGTGGGTCCCCCATGGAGTTTCCCAGGATGTGACCACCTCTCTCTCTCCATCCCACACCCTCTCCCCACCACCAGCCACCAGCTGTGTTTTAAGGGCCCATTTTAGCTGTGAGCCCCATGAGCTCCTCATCACTCCCCGAGCACCCAAAAGTGCCACCCTGAGGTCTCTGGGTGACTTTGGCTGCTGCCATTTGTGCTCATCCCCCGTGTTCCTGAGCTGTGCTGCCCGGCTGCCTCCACGACACCTTTCTGCCCTGGATCTGTAAAAGGATTAATCCTGCAGATTACTTCCCTATTGATTTTAATCATTAAGCTGGAATCATTATCACCGGGTGTGAGCGATGTGCAGAGCTCTGCTCGTGGGGAGGAACCTCTGCTGCCGGCTGGAGGGACAGCAAACACTGCTGAGACCCTGAAAGGTGATCCCGGATTTCGAGGGATTGGTTTGTAATCCCATCAACTCCCATCAACACATCTGCTGCTTTGCTCTGTCATGTGGTTCACCTGGTCCCCGACTTGCCTCGGATCATTTTGATTTTGGGGCAGCACGAGGGAGGGGGTGGGAGGTTTTTGGTGATGCTGAGGCAGAGCTGGCCGTGGCTGAGCCCCCCGTGCCCCCTCCCCAGTTGGCAGGAAGCAGTTCCTGAGGTTCGAGAGCGCCAGCCGCGCTGCCGAGGTGCTGGGCTGCGACGTGGAGGAGCTCGGCACCGCCGTCTTCAAGCACCACCTGAGGCACATCCTGGCGCAGGTGACAGCCCGGGGCCGGCCCCCAGCAGAGGAGAGCCCGCCAGGTACTGGGATGCCCCATCCCTTTTTCCTTTATTTCTGTAGGAGAGGGAATGGTGAGGCAACGTGTCCTGTTCTTCTGGCCCAATTAGGTTGTTAATATTAATAAAATCATTAACTGGGCTGTGTCACGTCGCTGCCCTCAGCTCTGCAGCTGCCCCTGCCTGACTCTCCTTAGGGACACATGAAGTCAGGTGAATTTGGATAAGTGATGTGGCTTAAACACTGTGAGAGCTCTGCTAGAAAAATGGGGAAAAAACCCCAAACTCCACGAATGGAGCTGAGCTGGTGTTGTGTCCTGCAAGGAGATCTGGATCAGGGATTGTGCTGCTGAGCCACTACAAACGTTAAATTAATGTACGGATCTAATTCATGGAGGCAGATCCAGCATGTGCAAGGTGGGAGGGTGAGATACTGCCTGGGTTTCAGGTCAGCCTTCCCACACTCCTTGAAGGTTGGACTTGATGATCCTGGAGGTCTTTTCCAACCTTGATGATTCCATGATGCTCAGCAGCAGCAGAATTCCAGCTGGGCCCGGCAAGTTCTCCTGATAAAAGTGAGAGCCTGAGGAAGTGGCCTTTGTCATGGCAGTAGCTGTATTCCTTAAATCCTCGTGAGGCAGGAGAGGAGCCGAAGGCAGGCAGGGGGAGTGGGATGTGCAGGGGTGATGCTGTGGAGCCGTGTGGGCTCTCCTGCACTGAATCCAGGGAATCCCAGGTCCCACCTCAGCTCTGAGCAGGCTGAACTTGGCTGGAAATAAATGTGTGTGCCTGCTCTTCCCTCCCGCTGTGCCAGGGCCCAAGATGACGGGAGTGGAGTGTGTGGAGGGAATGGCCTCGGGGCTCTACGAGGAGCTCTTTGCTGCCGTGGTCTCACTCATCAACAGGTACCAAAGAGCTGCTGGGCACTGGGGCTGGGGTGGCAGCCGCTTCTCCAGGGGCTGCTGAGGAGAGGGAGCATGGAGCAGGTGACTGATGCCTGCTGGAAAACCAGGAAGTTGTGTGAAAAATCTTTGTGTGGGAATGGTGGTGGCCCTTGGGGCTGCAGTGGCACTCGGGACTCCTGTGTCCAGCCCTCCTGTGGCACAGGCACTGCGTGTGCCTGGCTGGCACCACTTTGCTGCCCGTGGGTAAATCCTGGTGGTGTGTGTCGCTCTTCCCAGGTCCTTCTCCTCCCAGCACCTCTCCATGGCCTCCATTGCCGTGGTGGACACCCCTGGCTTCCAGAGCCCGCGGCAGCAGCGCAGCGAGCGAGCGGCCACCTTCGAGGAGCTGTGCCATAACTACGTCCAGGAGAGGCTGCAGGGCCTCTTCTATGAGAAAACCTTCCTGTGGCAGATGGAGAGGTACCGAGAGGTGAGGAGCAGGGGCTGGGAGCAGCTCCCAGCACCAGGGAGCGGGGCTGCCTTTGTCTCCAGGAATCCCTGTGTCCCGCTGTGGTGTGGGTGAATAACTCACGAGTTTTACTGGGGGTCTGCACGGAGCAGGAAGCTTGGGCTGTCTCTCTCTTCACCCCCTGCCTCAGTTTTGAATCCTCTTGGCTATTTCTGATGTGCCAAAGACGCTCTCTTGGCATCTTGGTGGAACCTGCCATGGCAGGGGGGTTGGAATGAGATGATTTTTAAGGTCCCTCCCAATCCAAACCATTCTGGAATCCTGGGATACACTTGCTCCAGCTCAGGAGACTTCATGCCCTTCTGCTGGTGCAGCTGACTTTTTCCTCAGGTGATGAATAGTAGAGAATAGAAAGGAAAATGATAAATTATTGCAGAAATAAGCTGCTGAGAACCCTACAGGCAGACATGAACTTATTATAGGCTTAAAGGAGTTACCATAATGCCTCTAGCCCTGGGAAAATAGCTGAATTCCCATGGTTTAACACACACATCACCGAGTAAGGACAGATGTGCCCTTCCCTAGTGATGAAGATGTAATTGCTGCCTGGAATGCCGGAGGGCTCGGCAGGCTCCCCCTGCCTGGGCTTTGCTGCTGGATAAGGATGGTGCAGGACATGGCCCTGTGAGCCCCAGACCACTCTGTGAGCCCCTCAGTGCCAGTGCTGGGTCCCACATGGGTGACAGTGGCACGTGCCCTGTGCAGGAAGAAACGGAGTCCCCGCTGCTGCCTTTGCTCTGCCCGCAGAGCCGGATCCCTTGGTAGAACCTCTCCGTGTCGCCATGGAGAGACGCTGGAACCACGACTTTTGCTGAGCACCCCTGGTTCAGGCATGAGGAAGGACCAGCCGTGCTCTCCCTTCCCTTCCTGGGGGGCTCCTGGTGCTGGGGGTGTTGGGATGACCCCTGGAGCCCCCAGGGAGGGAAGGACACAACACCTGCAAGCTGCGAATTAAGTAATTGGTTGTTTTCTTGTCAAGAGATTCTTTTCAACTATAACATAAATCATATTATTTAGGCAGCCTGGCTGACACCCCGAAGCAGCATTCCGTAGGGAATTCCAGGGGGGCAGACATGGCCATGCCTGTGTGTCACAGCTCTGGTGGCTGCTCCTCTCCCCTGGTGCTGGATCTCTGCCTTCCTCCTTATCCCTGCCAGTGGATCTGCTCTTGGCTTCCAGATGCCATCCCATGACTGAAGCAAGCTTTTAAATGATGTTTTCCAGGAAAATGTTGAGGTGTCTTTTGATCTTCCAGAGCGTTCTCCACTGGCCACGCTGTCCATCATCGACCTGAGCTGCTCCCAGGTACCCTGTCCCCTCTGCATCCCGCTGCTCCGAGCAGCGAGGGTTCCAGAGGCAGAGCGGGACCCTGAGGAGTGTCCCAGAGCAACCTGAGGTGTTGCAGGGGAGGGGACAGCATCCAGCAGGACCTTTGTGGCTCTTTAAAATACAGGGACCCTTCCTGACCAAGCTCTGCACTCCATCACCCCTCCCAGCCTGGGATGATGGGCTCCTTTGGGACATTGTCACTGTGGAGGGCTCAGGGTGATGTCCAGAGCTGGATCAGGTCGGGAGGGTCTCCTGGCTCTGCTGTGGGGTAGGGGCTACATCTGGGCAGTGGGAGCAGGATAGAGGGAGCAGGATAGAGGGAGCAGAGCAGGCTGGCGTGGCTGTGGCCAGAGCCCAGCGCCCTCTGGCCCCGTGGCAGCCGCAGGTGCTCCCTGGCAGCCCCGGGGCTGCTCGCCGGGGGCTGCTGTGGATCCTGGACGAGGAGGGGCTGATCCCAGGCTCTGGTGATGGCACTGCCTTCGAGCGCCTCTGCTCCTACTTCGCCATGAAGGGACCCGACCAGGAGGGTGAGTTGGGCTCGGCTCGACTGCCCAGCCTCTGCCATCACCATTTGGCTTTGGGAATTTGGGAGATGAGGACGATTAAACCCCTCACTGGGCTTTTCTCTGGGCTGGCCCTGGGGTGCTGTCGCTGTCACAGGGGATGGGCACCTGCGCAGGTGTGAGCAGACGCTGCACTTCGAGATCTGCCACCAGCTGGGCACGGCCCCCGTGCGCTACGACCTCACGGGCTGGGTCAGCAAGGCCAAGTTCAACCTCTCGGCCCAGAACGCCATCCAGGTGCTGCAGAATTCCACGGTGTAAGTACCAGGAGGTGCCACGGCACCAGTGGAGAACCCTGTGCCCCTGGGAGGGGGGTGGGGATGCCCCTGCTCTGAGCTGCAAACCTGCCCCAGCTCTGGAGATGGAGGGGTGTGTGAGGCATCCCTTGTGTGGACAAGGGGGAATGGCTGCCCACTGCCAGAGGGCAGGGTTAGGTGGGATATTGGGAAGGAATTCCTGGCTGGGAGGGAGGTGAGGGCTCTGGCACAGGGTGCCCAGAGAAGCTGTGGCTGCCCCTGGATCCCTTGGAAGTGTCCAAGGCCAGGTTGGACAGGGCTTGGAGCAATCTCCTCCATGGACAGTGTCCCTGCCTGGGGGCATCCTGCACAAGTCAGAGCCGTGAGGCTTCACCAGCAGCTGCCCGGGTTTCCCACTGCTTTGAGCAACCTTGTAAACGAAATTGGAATTGAAAAGGAACTGAAGTGCTGCAGGTGTCTGCGCACACGAGGGGTTTTTAACCTTCTGCTTGCATATTCCTGACTCATTCGGTTTGGGCTTCAGCCCAGGGAAGCTCTAACAGCAGCCAACAGCTCCGTGCTCGGACCAGAGAGGATGCAGTGGGTGGGGGTGTCCCAGCATCTTGCTCCACTCTGCAGAGCAGCACCACTTCCGAATTTGGGGCCGTGGGTGTTGCACCCCTGTAGAAGAAGCTGGGAAGCCGAGCCCGGTGCCCCATGGCGTGTGTGTCCCGGCAGAGCCGCGGTCCGGGAGCTGGTGCAGCCGCGGGCGAGCGCTCCGCTGTCCTGCCGAGCCCTGGCCGGGCTGGAGGGGCGCTCCCAGGCCGCCCTGCACCGCAACGCCTGCCTGAGGAAAACCTTCGCCAGCAGCTTCGCCGCCCTGAGGAAGAGGTCGGTGTGTGCCCAGATCAAGCTGCAGGCGGTGAGTGCCGGCGCCGGGACCCTGCTGCCCCTGTCGTGGCACAGAGAATGGTGACCCCACGCTGGGACTTTGCCTTGGACACACTCCCTTACTGGGGTGCCCCAAGGCCCCAGCAGTGACCTCCTGGACGTCCCCGTTGTGGCTTTGGCCACCGGGGATGCTGTGCTGGCCTGTCCAGCATTGCTGTCCCTCAGGGAGAGCCTCCCAGGCAAAGAGATCAGGTGCAGATCACATAGAGATCACACAGAGATCACACACGGATCACATACAGATCACACAGAGATCACACACATCACACACAGATCACACACAGAGATCACAGATCACATACAGATCACACAGATCACACACAGAGCACACAGATCACAGAGATCACACACAGATCATGCAGAGGTCACACAGATCACACACAGAGATCACAGATCACATACAGATCACACAGATCACACACAGAGCACACAGATCACAGAGATCACACACAGATCATGCAGAGGTCACACAGATCACACACAGAGATCACAGATCACATACAGATCACACAGATCACACACAGAGCACACAGATCACAGAGATCACACACAGATCATGCAGAGGTCACACAGATCACACACAGAGATCACAGATCACATACAGATCACACAGATCACACACAGAGCACACAGATCACAGAGATCACACACAGATCATGCAGAGGTCACACAGATCACACACAGAGATCACAGATCACATACAGATCACACAGATCACACACAGAGCACACAGATCACAGAGATCACACACAGATCATGCAGAGGTCACACAGATCACACACAGAGATCACAGATCACATACAGATCACACAGATCACACACAGAGCACACAGATCACAGAGATCACACACAGATCATGCAGAGGTCACACAGATCACACACAGAGATCACAGATCACATACAGATCACACAGATCACACACAGAGCACACAGATCACAGAGATCACACACAGATCATGCAGAGGTCACACAGATCACACACAGAGATCACAGATCACATACAGATCACACAGATCACACACAGAGCACACAGATCACAGAGATCACACACAGATCATGCAGAGGTCACACAGATCACACACAGAGATCACAGATCACATACAGATCACACAGATCACACACAGAGCACACAGATCACAGAGATCACACACAGATCATGCAGAGGTCACACAGATCACACACAGAGATCACAGATCACATACAGATCACACAGATCACACACAGAGCACACAGATCACAGAGATCACACACAGATCATGCAGAGGTCACACAGATCACACACAGAGATCACAGATCACATACAGATCACACAGATCACACACAGATCACACAGAGATCACACACAGAAATCACACAGATCACACACAGATCACAAAGAGATCACACACAGATCACACACAGATCACATACAGATCACACAGATCACACACAGATCACACACATCACACAGAGATCACACAGATCACACACAGATCACAGAGACCACACAGATCACACACAGATCACACACACCTCTCTGCTTTAATCCTCTTAAGTGCTCAGACAGTAACCAGCCCTCGGTGCTGGGCATGGGCCAAGCTCCTGCTGCTCTCACACGTAATTAGGTGTCCAAACACTCTTGAGATGAGGCTCACGCTCTGCTGACTCCCTGACCAGCCCATTTTGGGGTCTTGCCTGTGCCTCACAAACCCCCTGCCCAGCATCCCTCAACCACAACGATCTTTAATGCTTCCAATCCAAACCATTCCATGATTCTGTGAATCCTGGTAATTTTTGTGGCCACCAACTGAAAACATGGGACATTAGGAGGAAGGGTCCTGCTCACCACTCGTGTTCACCCCTCTGACTGGAGCTGCTCCCAACTCGGACCTGACTCCTCCACCTGCCCAGACACCCTGCAGGCGCACAGGGAGCATTTCCCACTGCCAGCACATGCTGACCCTTTGTCCCCTCCATCCCCACTGACCTCTGCTGCCCTCCAGGATGCCCTCACCAACCTTCTCCGACGGTCCCAGCTGCACTTTGTCCACTGCCTCCTCCCAGGGATGGGTGGGGAAGGGCCGGTCCCTCGGCCCCCGGCGCCGCCGGACGCAGCCCCACAGCTGGATGTGGTGGCCCTGAGGACACAGCTGGAAGGGACCCAGCTCCTGGATGCCCTGCGGCTCCACCGTGTTGGTACGTCCAGACCCTGCCCTGGCCATGCCAGTCCCACCCTCTGCTCCCTGCCCCTGGCTCAGCCCTTCCAGCCTTTGCTCATCACCTGCTTCTCACCAGCAGGCAAGGAAATCCCCTCAATTCAGAAATCCCCTCAATTTTTATTCTTGCTTTTTGCATGGGTTCTGAGCCCCTCTCATGCCTGAGCTTGGTAGCTGCAGCTCCAGTGGAGGTCCCCTTGGAGCATCTGTGAATCAGGCTGGACCTGCACTGACCATGACCACAGCCCATGCCATGTGCAGAGGAAGCTGTGCAGGAGGTCCAGGGGCATGTCCTGCCTGACACGAGGTGCTGGGGGGCATCTGGCCACCTCAAACTCATCTCAGCACCCTCTGCAGGGGTTTCTCTCTCATGGAAGCTCCCCATGTCCCCTCCACCCCTGGTGCCCTTTGCTGTGCACAGGATGTCCCAGCAGGTCCCTCCCCAGCGTGCCAGTTCCAGTGCCCTGAGCCTGGTGCAGCCCCCAACACTCCTATGTGCCCCCAGGGTATTCGGATCGACTGCTCCTCACCCAGTTCCGCAGGCGCTTCCAGGTGCTGGCTCCGGAGGTGATGAAGAAGCACAACTCTGCCTACGAGGTGCCAGATGAGAGCAAGGTGTGTGCTGGGCTGGGGGGCACGAGCTGAGACCCCCACGTGGGGCTGTGATGATGCCAGAGCTATTCCAGCAGGACGGGGCATGAACTGAGGGCAGGATCTGGGCACTGCTGTGGCCCAGCAGAACAAGTCCCTCTCCTCGGCTCCCCCAAAACCAGGCAACATTCCCAGGGACCCAAGAGAGCAGGGACTGTGGAAGCTGCTGGGCACTGGGCATCACCTGCAGCCTGGGGTGACTCCTCACCTCATCCCATGATGCTGAAAGCCAAAAGAGCTCAGGAAGGAAAGCGGACATTTGCCAGTTTTATTTGTTTCCTGGTAAATTTGTAGCAGAACCAGGGAGGTTCAAAGCCACCCCTGGAATAGGGCCATGGATGAGGCAGGAAGAGCTGAGAGGAGCTGAATTAAAGCTGGGCACGTGCTGTGTTGTGCAAACTGCAGCCAGCATGTGCAAAGGCAGTTAAGACCTCGGGATTTAATAAGACAAGTCTGACAATCGGGAAAGGTCAATATTGCTATGAAATGCTGTCGAAGGCAGAGGGTGCCTTGTCAGCAGCGTGTAAGCAGCGGATTTGGAAAATCCCATCCTCCCTGGAGCCACAAGGGTTTGTTAGCTGGGAAATGCTTCCCAGGACATGGCATTAACCCGGCTGCTGGAGCAGGAGAGAGGCTCGTCAGCTGTGAGGGGACAGTGCAGTGACAGCTGGCCCTGCACTTGTGCTGGGATGGGATGGGGCTGTCCTGCACAGCCCACACCAGTTCCAGTCCCAGTCCCAATCCCAGTCCCAGTCCCAGTCCCAGTCCCAGCAGTGCCACCACAACAGGCACAGCAACAGCACTGGTGCCTCCTCACCTGTCCAGGACAGGACACTGTGGTCCACATCCCCATTCCCTGGTGTACTCCATCCCCACTCCCTGGTGTACTCCGTCCCTACTCCCTGGTGTACTCCATCCCTGTTCCCTGGTGTACTCCATCCCTGTTCCCTGGTGTACTCCATCCCTGACAGCTGGCCCTGCACTTGTGCTGGGATGGGATGGGGCTGTCCTGCACAGCCCACACCAGTTCCAGTCCCAGTCCCAGTCCCAGTCCCAGTCCCAGTCCCAGCAGTGCCACCACAACAGGCACAGCAACAGCACTGGTGCCTCCTCACCTGTCCAGGACAGGACACTGTGGTCCACATCCCCATTCCCTGGTGTACTCCATCCCCGTTCCCTGGTGTACTCCATCCCCACTCCCTGGTGTACTCCATCCCCGTTCCCTGGTGTACTCCATCCCTGTTCCCTGGTGTACTCCATCCCTGTTCCCTGGTGTACTCCATCCCCCCCTTGCACAGCTAATGGTGAGGTCAGGGGTGCAATCCTGCTCCTCTTGGGTCCACGGTGGAATATTCCTTCTGCGGGTTTGTCCTTCGGGGAGGAGCTGCGTGAGGCTGCCGAAGGATCTTGTGTGGAGCGAGGTATTAGCAGAGGAATTTTGTAATGATTTCTGCAGCCCAAGGGCTTTCAAACCATCCACCCATGCAGACAGCGTGGCTGCCCCAGGGGAATGGCTGGTGGTGCCGGCTGTTATGTTCATGTTTTAGTCCAAAGCTCGGAGTAATTGAGTTCAGGCTTCTCCTTGGGATAATCTCCTGCTCAAATCTTCCAGGGAGTTCCGTGCTGTGCCGTGGACTCAGGGAGAACTCAGCCCATCCCCCTGTTTTTGGCTCCATGGGATGAGCTGTTGGTGAGGTGGGCAGGAGGGAAGCACTGAGTGCTGTTGGATGGTCCTGGGGCAGGCACTGTCCCCTGTGTCACCTCCTGCCCGTTCACCAAGGCCCTGCCAGACCAGGGATGGCAGCAAAAGGGGCAAAATCTTGCCTGCAGCTGCAGATCTTTACTCCCCATGCTGCTGAAAGCCTTGGGGGAGGGAAGTCCTTGCACTGGGACTTGGGACTGGGCAGTGCAAGCGGAGGAAGAAAGGAGGGCAGAGCTGGGTGCTCCCTTGTGGGGTGCCACAAAGCTGGATGAACCCTTACTGGGTGCCTGTGAGGACTGGGGGTCTCTGCACCCCATTTCAGCAGCTCACAGCAGGGTGGGGGTGTTTCCTGAGCAATCCCATGACGTGCCCCTTCTCCGCAGGCTATCGAGGAGCTGTTCCAGGCGCTGGATCTGGAGAAGAAGAGCGTTGCCATAGGACGCACCCAGGTACCATGACTGGGCCCTGCTTCCCCTTTGCTCTGGTGTGTGTGGGCACAGCCCCATGCCAGGCTCCCCAGCAGCCCAAAGTTCCCCAAACTGGAGAGAAAGGCTCCCTTCACTGCTGCCTGTGGCACCAGGTGGGCTGGGAAATAGCCTCGCTAAAAATCAGAGCAAAAGGCTCCTAATTCTCATCTGAAAGCAGCACCCTGGGTAAAACTCGTACCTAATTACCAAAATCCAGCCAGCCCCTGGTGGTATTTAAGTTCCTAATTACCACTGATGTCTCCTGATATTGAAGGGGGCTTGGGCAGCTCGTGGGTTTGCTGCAGAGCAGGAACTGTCGCAGCAACAACATTTGAACTTCGATGTGACGGTCTCAAAGAGAAATTAATTTCACGTGCGTGCTCGCCTTCAGCTCTGGAGTCTGTGAAGAAAGAATTCATGGAACGGGTTCTGTGGAGCAAAATGACTTTCTTTCATCCTGCACTGTGCAGTTTGTAATTATCTCCTCTCTGGAACCCTCGTCCTTAATCAATAGCGCGGTGGCAGCCCCGGTCACATCTCGTTAGGGACGAGTTCGCTTTGCCATCGCTTTGAGCATTGATTTTGTAGCAGCTGCGAAACTTGCAGGCTTGGGGAGTTAATTCAGGCATTAATGAGGCAATCGAATGGGTGGTGGAGCAATCATGGCATCAGCTCAGGAGAGCCACTTTCCTTGGGATTGTGCTTTGATTCAATTTGGCGTGGTTAAAATGCAGTTCTCTCAGCACAGCCCCGGCCTCGCCCGTGTCACTCGGGGGTTATTAAAGCTGGGCCATGCAAATGGGTGGGAGCTCCCGGTCCTGGATTCCAAGAGCTTCTCCCAGCAGTTACCCAGAGACACCTCAAACACTCAGAGATCGATACCGGCCTGGATTTGATGGCATCAAGCACATCTGTGTCATTTCTGAGGGGTTTCTGACCAGTTCAGTGAAAGAAAACCTTGTGGTTCATTTTGGTTATGTTATTGTCACATATCATTGCTGTTACCTGTGTGCAGCTGTGTGTTACCTGTCAGAATCCACTGCCAGTGGAGGTATCCATCCATCAATCCATCCATCAATCCATCCATCCATCCATCCATCCATCCATCCATCCATCCATCCATCTATCCATCCATCCCCACAGTGGGGGGAAAGGGGAGCATCCCAAGGGAAAAGTTTTGAGGAATTGCACCTCGAGCAGGAGAAGGGAAAGGTTTCAGCCCCCAACCTGGGGTGTGTAACCTGTTCCTTGCTGCCAGGTGTTCCTGAAGCCGGGGGTCATCTCCAGGCTGGAGAAGCAGCGGGACAAGCTGATAGCCCAGAAGATGACTCTGCTCCAGGCTGCCTGCAAGGGCTTCCTCAGCCGCCAGAAGTTCAAGAGGTTGAAGGTACCCATCCTGTGGGTTGGGGATACCTGAGCCCATCCAGGTCAGCGCTGCTGGGGTATGGCCCAAAGCACCCAAATGACAGCTCTTTCGAGCTCCTTTGAAGGGTACCAGGTTTACCATGAGCCATGAGATGCTGTGCTGCCATCCCTGAGCTCCTCTACCACCCTTCCCTCTCCAGCCTGGTGTCCCAGCCTAGTCCTTCCCAGCGATCCCGGTCATGGCTGGGTGAGGGTCATTGCTGCTGTGTCCCCACAGATCCAGCGCCTCGCCATCCGCTGCATCCAGAAGAACCTGGTGGTGTTCCAGGCAGTCAGGCACTGGCCCTGGTGGCAGCTGCTGAGCCACGTTCGGCCCCTGCTCAGCGTTAACCTCGCCGAGGAGCAGCTCCGTGCTAAGGAAGTGAGTGCCAAGGGTTGGGATGGGATGGGATGGGATGGGATGGGATGGGATGGGATGGGTGAGACAGGCCAGGCCAGGCCAGGCTGCTTTAGGGGCTCTGCCAGGTGGATTGGTCAAATTGGAAGTCACTTCTGTGCAGGCAAAGATGTTTTTGCCACCCTCCAGACGTTGCCATCTGTTCTTAGCGCTGCAGTTTTTGCCCTGTGTCACACGTTCTGCAGGGCTGTGGAGGGAGAAGTGGCTTCTTCCTTAGAGGGACAATAGCAAACACACCACGTCCCCACAGTCAAAGCCCATTCCAGGGTTCTCCCACTGCCTTCTGCAAGCTCCAGGGGCTGTGTCCCCTGAGCCAAACCCCTGGGAATGGGCTCATCAGCCTGTGGGATGCTGGAAGATGAGCATTCAAACATCTGTGACAGAGGGGACTCCACTCTCTACTGTCCCCAGTGCTGTGCCGGCATCCACCTGTGTTGCCCTGAGTGATGGGAGATGCTAATGGACATTTTTTGACACAGGAAAGGCTCCTTTCACCCCTCTGCACCATCTGAGACCTGTGCTAAATTCCTAGTCCATCTTCCCTGGAGTCCTGCTCCTCCTGTTGCTTTAGTGAGGTTTTAACAAGATGTTTTCAGGCTGGTTCAGATGAAATAAAAGCTGCCCAAACCTCTGTTTTTGTCTCCAAACCCACCTGGGATCCATCAGGCCCCATCATCTGTTAACCTCTGTTTTTATCACCGCTCTGCACGTTCTGCTCCTGCTCAGTGTTGGACATCAAAGCAGAACAAGGCTGCGTGGAGCAGCTCCTGCTGCCTGGGAAGGAATCACAGCCAACACCGTGCCTTTGCACCGTGCTGTGATACCTGCCAGGGCCCTGGGACGCTCCCTGGGCATGATCCAGGCCCTTGGCTGTTCATCCCAGGCTTTTGAGGTTTGCTGCTGTCTCATAAAACATGCTCTACACATACCAAAGCTGACATTCCCTCCGATGGAATTCATGTCAGGAGCTGTAGTCCCGGCAATTTGCAGTGAGCAGCCTTCAAAGTTGCCTGGTAAATTTTATTAATAAGGCAGCTATGTCCCTTCCACTTATTTTGAACAGAAAACAAGGTTTTCATAAATAAACAGAGGATGCTGGAACTCTCTGTGCATGTTTTTTTCCAATCTTCCCTAGGAGGAGATGGCAGCGCTGAGAAGGAAGCTGGAAAAATCCGAGCAGGCGTGCAGCGAGCTCAGACAGACTACAGAGAGTCTGGAGAGCAAGGTACAGCCCCAGAACCTCTGGTACAGACCCCAAAACCTCTGGTACAGACCCCAAAACCTTTGCCACAGCCCTGTTTGGCTGGGTTGGGAAAGAAGCCGATGGACAGGAGCACCAGTTCCATCAGAGCAGGAGAAGCCATGGGCAGGGGCAGATGCCAGGGATGGTCCTCTGGGCAGGACTCCGGACAGGCTGCAGTGTCCAGCTGCAGAATTCCAGGCTGGCATCACTCCAGGCTGCCCAGAGAAGCTGTGGCTGCCCCATTCCTGAAAATATCCAAGGCCAGGTTGGACAGGGCTTGGAGCAACCGGGGATAATGGAAGGTGTCCCTGCCCATGGCAGGGGTGGAATGGGATGAGCTTTAAGGTCCTTTCCAACCCAAAGCATTCCGGATTTCCCTGATCCCAGCTGGCTGCTGGTCCTCTCTGGGTTCCACTCTCGTATGCGCAGCTCCCGTGTGATTGTGCCTGGGATTTTGCCAAGCACCATGAGGAGAAGGAGCTCCCAAGGTTTCTATAAATACCCTGGGCTTTCCCAGCTCCCTTGGCTGCAGCAGGGCTCAGCTGGGTCTAGGCTGCAGCTCTGCCTCACGGTGCCAACAGCCCCCAAGGCCAGGACCCTCCTTGTCAATGGGAAGGGGGTAAAGATGGTAAAGATGATTTTAGTTTAAGCTCTTTGTTAAAGGTGAAATCACCCCCATGAGGCTGGGAGTGCTGAGCAAGGCGACTGCCTCAGGGCAGACCTAGGAAAACACTGTCTCCCCAGGGAGAGAAATCCTGTGGGATTTGCTTACTGGGTTAAACTTGCGAGAAGCCCTAAGGAGCTGGTGCCTGCACTATGTGAGGTGCCTTAAAATGCTGTCAGACAGCAGGAAAGGAGCGTTGGAATGCCGTGTTTTCCCGTGGCCCTGCTGCCTCTGCAGCCCCTCGCTGGGCCGGCTGAGCAGGAAGGACCATGTGCCCATCTGCTCTGCGGAAAATGGAATTGATTTTCTGGATTAATAATTCTCCCCTTCATTCATCTGCTCCTGGTTTCAAAGGAAATTTAATGTAATCAAGCAGGACAATGGAGACACGTGCTGAGCCCTGCCTGCAGCGCAGTGCAGGCAGCTGCCAGACAGGAGCCTGGGCTCCTACTGGTGACACTGGTCAGTGCTGGTGTGCACTCCTAGGAACAGGCAGAGCTGTCAGGACTCTGGGTGGCTGTGGGATGGCAGAACTATGCCCAGACTGATGCCCTGCTCCCCCAGATCATCGACCTGACCACGGAGCTGTCGGACGAGCGGTACAAGGGCGATGTCACCTGCCAGGCCCTGGATGGGGAGCGGGCGGAGCGGCTGGGGGGGGGCCGCGGAGCCGAGGGGCTGTCCAGAGCCCTGAGCCTGTGACAGTGGCCGTGCCATCCCCCTGGCACTGCCCACCTGAGTGCCCCAGAGCCAGGTAGAGATGCTCCCTCCCTCCCTTCCCCAGAGCAAACACGACCAAGTGCAGAAGAAACTGGAGTCGGTGGAGAAGCAGCTGGAAGAGGCCCAGCAGCTGGTGCAGCTGCGTGAGATGAAGATAAGTGGCTCTGGAGGAGGTAGGGACGTCCCTCCAGAGGCAGTGCATGCTCTGGGCATCCAGCCTGACCTGTGGGGCCACAGAGAAGAGGGCAGGGGTTTGTCCCCCCCAGTCAGTGCCACTCTCCAGCCCCAGGCCTCTCCAGTGTGTTCTGTCATCCTGCATTGCTCGTCCAGCGGGAGCTGGCAGTGACAGCTCGGTGACACTCAGCTCTGGGACTGGCATGGGGCTGGTGGTGCTGCCAGGGACTGTGCCCCAGGGTGCTGCTGGCAGTGCCTTGCTTCCCCACTTCAGGGTGGGTCTGAAGCAGGTGTGGAGTGAAGAGGACGCTGCTGAGGCACGGACGGGGTGGGATGGGATGGGATGGGATGGGATGGGATGGGATGGGAGGGGATGTTTCTTCCACTAGTCTGGGTCAGCTGTCTCAGCTGTGTACTGTCTCAACCTATCACCCCGCCATGCCCTGTGAGCTCCGTGCTGGTGTCGGTGCCTTGTGCATCCCCCTCCCTGCCTGCAGCAGGGCCATGGGGGCTGGTCAGGCCCCAGCACCCACCCTGCACCCCGGGTGTCTCTCCTTGGCAGAGGATGAGTGGCAGGTGAGGTTTGACTGCGCCCAGACCGAGATCGTTTTCCTGCGGAAGCGGCTGGCACAGCTGGAGGAGCGGCTGGAGGCCGAGCTGGGCACCAGGACAGCGCTCGAGCAAAAGGCAAGTGCTGCCAGCCCAGGAGGGGCCAGGGACCCCGAGGGAGCAGGGCTATTCCTGGAGCTGGTTGTCCTCTCCCTGCTCCCAGGAGCTTTGCAGGGCTGAGCCTCAGCATTGCATCTGCTTCTCATTGCTGCTCCCACCGACCAGGGGAAACCAGATATTTTCTACTGGTTTGAGCTTCAAAAATCACTTTTGTATAGCAAAATCCCACCTTGGTCAAATGTGAGCGTGGGCAGAGGGTGGGGAGCTGTGGGCAGGGGATTTTTGGTGGTGGGGCTTGCTGCTGCTCTGCCTTTGGGATCTGTAAAGGGCTCTGCTCCCCTCATCTGCCACACAAAGAGCTGCTGGTGGAAAGAGCTGGCAGCTCCTGAGCTTTGCCCCAAGGAAGGAAAAAGCCAATGTGCTTCCCTGAGCAGTGCCTGGGAGCCAGGTCACTCCCCATAAGGACAAAACAAAGAAATAAAGATTTCTCATGGCACATTAAATAGTAATAAGAAAGAAGCTGAGTCTTAGGAGCTTGGGTAAAGCGAAGCAGCCCATTTGCTCTCCGTTTGGAATTACAGGCTTCATTAACGCAAGATTTTGCTTATTTAAAGTCATTCCTTAACGACTCCATTCCCTGGCGTGGGAGAGCTCTGCATGTCTGTCCCAAACACAACGGGAATCCATGGGGATTCCAGTCCAGACGCTGCTTTTTGCAGAGAAATGGGATCAGGCACGGCCCCGTGGTAGCTCTGCTGACTCAGCAGGGGGGGCTGGGATGCTGCAGGCTCTCGGGAGGGTGCCTGGAGCTGGAGGGGTCACAGCACCTCAGGTTGTCCTTATTTAGTGAAAAATCTCTGGGTGAACCTACCCCGGGGACTGAAGCGAGGCTGAGTCCTGGTGGGGATCTTTTCCAGGGGTTGTGCGCTGTGGGGTCAGTGGGGTTCCTTCTCTGTGGGTTGTGTAGGGTCCATGGATCCAAGAGTCCCTTTTCTGTGGGGTGTGTGTGCCATGGAGTCTATGAGGTCTGTCCTCTGCGGGGTGTGTGGGGTCCATGTGTCCCTCCTTTGTGGGGTGCATGTGCCATGGGGTCCATCCTCTGTGGGGTCCATGGGTCCATGTGTCTCTCCTTTGTAGGGTGCATGTGCCATGAGATCTATGGGGTCTATGAGATCCCTCCTCCATGGGATACCTGTGCTGCGGGGTCCATGGGGCGCACGTGTCCATCTTCTGTGGGGTCCGTGGGCTCCATCTGTCCCTGCCCCGGGGTCCACGTGCCACAGTCTCTGCCACCCCTCCCGCAGCTGGGCGAGGCGCAGG
>NW_008238337.1:4854068-4866828 GCF_000691975.1 Corvus brachyrhynchos
GGGGAGGGCTGGGGGTGCTGGAGCAGGAGCCAGGGAATGGGGAGGATTGGGGTGCGTGAGGAGCTGCTGCAAGGGTGGGGTTGGTTTCATCTCTTTCGGCTGCTGGGAGTTATTTTTCCATCCCATTGCTGTGTGACTGACACGTGGTCTGATCCCACACTGGGCTGGGTTGGAAGGGTTCTTAAAGCTCATCCAGTTCCATCCCCTGCTATGGGGGATGGGAAGATCCCCCTTCCACCCAGAGTGCTCCAAGCCCAGCCCAGCCTGGCCTTGGAGAGGTGACGGGTGTTCCCCTCCAGGTTCGACCTGCAGTTAGCCCAGGCCCTGGGGCAATCTGCCTTCGAGAAGAGCCTCCGTGAGAAGTTGTCCCAGGAGAACACGAGCATCCGCTGGGAGATGGGCAAACTTCAGCAGAGCCTGGAGGTGAGAGGAGACCCCACTTTGCTGCGTTGTGCCCAGTTTTGGGAACAGCTCTGGGAGCAAAGCCATTACCTTTGCAATTAGAGCAGAGGCAATCAGGAAACTTGATTCCAATTTCTTTTAGCACAGCTCTGTGTGTTTAAATAACTCTCTCCTTCCAGAAGAAGGGCTGTTGCTATGTATAAGTGATCCCCATCCCCTGATTCAGCTAATCAGGACCACCCCCCATTTTCACTGGGGTCACTTGTGCTCTTCCTCACATCCCTACCCTCAATCCCACCTTTGGGAAGCTGCCAGTTTGTGCCCCGTGGGATGGGGCTGCATCAAATGCCACCGTGGTGGCAGGGGCACGGCTGCTGGGGTGGGGGGAACCCCCAGGGCAGCTGCCAGCACTCCCAGGCAGCGGGGGCTGCAGGGAGTCCATGGGGGACACGCCCAGGGGAGTGGGAAGGTGAGATCAGGATCAAGAGGGAAAGGTGGGGATGGGGCTCTGGGTGTGGGGTGGGGGCTGCCCAACCCCTGCTGCTGCTCCAGGGGGTTGGGATGATGCCACTGGAAATGCTGTGGGTTCTAAGGGTGGGGTGTGAGTGTCCAGGCTCTGACCACTGCTCTGCCCAGCACAAGGAGGCCGAGGTGGCCAGGCTGGACCAGCGGGTGGCCGTGCTGGCCGGCCGAGTGCAGGAGCTCAGCACTCCCGGGGCCACGGACACGGTGCCCGCGCTCAAGAAGCAGCTCTGGGACCTGGAGGGCAGCGCTGCGGAGCAGAGGAAGGAGCTGGAGCGGCAAATGGCCGCCGTCGATCACCTGGAGCAGGTAGTGTGGGGCTGGGGGGGGCTGGAGGTGTCTGTCCCTACTGGGCACTTGGACCCCAGGCCAACACTTTCCTCATCCCCTCGGGGCTGAGCGTCATCGCTGGGTGTTTCAGGTTCACGAGAGGCTGGAGCTGGAGATGGAGCGGATGAAGCAGATCCACCAGAAGGAGCTGGAGGACAAGGATGAGGAGCTGGAGGATGTGCAGAAGTCTTGCCAGAAGAGGGTAGGTCCTTGCTGAGTGGGGGTTGATGCTGGTTGCTCCCCAAAGCTCCCCATGTCCTCCGGAGCCATTCCAGGGGTCCATGTTCCCAGGGAAGTGCCAGGGTGCTGCTTCCCCACCATCATCCCAGCGTGAGCCTTGGTCACAGCCTGGGGGTGCAGATCAGGCTTTGGGTCCGGGGTGAGCCCCTGCCATGCTGGAGGGGCTGTTGGGGACAGTGTGGGAGAGCCACACGTGAAACAGCAGGTGGACCCGCTGCTCCCAGTAACACCAGTGTCCCACCAAGGGTGCCAACTCCAGGGCTTCGAGCTTGGGGATGATTTGCAGAAAATACCATTTCCACAAGGCCATGAGGTTGGTGGGTGCAAACACAAATTCCAGAGCTGCAGGGGCAGCCCTTGGGCATGTCTGGGTGTGTGTCAAATAGCCCATCCAGTCCCCAAAGTCCTGCAGGTCCCTGGAATGCTTCCCCTCTTCCGCACTGGCACTGCCAGGGGTAGCAGGTGCTCCAGGGGACAGGGGCCATTCCTGGTCCCCAGTGCTGGCTGCAGAAACCTCAATGCACTCCCTCTCCTGGGGAATGCCACATCCCCACCGTGGCAGTGGCTTTGCCCTGCTGGGACATGGGGCTTTGAGGGGTGGCCGGGCACTGAGTGTGGCTGGGTTTCTCCCACACAGCTCCGGCAGCTGGAGATGCAGCTGGAGCAGGAGCACGAGCAGAAGCAGCTGGTGCTGCACGAGAAGCAGGACCTGGAAGTGCTCATTGGCACCTTGTGTGAGCAGGTAAGGGGACAGTGCCCTCCCAGGGGCTCCTTCCTAGGCCATGTCCTGCCCTAAAAACAGGAGCGGGGATAAACAAGTGCAGCCGGAGCAGCAGCCATGCAGCTGCCCACGGTGCTCCTGTCCCTCATCTCTCCTGAATGCCAGCCAGCCACAGCAGGCACTGGCATCTGGAGGTGTTGGGACTGCAGGGATCACACAGGAGCCACGTGGTCCCACTAAGGACCTGCAGAGAGGAACTGTTCCTTTTTGTACAGGAGAATTATCCAAGCAGGGGGAGGCATCTGCTTTTTGCTGGTGTTTGATCAGAGTCAAACAAGCCAGGTCTAGCACTGGAGTGCATCCAACTGCCTAGAAAAGCAGTTTATCCAAGCCTGCTTGTAGCAGAGGAATTATATCCCAAGCACATTTAGTGAACAAATCCTTTTTCCCTCTCTGATGAGTCGGTGGCAGCAGTTGGAGAAAAGCACACCGCGTTCTGCTCCTGCTCAGTCAGCAGGTGAGGAGCTGCACGCAGCCTCCAAGAGCAGCCCTTGGCATCACCCAGCGGCCATCCCAGAGCTCTGGTGGCTGAGTGAGGTCACCACCCAGCCCTTCCCCCAGGGATGAGGGTGGCACCAGCTCAGTGTCACCGTCTTGGTGGTGCTGCACCCCAGGACTCCCCAGAGGATCTGTCCCGATGCCTCCTGCCCACCCCCATGTTGGCACGAGCTGGATTTCACCATTTCCCCAGCCCTGGCAGTCCTGTGTGTTCATTGACCGGGATGAACCTGGGATCTTTGCAGCACCGGAATGGGGGGAATATTTCAAGTAGACACAAAATGGTCTGACGAGGTTTATCCAACACAACCCTCCCGGCTTGGAAAATGTTTTGGGAACTGTCACAATAAATACTGCTGTATCAAAGCAGGGGATTATTACAACAGTCCAACATGTCCTGCTTGTTCAGTGGAGGAGAGCTGAGATGGATGAGGAGGCAGCAGGAGCTGGGGGGGGCCTCCTGAGGAAAGGCTCCTTGTCCCTCCAGTCCCCAGGTGTTGCCCTGGCAGCCTGCAGCCCCCCAAGGGCAGTCCTGGTGTCAGGGAAGGGGAGATGGGAGTGCGTGACACAACCACAGTTTGGCAGCAGCAATTAAATCAAATCCTGGCTTTGTCACCTAAAAATCCTGGGCTGCAGTGGCAGGAGGGGGCAGCTGGTTCCAGCCACGGAGCCAAATTTATCCCCCGTGGTTGTGGACAGAACCTGAGCAACAGGAAAATGATGTGAGCAGTGTCCAGGATCCAGCTGGCGGGATGGCAGGAGAACAGCAGTGCTGGTGCTGCAAACACCCTCTGGTTTGCAGAGGCGAGTTCATTAAAAAATGGGAAGAAAACAGCCAACCCAGAAAACTAATTAAGGAAATGGGAGATGCCAATGATTTCTGGTTCCAGCAAATTCCAGCCAGCTCTAAAGCAGGCTACAAGGTCAAATCCACTCAGTTGATATTAGCCAGTGAAGAGAAAAGAGGAGAAGGAAGGGGTTTGAAAAAAGAGCCGTGGAAAACAACCTAAATGGAAAATGTTCTTATACTTCAATTACGCTGAAATCAAGCACTGAAACCATGTCCCTGTTTATTTGGTGGTTTTCTAATTCCTTTATCCCTGTAACCATGGTTGCTCTCTCCCTCTCTCCAGGGGGGGAGCGTAGAGGGTGGGCTTTTTTAAGATGCTCCCCACAGTTGTGTGGCCAGGCTGTCCCTCTGGCCACAGGGGTGGTCACTGGGGAGGGTGTGGCCGATGGAGACCAGGGGTGGGCAAATGTTTTCGGAGGAGCAGCTCTTTGGTGGGGAAAAATATGGAACACCCCAGAGGTGTTCAAGAACCAACTGGACGTGGCACTCGGTGCTCTGTGTGTAGTTGGCAAGGTGGTGATCAAATACTGCACTCAATGACCTTGGAGGTCTTTTACAACCTGAGTGACTCCGTGATTTGTCTGTGAAAACGGTAATATCTACTCATTATTACTCAACATCTTCTTGCCTCACAACCTCAGCATCACCAAAATACTCCTAAATTGCGTGGGGAACACCTTGGGGTGGGTCAGAAGGGCCTGATGGAGGTTTCGGGAGGCAGCAGGGCTCAGACACCCCCTGTCCCCTCCCCAGATCGGCCACCGTGACTTCGATGTGGAGAAGCGTTTGCGGCGGGACCTGCGGAGGACCCGCGCCCTCCTGGCCGATGTGCAGCTGCTGCTGGCGGCCCCAGCAGAGCCCGGAGCCAGCAGCCAGGAGCTGGAGCACCTCCGCAAACAGGTAGGGAGGGGGAGCTGCGAGGAACATTCCCAGCTCTCCCGGTTTGACTGAGCGCTGACACCCGGGCGGGCGCCGCCGAGAGTCTCCTTGTAAGGAGCACTTCCCTGTAATTAAGCCAACGGTGTTGGAGTGTTTTTCCCTTTTTCCCCTGTTAATTACCTTCTGTTTGGTGCGTTTCTGTGTGTCTCATACGGCCGGGCTGGGGCGGCGTTGCCATAGGGATGCTGGAAGCGGGAGAGGGATCTGGGGGATTTGCCGTGGTTTGAGCGCCCTCAGCCCTGGCTCAGCGGTGCTGAGTGACCTGGGCAGCGGCTCCAGCTCTGTGCCAGCTTGTGCCACCACACTGGGGACAACCCCAGCCCCAGGGTGAGCTCTGGGTCCTGCGGGGTGCCCTGCCACGGGACAGGGGTGCCACGGAGCTGTCCATCCCCTTGTGGGCTGTGTATCCCGCAGTGCCAAGCAAGGGCTCAGCAAACGATGCTGGTCCTCTAAAACCACTCGGGAATTAATCTGTTCTGCACATTTCCCCTGGAAACAAACGAATCTGGAGGCACGAGCGATTCCAGCAACATCCAGATATAATTGGGAGGGTCGTTGTGCATAAATTAACAGCTGGGAGCAGCAGCTGTTCCCACCTGTGCCGAGGGAGAAGGGGAAGGTGAGCTGGGCCTGCTGGAGCCAGCGCTGTGTCCGTGCCCATTCCCGTGTCCGTGGCCTTACCTGTGTCCATTACCTGGATGTCCAGGGCAGGAGATGGCCATGGCCAGCACAGGCAGTGGGAATGGCCATTTTTTGCACTGACGTGTTCTCTCTTAAATGTTACTGACCCAGCGCTGTAGTGCTGCACTTGGTTAATCCCTCAATATTTCCCAAATCCCACTTGCGGGCTGGAGAGGTTGCACTGTCCCTGCTTTTTCCCAGTCCCTGATGGGAGGAAATGTGGCAGGACTCTGCTCTCAGGTCCCTTCCATGTGCTGAGCTGAGGGACCTACATCGATGCTGAGGTGCTTCCTCTGCCCATCCCGTGGCCATCCCGTGGTGTCCAGCCCCATTTCTCTGGGGAGTGATGCCCAGTTGGGGAACAGAACTGGGGAAGTAAATCTTTACTCTCTAGAGTAAAGTCATAGGAAGAGCAGCTGAGGGAGCTGGGAAAGGGGCTCAGCCTGGAGCAAAGGAGGCTCAGGTGGAACCTTGTGGCTCTGCACAACTCCCTGACAGGAGGGGGCAGCCGGGGGGGGTCGGGCTCTGCTCCCAGGGACAGGATGAGAGGAAACTGCATCAAGCTGTGCCAGGGGAGGGTCAGGTTGGGCATCAGGAGGAATTTCCTCATGGAAAGGGTGCTCAGGCCTTGGCAGGGGCTGCCCAGGGAGGTTTGGAGTCCCCATCCCTGGAGGTGTCCAAGGAAGGGCAGGACGTGGCACACAGTGCTCTGGTCTCATGGATAAGGGGTGATCAGTCAGAGATGGGACTCGATGACCTTGGGGGTCTTTCCCAACATAAATGACTCTGGGATTCTGGGATTCTTGCTCCCTGCACAGCCCAGCACCCACAGCAAAGCAGGAGGTCACTCTCTCTCCCTGTGGTGCCATTCAGTCCATCCCTGGCTCCCTCCCTCCACAGCCTGTGCTCAGCTGCCTTGTATTTGGGGACAAGCAAGCGGCCTGGATTTTGGGAATGTGGAGTTTTTGCTGTGCCACCAACACGGAGACTCTGCATGTGTTTAAAATGCCACATGATTATTCTGTCCTTTAAGCTGAAACAATTTCTAATGGCATTCATGACGACTTTCTCAAAAGCCAGTGCATCCTACCAGCAGCCCACGGACTTGCACGAGAAGAAAAACTTTGCTAAAATGCTGTATTTCCGTTAATCAAAATCCATATGTGTGGAAGTGCAGCATTGTTTCTTAATAAGGCTGAGGCATCCATTTTATGCAGGTATTTAACAGATGGTGTTCACAGCAAACTAATGTTGTTCCACAGTTCATACATTATGCATTTTTTTGGGGGGAATTTCAATTTATTCTTCCCAAGTGGGAAAATTCCATTACACCGAGTGAAGTGGAAGCTGATATTTAATGAAGGGTCCTGGAGGTGCTTTTCTATCTGACTGAACTATCAGGAGTTTGGTGGGAATTGTGGCAGGGAAGAGGCTGCTCCAAGGGCTGATTGTGGATGCAGCTGGACAGGTGAGAAAGTCCTCGGCCATAAAACCAGGAGCTGACCTGAGTGGCACCTTCAACTCATCCCAGCAAAGCACAGAGACTATTTTTCAGCTGATGGAAGAAAGTTTTTCTTTCTCTAGTGAAAGGTCTCAATCTCCTCAAACGGTGGAGGGAAACGAGCTGAGGATTGCTCCAGTTGTAGTATTCCATGATTCCCCCGTTTCTTTTTCCTTTTTATTTTCCTTTTTTTTTTTTTTGAGGGAGAGATAAAAAAGAAAGTAAACCCTAAGGAAACAGCCTAAAATTCTCAAACTCTGGCCATGGTGTGCAGCTTTTCCCGTTGCTCCTGGGAACTCCACAGGGAAACCAGGACCAGGCACAGGAAATGAGCAGTGAGCGAAGGGTTTAGTTTTCCATAAAGGAAAGAAAGGAACCCCAGCGAGCAGGGGAAGGAACTGGATGTTCAGGTACAGCCTACGACAACTCCTCCGCCCGGGCAAGGGGGGAGTTTTGGGGATGACGCTGCAGCTTCCAGATGTTTGCAACCCATTGAAGATCGCTGTGATCTTAATGGCTGAGCTGTGAAACCCGAGAGCACATTAGCGTTTATAAATGGGATCTTCCACGTGTATTTGCAAATGCAATTTACGCCACGTGAAAAGCCCATTTGCAAAGCCCCGAATCGTGAATTGCTCTAATCAGGAATTACATGTAATTCACATAATTTTGCAAATTAATGATCCCAGCTCTACCTCACCGAGGCAGAGGGAGGATGTGCCATCGAGGCACTGGCTGCTGGACTCACCAGGACTGTCGGTGGCGTTGGGGTCTGTGCTGGGAACTGCCAAGGAAGCTTTGCTTTCCCTGAAAACCAGGAGCAGCGCAGGTTTAAAAGGTCGAGAATCTGTGCTCTTTAGCAGGGAGAAAAAGCTCTGTGGAAGTGGAAATAAACGTGGCTGTGTGGCACGGGGACAGCACCATCAGCACGTGGTTTCTGCTCCTTTAATGATGATCCCCTGCAACTTTTCCCAGCTGGAAGAGAGCGAAGCAAAGTGTGCAGAGGCCCAGAGATCTCAGCAGACAGCGGCCCTGGAGCTGGAGAACCTGCACACGGAGCTGGAGACCCTCAGCAGAAGCAAGACCCTGGTGGGTTGCTGGAGTTGTGACCAGGGCAGGGCAGGTGGGAGGGCACAGTCCCACCTCGGGGGGTTTGGCAGCAATGGGCAGCTGCTTGCTTGAATCAGCCACTACCAGAGCGTTTAATAAATCCCCTCGGAGTGTTAATTACACCGTGCAGGATATTTACAAAGTGTCCGAGCGTATTTACTAAGTCTCCAAGGATGTTCAGTGAAATCACTCGGACTGTTTGGAAACAGCAGCCCCCGGGTGGTTCAATGGGTGGATAAAATTCCTGCAAGGGAGCAGCGTCCCGTGGTCCTGCTCTGCCTCTCCTGTGGGTTGGAGGCTGTTGACAGCACATCCCAGAGGGGATTTTGTGGGTTCCCTGTGGGATCCGTGAACCAGTGGCCCTGTGGATCCTCCTGCAGGTGGACGAGCAGCTGTTCCAGCTGCAGCACGAGAGAGCTGACCTGCTGAAACGCATCGATGAGGACCAGGAGGACCTGAACGAGCTCATGGAAAAGCACAAGGCTCTGATCGCCCAGGTGGGAGCTGGGGCAGTGTCTCCAACCCTGGGAGGGCACTGAGAAAGCCCTGCAGGCTGGCACAGAGCAGGTGGTGGCCCCTGGGGGTGCACAGGGGGTGGGGACCGCAGGACACAGATGCTGTGATGAGGAGGGGGAGGCTCACGGCTGCGGCTCCGCTCACCTGCACTTGAGAGTCTTCTTCCAAGAGGTGTTTTGCCTTTAGTTTCAATACTTGGGGAATCCTACAGCTGCTCCTCTGGGTCATTTTTTTACTCTTTCTTTCACCGTTTACTCATGCAGAGGTTAAAAAGTGCTGCCAGACAGCCCTGGGGCTTTCAGTGCCACACCCAAACTATGTCAGGCTCTCCCAAAGGATTGTACTGGGAGCTGAGGGACCCCAAAACTCCCATGGGAGAGGGGCAGGGTGGCCAGACTGACAATTCCCAGTCTGGTGCCCCTTGCAGAGGTGTTAGGGATCCGGGAGCTTCTGTCTGGAAGGGTCCTGAGGACAGAGATGACAACACAGTTTCTGTCCTGATCCACAAACACTTCTTTCAAAACTTAAGGAAGCTGCACCGAGCTGGGAGCATTAAGCTCCAGCAGGGCAGTCCAGGGGCAGCTCACTGTCTCAGTGGCAGGAGGTGCAGGCAGGAACCAGCCCTCTGCTCCGAGCCCTTGCTTCTGATCCCGCTGCTCCCACTCCCAACTTTCCGTTTCCACAGTCGGCCACAGACATCGCTCAGATCCGGGAGCTGCAGACACAGGTGGAGGATGTGAAGAAAGAAAAGCAGAGCCTTCAGGAGAAGGTAATTCCTGCAGAGGAAGCTAATTCCTGCAGGAGAAGCTAATTCCTGCCAGCCTGCGGCACCCCTGCTGAAGAGTGGGAGCTCTTTGGGCTGGAGAAAGCTTTTCCTGGCCAAGTTCTTGGGATTCACAGCCTCGCTTCTCCCTCCTCCCCAGCTGACCCCAGGGCTGCCCTGGGGTGGGCACCAGCAGGGGCTGCACCCCCTCGCCTCTGTGGCTGTGCCAACCCTCCTGGAGTGATGGATTTAATTTTAAACACATGAGTAATCCCATTAAGTTAAGTGCTTTATTGGAGCGTGGCTAAGCTGCCCGGGAATCAGAAGCGGGACTCACTCGCTCCCTCCGAGGTGGAGCGGGTGGTGCTTTGGAGATAGGCCGGATAAAAGGAGACAAATTCCCATAGTTCTAGGTCAAATTCAAAATCTGAACCTGAGCTGTACCGGGATCACTAAAAGAGCAGTTTCCTTTGGAGATCCTGCTGTAAGAGCTGAGGAAACAGCTTGGCCCAGGCAGCTTTCCACAAAGACTGAATTTTTATGCCTGCTGTCCTCGAAGAGTCTGTGAGAAGAGGAAAGCAAAGGAGCCCCGGACACGTGCCCCTCGCCAGCAGGTTCTCCATTCAAAGCCACACGTTGGTGTCAGGCCTGTGCCGTGTGGCTTTAACAGCAGGGAATTCTTTGGGAAGTGAGGGCAATGCTTGGCCACAGTGCCCGTCACCTCAGGGGCCAGGAGAGGCCCCCAGTGCATGTGAAGTGTTCAGCAGAGGGGTTTGGGGGTGTTGGCATGGTCAGGGCTGGGGGATGCTGACACAGCCCCTGCTCTCCCAGCTGCAGGCAGCTCAGGCCAGGGCGGCACAGCTGGAGCAGTGCCCGGCCGAGCGCTCCATCGTCAGCCGGCAGGAAGCCCGGATCCGGGACCTGGAGAGCCAGCTGGACTTCCAGGCCGTGCAGATGAAGCGTTTTGAGGTACCCCCTCCTCACCAGGCAGGGCAGTGCCACCAGCATGGCTGTGGGGACAGGAGCACCTGCGAAGGGCTGGGAGGGACAGGTGTGGGCTGAGGCAGCCCAGATGGTTCGTGGCACTGCTGCTGTGTCTGCGTGGGGGTTTCTGACAGCCAACAGTGGCTTGGTGCTCGCAGAGAGCTTTCTAACACCTCACCCTCCCCTCGCACCCCAGGTGCTGGTGCTGCGCCTGCGAGACAGCATCATCCAGATGGGAGAGGAGCTGGAGAAGGCGGCCGAGTCGGAGGCACGGGAGAGGGAGAACAGCAGGTACTACCAGAGGAGGATGGAGGAGATGAAGGCTGACATGGATGAGCTGGTGCAGAGGGAGCTGGAGTCCAGCCGCCGGCGCATGGAGCTGGTGAGGGGGTGCTGCTCCCGGGGTTTGGGTGGTCCCATGGTCAGGGGGGTTTTGCTGCAGACCCCTCATAACCCCTGGGTTGGCCTGAGGGCCCCAGAAAAGTCATTTTCTGTGCGGTGCTTTGTGTGCTCTGGGTCTGGGGATGGAGCTGTTCCCTGTGCAGGTACTCCCTGGGTCCTGGGCTGCTCCTCTGGGGGGAGCAGGGAATTGCTTTGCGTCCCTCTGCAGCCCCAAACTATGGAACCAAAGCTGTCCTTGAGGACCCTCATGTTGCCTTTCTCCATGGCTGGGCTGGAAGCCTGGACAGTCCCTCTGCTCCACGTTTTTTTGTGGGAAGGAGGTGGCTTTGCCTGCTCCTCTCACAGAAATGCAGTTCACGTGTGGATGTGGCACTTGGGGACACGGTTTGCTGCTGGACTTGGCAGTGCTGGAGTAACGGTTGGACTGGATGATCTTGGAGGTGTTTCCATCCTAGATGAGCCTATGATTCCAAGTTGCTCAGGTCATTCCTGCAGCTCCTCAAGCTGGTTCTCCTCATGCCAGGCAGAACCATGGTGGGTGGGAAATGCCCCGGTGCTGCAGCAGCCCCTGAGTGCTGGTCTCAGGGCTGGGTGTGCCAGGAATCAGCCCAAGCACCAGATCCTCCTGGAGCTCCCAGCTTTGCCAAACCACCCCCATGGCTGCAGCTCAGACGGTGCCAACCAGCAGCTAAACCCGCTCTGAGCGAGCAGAGCCCCAGCTGGGTTTGGAGAGCAGCAAAAATAGATTCACCTGCACTTTCCAGCCCTTTCCCAGTGTCTCTTTTTCATGTTGTTTCTTCCAGTAATCCAAGGGAAAGCCTCACTCCCGAGCGGTAATTGAAAGATATTGCAGTTCTGCTGGCAGCAGGACCTAATTAGGAGCAGTTATTTTATCAATAATCTTTTATTTAGCAATCAAGGAGATTCCAGCATTTATTCTGCCCCGAGGCTGCCAGCCTTCCCAAGGGGAATGGTGTGAATGATTCCCAATCCTCTGCCTTCGCCATGGTCAGGCTTTGTCCTTGCTCTGCCAGGCTGAGCCCTGAGTGCTCTGGCTCCCCTGGGCATGGAATGAGGTTGCATCTCTCAGCCTCTGATGCTCTGCAGAGCCATGGGATGGTGGAGTGAGAGGCTGTGCTGAGGAGCCACGGGCATGCCAGGCTCCCTGATCCTGCTGCTTTCCCTGTGGGATTGAGGGATTGGTTGCTGGGTGTTGGTTGCAGCTCTGCTGGAAGGGCAGTGTTTGGAACATGGATGCTCTGGCTGTTGGAATAGGGGTGGGATCTTTTGCTGTATTTTTGGGTTTGTGCCTAGGTTTTTAGAAGCTTTTTGAATGTTTCATGTGGGGATGTGAGCAACGGGTGAAGGAAGGAACTTCCTGGCACTCTTGTGCTCTCCCAAGTGAAGTGTGCTAAGAGGTCTGAAAGGGATTTTAGGGGCACCGCCCTCAAATACGACACAAACCCCCATAAACAGCTGAATCTGTAAGGCAGAACTGAGGAGTGTGGGGTTATCCAGACACTCAAATATTTGGGGTTATCTGGCATCTGCTGGAGGAAGGAGCAGGTAGGCTCCCCCAGACACACCTCCCCATCCCGGCTTCTCCGTGGTGATTGCTCCATGGGAGCTGGCTCCGTGTGCACGGCCACAGCCAGGGACTGCTGTGACATTCCTGGGAGCAGAGGCATCCCCCAGACTGTGCGTTCTCTTCAGAGCAGTTAAATAAAACATGGGGCAGGGCTGTGATCGAGGAGCCCAGCCGAGCTTGTTGGGAGCCTGGTGGGGAGCATCAATAGTTAATAGGAAGCCACTTACGGCTCTGCTCCTTCTAAACCCCCCATCAATTATAAATCCAGCGTGAATTATTCACTTGACATTACTTAAGTCATGCTCTGCTCCTAACAGTTTTTTTTTTTACTTTTTATTTAAATACACGGTGGTGGGGTTGTGGACTTGCCACACACTGTCGAGGTTTAAGGAGGGACAAATTTCTTGCACAGACTGGGTTAGAAATCCTGTCTTGTTTCACAGCTGCTGCCTGTAGATGTAGTTATGTATGGCATACAGATGCAATATACAAAATAGAAGGTATTTTTGTTCTCACAACTCGTATTTATCAGTGGTGGATGCACTGGAAAATCCCATGCCACCATCCCCAGCCAGGCTCAGGGCAGCTATTTCCATCCCTCCCTCGTTTCCCACCCAGTTTAGGGCAGTTGGGAGGCAGCATTGTGCCGTTCA
>NW_008238337.1:4866841-4868175 GCF_000691975.1 Corvus brachyrhynchos
GCAGGGAATGTGCAGTGAGGATCAGGGCTGGGAGCTGGAGAGCTGGCTGCCAGGCAGGTGGCTCTGCCTTATGAATTTTGTAAGAAGGATGGGTTTTGAGCACTTTCCAAGCGTGTTTGGTAATGGCAGGGGGTAGGACTTGGCCCTGCTGGTCTCTCTTTGCTCTGGCTGCACATCGAGGGTTTCCTCCCTGGAGCTGGAGGTCCTCTTCCAACAAAATCTGGATCCCAGCCTGCAGCAGCTCCTCATTGCTCAGCTGCTGTGCTGTCACCCAGAGCTTGACAAGCCATCCCCAGTCCCGCTGGTGTCCTCAGACCACGGCAGACACTGAGTCATGGTGAGGAGTGAGGGATGGATTTCCAGCCTGGAGTTAATCCTGCTGGGCTTAAACCCAAGCCGTGCTCTCTGTGTTCATCGTGTGTGCACTTAGGCTCGTGCTTGTCCCCTACACGTGTCCCCTGGTGAGGCTGCAGTGCAGGGAAGGATGGAACAGGGGCTGGGAAGGATGGAGAAGGGCTGGCAGCAGGCGTGGAGCAGGGATGTGGGACGATGAGAGGGTGTCATTGTGTCTGGGACATGGCAGCATCCAGGATTTCTGAGGGAAGGATGGTGCTGGCTGTGCTGCTGCCGACTGAGCTGCCTGTACAGCTTGGATTTCATGGCAGAAATCAAGCATCTGGATGAGGGTTCTGGGATGAAAACTCTGGAAGGGGGTCCAGCCATGGGCAGGAGCCCCTCAGTCTCTTCTTCCGGAGAGCTAGGTGCCTTCTTGATGGAATGCCAAGGGAAAAACAGAGGCTGATCCAGCTGGGACGAAGCCCTGGCTGGCCGAGGCACAAGCCAGGGACTTACTGGGTCTCCTCCTGCCCCTCTGTACCCAGCAGAGCTCCACTGACCCCCCTGAGCACACCACGAGGGCTGGCGGGTGCTATCCTCGAATCAGGTTTCTTTAACGAAGCTGTGAAAATTCATCAGCATAATAATTAACTAATTTTACAGAAAACTGAAGTACAGGTGTGAAGACACTCCCCAGGCACAAGCCAGGGACTTACTGGGTCTCCTCCTGCCCCTCTGTACCCAGCAGAGCTCCACTGACCCCCCTGAGCACACCACGAGGGCTGGCGGGTGCTATCCTCGAATCAGGTTTCTTTAACGAAGCTGTGAAAATTCATCAGCATAATAATTAACTAATTTTACAGAAAACTGAAGTACAGGTGTGAAGACACTCTTCACAAGTTGGTTTTTTTTGTTTTTTTTTTTTTTGTAATTCTAAGCCAAGAAAATAGATCAAAGACAACACAAAGGGAAAAGCCAGTGAAACATAACAAAAAGTT
>NW_008238337.1:4868249-4879467 GCF_000691975.1 Corvus brachyrhynchos
AAGTAAGGGGGGAAAGCCCTTTTTCCAAGTTTGTTTTTTTTTTTTGTTTTTTTTTTTTTTTTTTTTTGTGAGAGCCTCAGAGTAAATAACCCTTTTTTTCCCCTGGTTCTTCTGCTGGCAGATCTTTGTGCCCCGGCCCCGCTATGGCCACGTTGTGGAACACAACACAGCCCGAACTCCAGGATTAGGGCTTTTTGCTCATTTTTGCAAACTTTAAAGCTTCTTTTGTTTTTTTGGCGCTTCCAGTGAACTCGAGAAGCGAAGTGGGAGCTGTTTGTGCCTCCAGCCGGGAATGCCATGCTCCCACCCAGGCGAACGCTCAGCTCCCAGCAGGGTCCCAGCAAACCCTCTGATGTCTCTTGTCCCCATCCCCGCCTGCTCCTGGGTCTTTCCAGCTGCTCTTCCCTTAAAGAGCGAATGTCTTTGAGGAAGTGTAACGACAATTATCATCAAAGGCAGCCGGTCCTTAGAGGTGAGGGTGGATGATGGAGGAGCCAGGAGTGAAAGCTCGGCTGTGTACGTGCTAATTAGGGCTGTTGTGATCCTGCTTTGCCATTAAAGGAGTAAATTCCTCAGGAATCCATCAGCACCGGTGGCTGCTCACACACCAATTACACGGTGCTCGCCCCATCTCACTCCCAGCCGTCGGCTGAGTGAATTTTGTCACTTCAAACTTTCTGGAAAACCCGCGAGTTAACGGCTTAATTAAAAATAATAATGATGGATGAATTGTGCAGGTGCGTGCTAAGTTATCCGAAGAAAAGTGATCCAAATTGCACTAATTAGATTGCACTTCGCTCAAGGTGGATGGGAGCGAGCAAAGGTGGTGTTGTCACAGCAGAACCACAAACAAAAATACGAGGTGGTGATAAGGACGAGGTGGTGATAAGGACGTGGTGCTCGATGCTCTGCGGCGCCGGCCTGGGCATCCCTTGGAGTCCCACGGATCATTTCACTGCTGATTTTGTTTATCTCCTTTTAGCTTCTCTTCCAGTAATTCTGAGAGGAAATCAGTTGGGGGGAAAAAAAGAAACAAACCTCTTAAGAAAAAGAAGGTTTAGAAATTGCCTTCCATGAGGGATGTGCAGAATCTCCTCCCTGGGAGCCCCTGGGCGAGGGCAGGAGTCCAGCTGAGAGCAGCTCGCCGTGGGTTTGCTGAGTGCCAGCCATCACTGAGTGAGCTCCTGCCCCCTTGAATTGGGGAAACCTTTAATCCAGCCTCCCTGTCAGCCAGAATCAACCTCAACCTTCTAGAACCATGGTTTCTGACCCACCAGCAGAGCCAGTCCTGTACTCTGGGGTGATCTTTCCCCCAGCATGAATGGGAGAATCCGGTTTGGAAATGTACTCAGTAGCAGGCAGAACGTATATTTTATTTATTGATGATAAAATATACATCAGCCAGGGGTTTTGCACTGGTCAGGCTGGTCCTGCTGTGCATGTCTGACTGGTTTGGTGGAAGCAGCCAGAGATGCTGGTGCCAGGAGGGATTTAATAGCAGAGGATGCTCCTTTCAGCCCTTCAGGTCTAGCCGTGGTGCAGTTTGCCCAATAATATGAGTTTCCTCAACTGATCTATTTTCCCCTTTATTTCTCCCCTTTTTCTGCTCAGAGGAAACAAAAAGCCAGCTCTGCCCAGTGTGAGGGTGTCAGTTCTCAGCCCAGGGACTGTTTGAAAAGAGAAATGCTTCTTGGATTTACATTTAGATAGAAACAACATGTGTCAGAGGTGTCCAGCAGCTCCCTGCGTGCCAGGGGCCTGGTGCTGGGATGGGCCTTGTCAGTTTGTGTTCTGCAGACAGTATTTTTCCATCTGAAATTGAATTACATTGGCAAAATGATTCCTTTCCCTGAGACAATTGTAGGGTATAAAGAAAAACATGAGGTGTCTCCGTGGGTGAGATTTGGGACAGCTGGGATGTGGGGTGGCATGTGGGGTTGAGCAGTGTCAGCTCCATTTTCTGGCTCACATTCAAATTGCCCCTTGGGTGGCCTGTGGGTGGGGGACCCCAGGGTCACCCACAGTCCCCAGTGTCACCTCAGTGCCTTGCAGGTCCCCTTCCCAAGGCCACCAGCGTGGGTGCCACAAAGTGGGGGTGTCCAGGGATGTCCTGGGAGGAGGCAGGTGGGGCCCCAGCTCGGCAGCATCACCTGGGATGGTCCCTTTCCTCTCCGCATTCTCAGTGCCATGCAGAAGGTAGCGAGGTCAGGGGGGACCCCACCAGCCAGGGTGACCCCTCCAGCCCCCAGGACTCGCTGTTTGCTGCTCCCACAGCCATCCCAGGGGATTTCTGTGTCCGTGGCCGAAGGAAGCGGGGCTGGGGTGCTGGTGGGGGGATGCTGCTCTGTGCCTCCCTGCCCATCCCTGTTAATAACAGCAGAACAGAGGAGTGGAATTAAAGGCAGCTACTGAATCATATTTAATTTGTGCCGTATCCTGCAGCTGAGGAGCTGGGTCAATAGAGGCTCTTACCAGCCTGTGGAAGGGCTCAGCTCTTTATCTGGGGTCACTCCCTGCTCCTGCAGCCCCAAATAGCTGAATACAGGCACAGAGGCACCCAGAGCTTGGGGCTCTTTCCTCCTCTCAGGGCTTGGTGTTTCACCATGTGCCCTGTTCTGAGCCCCCGAGCTCCTTGACAAAACACTTCCCTTGATGAAACAGGTCCTTTCTACCTTCTGCCCGAGCCAGGAGGGAAGTGGAGGGCTTGGAGACACCAAGTTTCAGAAAACTTCTGAGCAGCACTGAGGTTTGCACCAAGACCAGCGCGTTCCCAGGAGCCGCTGTGACACCGTGCGACCCAAATGGGGCTGTTTCTTTGCCTGTTTTGATGAACCAAGATGCTCTTCCCCTGGGGCCTGTGTGCCTGGTGATTCCAGGCCTCCCATTATTTACTGTGACAGTGTGCCAGCTCCTGTGCCACGGCCTGTCACAGATCATCCCTCCCCTTGTCACCGCAGCCACGGCGATTTCACAGCTGGCAGCTTCAATCACTGGGGATCTGCTGCTCCCTCCTCTCTGCCCTGGGATGGCTTAGGAGCAGCAGGAAGGGTTCCTTGGAGGAACAGCAGGAAGGACTTGGAGGGTGATGAGCAGGGGTGCAGGGCCAAGTTGATGTCCTTGGTGTGCAAGGTGGGCGATGCTGGGCCCGTGGAGCCGTGGGGGGTTGTGTCAGGTTGTAAATCCTGGGACGGTTTGGGTTGCAGGGACCTCAGAGCTCATCCTGTCCCACTCCCTGCCGTGACAGGGACACCTTCCACTATCCCAGGTTGCTCCAAGCCCCATCCAACCTGGCCTTGGACACATGCCAGGGCCTCCCCACCCTCACAGGGAAGAATTTCTTCCCAATATCCCATCTATTCCTGTCCTCTGGCAGTGGGCAGCCATTCCCTGTGTCCTGTGACTTCATGCCCTTATCCAAAATCCCTCTCCAGCTCTCCCAGAGCCCCTTTAAGCACTGGAAGGTGCTGGAAGCTGCAGTTTACATTCACAGGTGCTGCAGGGCGTGGTGCAGGTAACCAGCCCTGACAGTTACTGGGAGCACTGGGGTGAGGAGGGGGTGGTTTAGCAGTCACCCCACTCGTAGTTCAGGTGCCACGTCAGGTGCAGGCCCTCACCTGGTGTCCCCTGTGCAGGAGCAGCAGCTGGCAGAGCTGGCAGAGGTGAGGCAGGTGCTGCAGGCTGACCTGGGCACCTCCATCCGCCGCATCGCAGACCTGCAGGTGGCCCTGGAGGGGCTGCGTGACAGCGACGACAGCGATGCCGACAGGTGAGAAACGGGGCCTCAGGGGAGCTGGAGGGGTTGTGGGGGACTCAGCTGCTCTCTGGTGGGGAAGAGGCAGCGCTGGGCAATGCCAGGGTGGCTGTAGTTTCATGTCCTCATGCTCACGTGTTTGCGCTGTGTCTGTGAGCAAAAAACTTCGTGTTAATGGAAGGTTTCATGAAAAAGTGGCACCCTTGAAATCATCCTGTGTGGCCCAGTTTAAAGCGAGCCAAAAGGGTGGGAATAGCCCCATTTGTACAGCAGGTCCCTGGCAGCAGCATGTTGGTGCCCCAGCACTGGGTTCATCGAGAAAATCCTGCTTTGATCATCCCCAGGAGCTGGAGGAGCCAGGGGTGATTTGGGTAGAGGGTTTTACTAGGGAAAAAAATGAGGGAAAAATTCCAGTGCGTTTTTCAGGTGTTTTTCCTAAAGCCCTTCAGTTTTCCCCTCTGCCACACAGCTAAAGGGGCATCAAATGGACAAATGGAGACAAAAGAGATAAATGAGCTTAAAAAAAAAATAGAAAAAAAGCTGAGGTGTGCTTGTCAGCATTTGCTCTGTGTGGTGATTAAACGAGGGAAGAAGGGTGAGATACAAACCGTGAGCTCAGACACTCACTGCTTCCCAAAAAAAGGATGATTTCCAATGCAGCTGGTGCACCGGTGGAGGTGAGAAGTGCTTCCCAGCAGGAACGGCAGCTGCTGCTGCCAGGAGCAGCCCTGTGCCGGGGTGTTCTGCTCCCTCCTTTTGCCCTGGGGTCCCGTCTGCAGCCAGGGCTGACCCTTGCAGGTCTCCAGCCCTGCTCCCTGCTCCAGCGCTGGTCTTCTGCTCCCTCCTTTTGCCCTGGGGTCCCGTCTGCAGCCAGGGCTGACCCTTGCAGGTCTCCAGCCCTGCTCCCTGCTCCAGCGCTGCAGCTCCGGCTGTTTTGGGAGTGTTCCCCGGCTCAGCCCAGCCCCTGCTCCGGCCACAGCGGCTCTGCTGCAGTCGGTCTGGGAAGTTTTGCACCTCGGAGTGGTTTTGGGGTGCCCATGAGCCATCGCTGACCCTCTCCTGTGGTCCTTGCAGCGTGCAGACGGCGCGGGAGTCGCTGTGCTCCAGGAGAGACACGTGAGTGATCCCGGGGGATGCTGCTGCCAGAGCCTGTGCCTGCCTCTGGCACAGCTCATGGACCACCAGCTGCTGCTCTGAGGGGTCCAGTGGCTGCTGCAACTGCACGGGCAGGGCTCACATTGGCTTCCAGATGTGCTGGCGTTGTGTGCCCCGTGCCCATCGACCTGCTCCCATTCCCTGGGAGCTCTGGCTCTTATCCCGAGGGATGCTCCCAATCCTCTGGACTGTGCTTTGAGAGATGAAGCTGATCTGTGGCTTTGAAGGAAAACTGAGATCCTAAAGGATTTCATCTGCTGCACCTGGTCTGGGGGCTCCTGGAGGGTGGGCTGGGGTAGCCCTGGCTCTGGGGGAGCCCAGGAGTGCACAGGTCCCAGTGGGGTGCCCAGGGTCACAGCAGCTCTGTCACTGCAGCTCCAGCCCCAGGCCTGGCAGGCAGTGCAGGGTTTTCCTGCCCAAGGGCTGCAGGGCACTTGCAAAAGCTTGAGGAACTAATGAATGGCAGCAGCAATGGCACAAGGACCAGGCTGCCTGGAAAGATTTCTTTTTATCTGGTGCCACAAACCAGCCCGAGCAGAGCTCACCAGCTGGAGCTGCTGCGGTGGAAGTGTGAGGACGCCCCGCTCTGTGCCCTGTGTCACCATCACAGTGACCCAGCACCACTCCTGCCTGCACCTGCAGAGCTGACAGGTCTCTCGTGTCCCCTCAGGGATGCCTGCTCCAGTGTTGGCTCTGTGCTCAGCCTGGAGCCTGCGGAGAGCGTCAAGTCCTGGCCGAGTTCCTCCGCAGGCTGGACGTCCCTGGCGAGTGCCAGCGTGGCCGGGAGCATCTCAGCACCGTCCGTCGGCAGCCGCAGCACCCAGAGCCTGAGGTAAGGCACCCCCAGCCCATCCTGGGTGTGTTGGGGGGTGCTGAGATGTGGGGGCTTCCTCTGGGCTCCCTCGGGATATGCAGGATGGAGCTCAGCAGGACCTGTGGTGTTTAAGGTCAAAGCATCAAATCAAGGAAGGCAGCCACTGCCACGCCAGGATCAGTGAAACACCAGATGAAAGTCACTACATCAAAAACATGCTTCAAGCAGGAAAATATCCCTTGATGTATTCTCTGGAGATAATTTAAAGAGGCAATGCAGCCTATTTGAGGATTTGTATGCCATATGCTTGCTGCTGAGGAAGAGGGATTCATTTCTACCATTCTAATATCAAATATGTTAATTTTTGATAGTGATGCTGACAGGCTGGGAGAGAGCTGGAGAGGGGCCTGAGCACTTGCACAGCCCAAATGTCTCTGTTTGGCTCTGTGGGTGCCCAGGTGCCCAGCCTGAATTGGTGCCCACCCCCCAATCCAGAGAAAAACCCCATTTCCAGGTCACAGAGAAACTGGTTCTTTGTGTTTCATGTGTGAAACAATCACGTGGGTTGAGTTTGGAAAAGCATTGGTGTGGGGCTGCATCGTGGAGGGAGGTGGTGGGGATGGAGGAGTGTGTCAGATCCCCTTGGAGGCTTGTGAGGGCAGAGATGGAGCAGGGATGGAGCTTTGAGTCCTGGGGCAGGGAGCAGAGTGGGCTCCAGAGAGAATCATCCCTCTGTAGGCAAGGTGGAAAAGGTGCCAACAACCCAAACTCAGGGTGGGCAGGGCTGGCAGTGCCCCTGCTTGCAGCCCCTGTGACTTGGGGCCTCCCCACCCTGCTGCTCTCCCGGGGATTGGTCTCTCAGGACACCCATCGCTATTTTTGCATCGCTATTTTTCCTGTTTTTCTCCCCATAACCAGGGCAGGTGCCAGGCTGAGGCTGGGCACAGCTCACTGCAGCTCCCAGCTGCTCCCTGCTTGTGTTCAGGTGTGTAGGTAGATGCTCCAAGGCGATGGAATTTGTCAGGAGCACAGTTGCACTGCAGACATTGGTATTAATCTCCCTGCTCCCATTCTGGCGAGCTCTGTCCCCCACCTGCCTTGTACAGGAGAACTGCTGTTGTCAGAACTGATGTTCTGAAGAGCAGGAAATGCCTTGGGTGAGCTGGAGCAGTTCGTGGAGGTACAAGGCAGAGTCTAAGAACAGTCAGGTAGGGCAAAGACCTGTGGGGAGATCACAGAATCCTGGAATGCTTTGGGTGGGAAGGAACCTTAAAGATCATCTTCATTCCACCTCCCTGCCATGGGCAGGGACACCTTCCACGGACCAGTGATGAGTGGGAGCCCTGAGAGCAGTTGGCTGAGCTCACTGGGACCCTGCACAATAAATAAGGCCCTTCCTAAGTGCTGCTGAGGAGGTTTTGGTCCAAATGACCCAACTCTGATCGTTAATGGGTGACAGAAAGACAGGCATTGTGGCTAATACCTTATTCCTGAGCTGAAACTCCTCAGACTCAGAGTAAAAGACATGCAGGCTTTCAGGTTGGACACCAGGAGGAATTTCCTCATGGAAAGGGTGGTCAGACATCAGAAGGGGCTGCCCAGGGAGGTTTGGAGTCCCTATCCCTGCAGGTGTCCAAGGGATGCCTGGATGTGGCACTCAGTGCTCTGGGCTGGGGACAAGGTGGGGATTGGTCACAGCTTGGACTCGATGCTCTTGGAGGTGTTTCCCAACCTCAGCAATTCTGGGATTCCGGGGTTTGCTGGGCTGCCTGTGGCTCTTGTGAAAAGCAAATTGTCCCGAGCCCTGGCCACAGTGTGACCATCACCCTCCATCCTGGGGCTTGTGAAGGGGCAAACTGCAAATGCTGGTGTGGGAGCTGTGTTTGGCTGCAGCTCATCTAAGATGGAAATAGAGCGAGGAGGAGATGAAATGCAAACAAACAGGAGACGAGACTGGAGGTAATAAAAATGAGATCAGGGAAACGAGCTCTTCCTTATTAAGATTCCTTTGTCTTACAGAAGCACCCAGTAATGAAAAACGAGTCTTGCTCATGTTGGCTGCTCAGCACCACATCTGGGGTGTTTGCTGAACAAACAGCTGCCAAGAGCCAGAGGAGAGTGGGGAGCTCTTATCACCCGTGTGCTTACAGGAGGGAGAGCTTTGATTAACGTTTCCTTTAATTCTCTGCTATTTAAATGGCTGTACAGAACGCTGGCCAGCAGAGCTAAGCCTCCGTAAATATGACACAGCACAGAGCTGGAATAAATACGATTTTTTTTTTATTAAGAAGCCAATTTAAAAGTTTATGTATTTATTCTGCCCCTTTCCAGGCAGGTTAAGGTCGTGCTGTGATGGGGGATTATCCAGAGGTGCAGTCAGGGAGTGGATCCACAACCCAGGATCTGCCTTTCCATCCTGCATCCCACAGCTGTGGCATCACCCCAGGATCACCCTGGCAGCAATTCCCCTCCCACCTGGGTTCACAAAACCAGGAGCCCTGGTCCCAAAGCTGCTGGGGATCCAACACGTTTATTTTTAACCATGATTGTGTCAAAAGCAAATCATTACATGGGGAAACTGGGAGCTGTTGAGTAGATGACGGTGTGACAAGAAAATCCTCTTCTGACAGAAATGAGGCCGGTGTCCCTTCCCTCCCTGAAATGGAGCTGTCTTGGCTTTATTTATGAGCTCCCAGGAAAAGCATCCCAGCCACACTTTCGGCCCTGGTCATGTGTTGCAAAGCATGCGTGGATTTTATTGTATAAATGATTTCAACTGGTATAATTGTAATCATGCTAATTGCTATGTAATCTTCACTAATTATTGTTGTATGTCATTTGGTTTGGTGTGAATGGCAGATTGCAGAGCTCCGTTGGCTTCCAGGCGCCTCCTGGGCTCGGCATCTTTTGCCTTTTGCTGGGAAAATCATCTTCCCTGAAGATGATGGAGGAGCTCAGGGCTGGAGGGGCTCATGGTCCTTCCTCCTGAGGCATCACCTTCCTTTGGGGCTGCCTGCGACTTTCTGGGGTCATTCCAAGCCCTGGGAATTCTTGCTGGTACCATTTGCCAGGGATTTATGGATGAGCAGAGGATGCCGCAGGATGGGGTATGACCGTCTTGCTCTTGTGTCCTGCCTTGTGAGGAGGATGAGGATGAGGATGAGGAAGACTAGCCATGATTTTGGAGGGGGATTTTGGTAGCCATAAGGGTACAGTTAAAGAAACAAATCATGGAATGGTTGGGATGGGAAGGAACCTTCAAAACCATCCAGTTCCATCCTCTGCCATGGACAGGGACACCTTCCACTAGCCTGGGTTGCTCCGAGACTCATCCAACCTGGCCTTGGACACTTCCAGGGATGGGGCAACCTGTGACAGGGCCTCACCACCCTCCCAGGGAAGAATTTCTTCCCAATATCCCACCTAACCCTGCCCTCTGGCAGTTTAATGGGTGCAGAAAATGGAACGGTTGGGAGAGACAAGGATGGATGGGGCAGTCTTAGCCTTTGGATGGAAACAGGGGCATGGAGAGTGTGAGATCCTTGCTTGGACTCTGGGGCTGTGTGGCCCTTGCCAGCCACAGAAGCTGGAACAATCCCAGCTTCACAGCTTTCACTCCATTTCAGACTCCAAAGATTTTCATAAAAGCAGTACCTGTCCGCCAGGCTGAACAGGACAATAAATACGGCACGTTCAGTCCTTGTTCACAGCCCATTAGTGATTCTCACCTCTCCACTCACTTTTATCTCAGCCTTTAAACCCAAATAAAAACACTGATGCTGGCGTTGAATTTATGAAAGCCATTCATGCAGCACATGGGTTACAACGTTATTATTTGGAAACGTGCAGAGTGAATGGAACAATTTCTGTACAAAACCTCACCGAAGGATTACACCAGCCATTTTAAGTAAGATGCAATTTAGGATCCTAAACTCCAGCATTATTGAAATGTCTCAAACTATTAATCAGCCGTGGTGCTTCGGCAGCGTCAGCACGGGATGGCCCTGAAGGGTGCAGTGATTCAGGGAGATGAAATCTCTGGTTAATTCCTTTTTATATTGAATAATCAAATGATTTAGGCTGGTTTAATGAGCAGGGAAAGGAGGTGGGTGCCCGGACAGGTGGGCACCTCTGTTCCCTGGGCTGTGCCAGGAAGGTGGAGCTGCTCCACTGCCCCTTCCCTTCTGCAATCATGCATTTCCCAGCTCTGGAGTTTGTCTGCAGCCCATCTCAGCATGTAAATTATTTCACGGGTCAGCAGAGCCTGGTCCGAGCGTCCGGCGGCGTGCCTGGATTATCTGCTCCCACCCCATTCCCATGGCAACAGCAGCATTCCCAGGGCAGGAAGCTTCATTACAGCCATGCACAACTTGAGTGCTGCTCCCTCCCAGAGATGGGTTTGTTGTTTGGGTTCTGCTGCTTTGCTCTGCCCTGTTCCCTCTTTTTCCCTCCTCCTTTCTTTCCCAAATTCACATCCCAGCAGAATTCCCAGTCAGGCCAGTCGTGGGTTCCCTCGGCTGAGGGACAGTGATGGGAGTGGGGACACTGCCAGCAAGCAAATGTAGGTGCTTGGAGGGGGCCATAAAGTGTCCCATCAGGGGCTTAGTGGCACCAGTGACCCCAAGCCCACCGGTGGCTGCAGTCCCCCCCATCTCTGTGCATCAGCTGCACGAGGACAGGGACAGCCTGCGTGGTTGGGGGTTCTGGTGTGGATCCTCAGGGCTGAGCAGAGGTGGATCCCACGTGGTTCCTGCACCAGCCCTTGTCCCAGGTGTGGTCCTGTCTGGCCGTCCCCCCTCGCTGTGCAGCTGCTGCCCAGGTGTTGCAGGGCTCCTGCAGTTCAGAACTGTTAGAGCAGCAGCCTGGGTGAAACATGCCCAGCAATAACAGTGAGATGCGTCGGGGGTGCGCTGCGAGCTGGTTTCATAAAATTTTAGTGAATAATCTTTGGCTTTGACAGAAATAAAATAAATCCTACATATTGCTGTAATCTGTCAAGAAAAAGGATATTTGGAGGTAAGTGTTGGCTTGGCAGAGCTGAAGCCAACACCACACGCTCTACACCAGGAATTACCCGGCCTGGCTGACCTGGGCTAAGATAAAATCCTTGGGCGTTGCCCAACTGCCGGATGCAGCAGTGAGTTTATCCCGAGACTCCCATGCCAATGCCGGCTTTTCACATGCTGAATGACATCCCAGTCACTGGGAATCCCACAGTCTAAAGTAACACCAATTTCTGTCGTTCAGGGTGAGCAGAGACACCAAGGAGCCCGCTCTGAGTCGGCCGCTGTCCTCCCGGAGCTCTTCCAGGCCTGGCGAGGCTGCAGATCCGGGGAGGACGGCGAGTCCCCTGCTGGGGGCCAGAAGACGGGACTATGGAAAACCTCTGGCAGAAGAAGAGGAGCTGGAGAGCCCAAAGAAGCCCACGGATAGGACAGGAGAGACGTCCCCATCGCTGCTGCGGCGGGGGGGGGCGCCCCCCGCGGGGGGGGGGGGGG
>NW_008238337.1:4879813-4899733 GCF_000691975.1 Corvus brachyrhynchos
TGGAGGTGCTGGGTGTGTCACGGCTGAGCTCCTGGAGGAGCTGCCTGGAGCCGTCGCTGGAGGACGTGGAGCTGGGGAAGGAGCCTGAGGGATTTCTGAGCTCCCTGTCCAGCGATGGGCTGGGTGAGGGGAAGGCGAGTGACCCCTTCAGCTGGCGAATACCCACCCTTCAACTATGAAGGAGAACCAAGGTTGACTTTGACGATTTCCTGCCGGCCATCCGCAAGTCCCGCTCCACCAGCAGCCTGGCCAGACCCCGCAGGGACAGAAGGGACGGCCACCGGCCCCTCACCGTGCGCTTCGAGGATGAGGCCATAGCGGGCACTCTGGAGTCCTCCGAGACCAAGGGCACGGCCAAGAGCAGCCGGGAAGAGCCCGGAGACCTCTCGGACACCTCCTCATCCTCTGGCTCCCACCTCTCCTCCCGGAGTGCCGACAGCATCAAGCGCCGGCCGCAGCCCCCGAGAGGGGACGGGGAGGGCTCCAGCAGCAGAGGCAGCAGCCAGGGCAGCGGGATGAGCCGCCGTGCCGAGGCTGAGGGGAAGGAGGACGATGTCAGCAGCATCATGAAGAAGTACCTGGGCAAAGACTGAGGTAACTGTGCTGAGCCACTGAGCTCAGAGCTGTGGGGGCGCGTTTGGGATGCTGGCTCTGATCCACGGTCCCTTGGTGCCTGTGCTGATGCTGGGGAGTGTGTGGGGACGGGGTACCTCAGGGCAGCTGGAGTCCCTGTGCTCCTCCTGGCATGTCAGAGCATCCCAGGGCTGCCAGGGTGTGCCTCGGGGTGTGTGGCACTGGGACTGGCCCCCGCTTGCCTTTGCACCTTCAGGGCTGCAATGGGGACGCTTCTGTTGCCAGGGTCAGCCCCAGCAGAGCCGTCCACAGCACCAGCTCAGAATTCACTGGGGTTTCCCAAAACAGCATCCCTCAGCTCCCACCCTAGCACCCAGCAGACACATCCCCCCAAGGCCCTCGAGCGCTCTCTCCTCAGGGGCCCAAGTTTCTTTTGGTGATTAGAAATCAGCTCGGGCTGGATGCTGGGAGTTCCCTCTCTGGAGAACAGGGCTCCTGCCTGGCCCAGACATCCTTCCCCCAGTCATCAACAGCCCCCGACACCCACTTGGCTGCCATGTCTGGATTGCAACTGACACTTGGAAAATTAGGATTTATTGCTGCAATCCAGGTTTGAAAGCAGAGTCCCTAATGAATGCGCCAGAACTGTAATTAAGTGTTTAAAATAGATTAGAAAAACATTTTGTAAAACCACTGCCTTTAGAGTAACTTATTGGATGTCAAGCTGTGACCAGATTGACTAAGCCAACACACGAAGGGAGCGTGTGTTAATAAAACATTTCTTTCCAGGAAGCAAATCTGCATAATGCAACGTCCCACTTTCTGCAGGATTCCTTTCGATCAAGCGCAGCAGCCGGCCCCGACGAGGAGCCACGTTGGGCACACGGCTTCCCTGCTCCTGGCAGAACCACCTCACGTGAGCAGAGACTGCAGGTGGCTCCACAAAAGTCACGGGATGGTTCTACAAACTTTTTTGGTCTTGGACACAGTTTCCTTGTGCTCCTGCCCCATTTCCCAGCGCCGCAGCTTTGCTCAGGGCCAGCCGCGGGGATGAGGACTTTCCTGTTCTCCTGCAGTTTTTTGACGTGGGAGTTGGTGCTTTAATTAAAACCCAGCAGCTGCCACAGATGCTGAGGACATGTCATGGCCAGGGAAAGGCCACGCTGGGAGGAGCTGGAGGAACACCAAACCTCTCCTTTGTAACCCAGAGCTGCAGCCCGGGTGTCTCATCCAACATTGTACTGCTCAAAAACCATCTTTGAGAAGGCTGTTGGGTCTCAGTGTGGCACCCAGCAACAGCAGAGCTCGGAACCATTTATAGTTCCACAGGTATTTGAAGATGGATCTGTCTGTGCTTCCATGGCTCCAGCCTGTGGGGGATATCTGGGCACATCCCAGTGGCATGCCAGGCACGTGGTGTGGGGGCAGTGGGAGGCTCTATTTAATGCCTGCTTGGTTTTTACACAATAAAATATTTGCTTCTTTGACACGCAGGTCCCTTCTCGTTATTCCGTTCCCCACGGTGGGAGCAGGTCCATGGGAGTGGTGCAGTGCAGAGCCCAGCCCGTCCTTCCACATGCACAAAAAGCTCTTTTCTCAGCCTCACCCTTCTTTCCTAGAAGAGATCCAAACTTAATCCTTGATCAGAGGTTTGGGGCAAAAGGATCTGTGCACAAATCTGTCCTCTTCCATCAGCAATTTCCAAGTCATTTGCTTGGCTGGAAAATTTGCACCAATTTGCACAACCTCCCTGGACCCCCCGGGACAGCCAGGGGGCAATGGCAGCTTGAAAAGCCAGTTGGGCACTGTTCAGCATTTTGTTTTGCCTGTTGGATTCTTCACCTTCACTTCTAATTTAAAGCGAAGGCCTTGCAGCAAGCAGCATTTTCCTTGTCAGCAATGGATGAGGAGCCTGGGGATGAGGCCTCACATCAGCACTTTGCTCGGCCGCCTGTCAGCAGTTCCTGGCGATTCCTCGGTCCCTGCAGGGCCAGCAGCCTGGCAGGAGGCAGCTCTGCTCAGGGTGACATTCCCTGTGCTCCCACGTGTCCCTTTCACGACGTGTGCCTCATGCAAGAAGGCAGCAAATGAAGAAATTGCCTCTAATTCGTTTAAAATTGGTCTTTTTTTAATGATTCTGCTGTTTCTGGGAGAGAAAAGCAAGTGCTTTTCTCTTTGCAGCAAGTATTTCTCCCCAGAGGGATTTTATAGAAGGAGGGAATCACAGAAGGGTTTGGGTGGGAAGGGACCTTAAAAATCATCCAGTTCCTTCCTCTGCCATGGGCAGGGACCCCTTCCACTGTCCCAGGCTGCTCCAAGCCCCAATGTCCAGCCTGGCCTTGGACACTGCCAGGGATCCAGGGGCAGCCACAGCTTCTCTGGGCACCCTGTGCCAGGGCCTCCCCACCCTCCCAGGGAACAATTCCTTCCCAATATCCCATCCATCCCTGCCCTCTGGCAGTGGGAAGCCATTTCCCTGTGTCCTGTCACTACATCCCTTGTCCCCAGTCCCTCTCCAGCTCTCCTGGAGCCCCTTTAGGCCCTGGAAGGGGCTCTGAGCTCTCCCTGGAGCCTTCTCTTGTCCAGGTGAACGCCCCCAGCTCTCCCAACCTGGCTCCATGGCAGAGGCAGCAGCCCTTGGGAGCCCAGCCTGCCCAGAGCCAACTGCTGGCACCTGAGGGGAGGGACACCAGTGGCACCTGGAGGAGGGACACCCAGGGCCAGGAGTCCAGTGCTGCCCCACCTTTGGCTTCTGAAGTCAGACCTACAACCACCACCAGCTGAGGTGTCTCTTTGCAGCTCGTTTTTAATCTAATCTCCAAACGTGACATAAATTGCTCATTATTTGTGGCTGTAGCAAAATGATTTCTTTGACACGAAGCCTTTGATTTGGAATTACTACAGCGTTGGCTTTGCTGGAAATTAAGCTGTTCCTATTTCAACTTGCAGGAGAAAAGCAGATTTGTGTGTAATACGCTGACTTCTTTCTTTTCCTTTTGCTTTGCAGGACACAAAGGAAATTGCTCTGTCACTTGGAATGGCTGTGCACATCCTTTAATGACAAACCAGGACAAAACGATGCTTGGCCTGGAGCGTTTCAGGCTGAGTCCAGAGAATTGTTTGCCCTTGGAGCAGCCAGAGAGCAAAGCTCACGGATGGTGAGACCGAGCCATCCATCAGTGCTGGCCAGCGGAAAATACGGCGTGTGCACGGCACAGGAGAGAAATCTCCTGTTCCTCACTCCCCCCGGAATGCTCAGGAGACACAAAAACGATGGCTGAGCCAGCCAGGAGCAGGACCATGGCCATTTATAGCCTGGAGTGGGAGGACAGGAGTTATATTCCCTTTGCCCCTGTGTTTTAGTACATTCTCCTGCTTCCAGCACAAGAGCTTTGCCCTGTGCTGCTGGCAGGGATGGGAAGTGTGGAGGCTCCACGTCACCCCTGGAGAAAGGATCCTTCACCCAAGTGCATCTCAGAGCTGGAATCAGCAGGAAAAAAAACCCTGGCCCCCAGCACCCCACAGCAGCCATCCCTCCCTCTCCGGGAAGGGCAGACCCTGGCAAAGGGAAATGTCTCCGCAGCAAATGCAAAAAGCATCAAGCAACGAGACTGCCAAGTCTCTAATTAGCGCAATTAAAGCGTGCTCTTTTCTTCCACTGGCTGTGCCTGTGGAAAGCCCTCCTCAGAGGAGTGATCTCTGTAAGAGCTCCTTCTCTGCATGATGCCCATCACTGAGGATTGAGTGTCCAGAGCTATCCTGCAGCACTCCCGGTGCTGGGACCGGCTGCTTTCCTGCTGGCAGAGCTGCCTTTGGCTCGGCACATCCATGTCTCAGGGAGAATCCAGCAGCACTAAGCGTGAGCTGGGCAGGCTTGGGTGCAATTCCCAGTCCCTTCTGAGGTGGGTACCAGGGCTGGAGACCCCCCTGGTCTCCCCATCACCCCCCTGAATCATGGCACCTTTGCTGTGCTGAGCATCAGGGAGATCATGGAATTCCTGAGTTGCAAGGGACTCACAGGGATCATCAATCCAACTCCTAGTCCTGCGCCACACCACCCCGAGAATCCTACCATGTGCCTGAGGTGCTCTGTGGCCTCCTCCAATGCTCTCAGAGCAATCAGGGAACTCCATTTACTGCACTTCCAAGTGATTAGCCACGTCCATGAGCCTCTTTTCCAACAAATAAGCTGGTCTTCCCAACGCCTGTATCTGTGAATGCTTGGCTTTGACTCCTAGCTCTGCTCAGAGGGATGGGAACCACCCAGAGCTGCACATCCTCACCTGGTAGAGCAGCCAGGGTTGTCCTGATGGGTTGGTGGCTCTGGCAGCAGGATGGGGACGTGGAAGCCCCACCTCTCCTGCACCATGTTCAGCTCCTGCTCACGCTGACAGGATTCAATTTCACGGCACTTGGATGAAGGGAGTTAATTCCTGATTGCTGCCATGCATGGAGCCTCTCTGCCATTAAATGTGTCCCTTCCAAAAGGGAGATAGAATTGAAATTATTCTTCCTTCCGGTAGCTCAGCAGGCGTGGCAGCCTCCCCCTGCCCCCTGCTCACTGCTGGCTCTTGAGGCTGGGCTCGTGCTCCAGCAGCTCCGGCACTGGCCAAGCCCATCCCCAGCACAGGGACTTCCAAATGGGTTTGGAATGGGGAAAAGGGTCTGTGAAGAGATGAGCCAAGTCCTTGGCATGGCGTGGCACGGCAGGGATGGATGGAAAATTAAAATGGACTGGGTTTGCCAAAGCAGTGCAGCCTTGGGCACCCTCCTCATCCCTGTGCGGATGGAGAGCGGGAATTGTGTCTCTGTGCTGTGCAGGACCACTGAGGGTGACCCCAAGTCCCCTGTCCCCACCAAAATCAGGATCTTAGCCCTTCCCAGGGTGTCCCTCATTGCCGATGCTGGAGTGGGAACAGTAGGGAGGAATGCTCCCTGCCCAGCTCCCGCCTTTCCCCCTCGCTCAGGGCCATCTGTCAGGCTGGGGCTTGGTTTTATCAGGCTGAGCTTTATCCTTATTGAAGTCCCGCTGGGATTCCTGCCTCAGTGCCAGCCAGCCCACACCCTCCTGCCGCGCCGCTGACAGGCGATCCCGGCGGAGCCCAGAGCATCCTGGATCATCTGGGAATATCATCCACCCCACACACACACACGTGCCAGCACCTCACTCTCTCTGAGGGGGAAAAATCCCTGAAGGTGGGACAAGGAGTCAGAGGAAGAAGTGGGGTGTCTGGGCTGAGGCTCTGCTGGGCTCAGTTTAGGCTGACGCTGATCCTGCTGCTCCGGGGGCCTGGAAAAGCTGAGATCCAGATGGCAAAGGGGGATGTGGTGGGGCTGTTCAGTGACCTCCCCAGGCTGGAATCTGCCCAGGAGCAGTAGGGACAGGACTGGCTCTGCTCCAGACCCCCACGTGTCCCTGGATGGCTCCTGGTCTCTCTCAACTCAAAATGTCCAGAAAATGTATTATGTGCATTATATAATATATATATATTATGTATCTTCTATATTAAATATATAATATATACATTAAATATATTGTGTATTTTATATATTAAATATATTATGTATCATATACAGCTAATATATATTTTGCATATTCATTATAAAGAAATTATTAGATATAAACAGATGTTAGATACATATTATCTATTGATACACCTTACAATTACATTGTCTACTGTATATTATGTAAGATGTTATATATTCTGTGTTCTGTATCCTGTATGATGTATTTTATTGATGTGTTCTATATTTATAGAGGAGCTTGCTAAGTCATCAAATGACTGATACAGTAGGGAAAAACCACTATAATTATCCTCATTCTATTTTCCACTTTCACTAAATGTACTTTTGAGCTGTTATAATGGCTATAATTAATTTTTGGTTGTTATTTTGGAGTGCAAGCCCACGCAGGCCTTTCCCACCTGTGCCCAAGAGATCACTTTTACAACACACCCACAGAAGGCCACCCTGGCCATTAAGGAAAATCGCTGCCAAATGAGCTTTATACAAATTAGATTTTGCTGGACAGACAGTGAACATTCCCAGTAATTTGGATTGTGCTAAATAATTTATAAGAGGACTGAAGGCAGGATGGGTCCTCATTTGCTCACCCATGTGATGAAGAGGGAGCAGCCACTGCTGGGCATAAACCTCCACACACTGGCCGTGGCTTTGGGGGGAAAGGGTTGTTTTTCCCTCAACTCCCAGTCAAGCTGCTCTTTCTGAGTGATTAATTTCTCTGAATCTAAGTTCTGAAAGAACAGCCAGAGCTTAATTACAGTGCAAGGTCTTTGTGCTTGTGCGGCACATTGCAAATCAGCCGGGAAGAGAGCTCCTGCTGCAGGAACCCTTCCAGAGCCCCTTGCTGGCACTGGGGCACCTGGAGCAGAGGGAGGGTTTTAAAGGGAATAAAACCCACCCAGCAGAAGCAAATCCCAGATCTGAGGCTGATTTGCATTCCTGTTGCAGACCTCTGGGCTGGCACTGACTCCAACCCACCCAGGCATCACCTACAGCAAAAATCCAAAACTGGGGCGAACTGGTGCTGCTGAAAATGCTTTTCCTAAGGAATATTCATGTTTTCATCTGCTGGCTGGAGCAGCCAGGGCACCATGGCTGTGCCTTGGGAAAAGGGCCCCTCGGAGCTGGCTGTGACCCTGAGCTTGTCACGCTGCTGCCACTTTTTGCTGATGTGTCAGAAATAGCTCAAGGTCTCGGGGGTTTTAAGACAAAGGTTTGGTACCTGTCCATTTTAATTACTCTCCAACAGCACCGCCTTTGTCAGCTGCCATCCTGAAGGATAAAGCCATCCTGCTTTGCCAGAGTTTCCCAGCAGTGGTGGGTGGGATTTCACAGGGATTTTGTCTGCCTGGTGCTGTACAAACACACCCAGGAGAGGTGCCAGGGAGGGGGAACAGGGTTTGGTGCTGGGGTGCCCTGGGCAGGCACCAGGACCAGCACTAGGACCAGCACCAGGACGTGGCAGCTCAGCCGAGCACGGGGAACGTGGGCAGGGATCCAGGGAAACAGGACTCTGTGCTGGAAACGTGAACATGTGCTTTCTGGAAAGTGCCAAGAAAGCAACATTTGGAGGTTAAGAAATGGCAGAAAACAGACAGATTTTTCCATGCGAAATTCGCAGAAACGACGACTGCGAGCTTGGCGGAGCACAAGCTGTGCGGTTTGGGTGATTAATTCTTTAATATTTGCAGGGGGCTTTGGGCTCCTCAGATGAAAGATGTCAGTGGCATGGCTGTGATGGGTGGCCGAGGACAACGCAGGACTAATGGGGTGTAGGAAGGGGAATGTGAGCCCCCTTTTTCCCCGTGGGTGGTGGGATGGGCTGGAGGTGCAAACCAGATGTGTGAGGGGGCACACCCAGGGCACACCTGGAGGGTTTTGTGCTCACATCCCTGACCCCAGCTGGAGCACTGTGAAATGGCACTGCCTGCTCCCCCGTCTCACCTCTGCACCCCCCAATATCTTAGCGTTGTGGTTTTGAGCCCAAAACACCCTGCAGATTAAATTATTTATTCCTATGAAATGTGCTTACAACTGCAGAAATGATTCACTTAATTGAGAGTGCAGCCAGCGTTTTAATAAAACTATAAAAGGGTGAAACGTGCATAAACAGAAGAAAAGTGTTTAATCTCAGCACAATCACTTGATGTTCGTGAGAGCATTTAGCTTCCAATATAGCAAAGCAAATAATACCGAGATCCCACGAGCAAAGAGATATTTTTATCCTTTTGCACAAGCCCTGGGTTTAAATCTGACATTATAATTGTGAATTATGGTAGTCCATTACCATAGCTACAGGAGGTTCTGACCAGCCAGGGGATCACGTTACTAATGGCTGCCACAGGTTGGCTGTGGTGACAGCAACCCCTTGGGACTGCCGTGCCCTGGGTGACACCGCCGAGGTGGCATTGCAGCACGTGGCACCGTGGGCACAGCATTGGTGCAGGGTCAGAGTGGCAAACTTGTGTTGAAGCCACTCCTGCCTGTGCTCTAGAGCTGGGACCAGCACCTTTTTGTCACGGGATGTGGGACTGGCACCCTCCTGTCACTGGATATGGGACCGGCATCCTCCTGTCACTGGATATGGAACCAGCATCCTCCTGTCACTGGATGTGGGACTGGCACCCTCCTGTCACTGGATATGGGACCAGCATCCTCCTGTCACTGGATATGGGACCAGCACCCTCCTGGGCTTCCCTGGAGGAGCTGGGTGAGGGCTGAGGCTCTCTGAGCCCCCTACTGCTCCCCATATCCTCACACCAGTTCCAACAGGCAGCACATCCCCCATTCAGTCTTGTTAATAGCTGGCAGCAGCTCGTCCAGGCTTTGGGATCTGGGATTGCACAGAGTCCATTGGATCTGCTCTGACTCTCAGCAAAACCAGCAGGAGCCCGTTCCCCACCCCGTCGTGTGCTGAGCATCCTCCCAGCACCAGGTATGAGGCAGGGAGATGGGGAACCTCTCAAAATCTGGGATTCAGACTCCCTGCTCACAGCCTGCTCTCCGAGAAAAGCACTTGTGTGGCGTACTGTAACCAAGGAGACTGGGAACTCGGGGAATGGCCAGTCCCACTTATCAGGAGCTTTTCTTCATCTCTGCTGGTGCACAGGATTGTGCTTGGTTTAATAAAGAGGTTGAAACTGCGTCGCCCTTTGCAGAGAGAGACAATTCTTCACCAGGCACTGACGTCCCAGCTGGCATCTGCCGATAGGAAAAGATGGACAGCTTAGGAATCAGCGCAGCCAGAGGCTGGAATTCTCTGCACTCCTCCAGGCATCAAACTTCCATCTGAATTGCAGGAATTACCAGGCAGCTTCCAAGCCCTGGCATTGCGGGAAAGGCTCCTCGTGCCAGCTAGGGTGGGGATTTGGGGGGCTGAATCCAGAGGGACCCCTGGGCTGTGCCCAGAAGACATGGAGATAGAGATGAGTGGGAAAATCCCAGTGGATGCTGCACTGTCGCCTCTGCGGCCCCCAGCAAGGTGCTGCTCCTTCCATCTGCGGGACAGAGCATTAACATATTCCTGCCTATCTCAGAGCCTGCTCCTGGGGAGGAAAGCCATTATTTAAACATTAATTCCTTGTGTGGGCTCTCCTGCAATAAAGCAGGAGTGCGGAGGTGTTGAAGGAATTACGTTTTTATTTAATCACGGAGTAATTACAGGACCAGAGCTCTACGGAGCTGCTGTGATTGACTTCCCAGCTCAGCCCCGGCTCACGGGAAGGGCCAAACTGTCTGACACCAAACACACAGGGACACCCTCGCCTCAGGCATGGCCACAGCAGCGGTGCCACTGCTGGAGGCTTGTCAGTGTGCCATAGAAATGTAAATAGATAAATATAAATACAGATATCTGTGTATTTACAGTGTCCTGCAAGGAGAGCCCCAGCTCAGACAGGGCTCTGCTTCCAGTGTGGTTTTGCACCTGCACCATGACCCAGAGCAGGTCCCTGGGGCAGCATCCAGGCCATTCTCCAAATTCCAAATTTTGTTCGGACAATATTTACCAAAGGGCAAAGGAATTACCCCGAGGGTGACAAGTGTAAAAGCACGGCCTGTGGCAGGGCCAGCGGTCCTGGCTTCACTGGGAATAGGAATATGATGGGAAATGTCTCTTCTTCCCATTTCCAGGGCAATTACTTAAAAATTCCACCAGTTTTATAAAAAGCTGGTTTTGTGGCCAGAGTGTTCTGCAGGGTCTGGGCTGACTTTTGAGCACAGGCAGTAAGTTCCTCCAGTTGTTTTTGCTCAAGTGAAGATTTTTCTCGGAAAAAAACATCCCAACTTAATTTGAAAACTTCAAGAGGCTGAGAAAACACCACTTCCCCTTGATAATTCGTTCCAGTGGTTAATTACCTCACTATTAGAAATGTGTCTTTTGTTCTAATTTAAGTGTGTCTGGCTCTGGCTTCCAGTTGTTGGCTCTTGTGTGCTTTCCCTGTTGGATTAAAAGGCCCTTTCAGAGCCTGCTGTATCCCAGGAACATTCTTGCACAGTGGATTCAAGGCACCTCTGGATCCTCCTTCGGCTAAACCCCAGGGACCTCCCTTCCTCCTCGCCTTTCAGTGGTGTTTTTTCAGTCCTCAGAGAATTTTCCTCCTCTTTTATTCACCCTCTCCTGTTTGCCAAACCCCTCTTTAATGAACCACGTTTCCCAGCCCTGCATGGAATATTCCCCTCGGTCCCACAGGTGCATCAGGACTGTGCCAGGACCATGGCAACTCCCTAAACCTCACCAGGGTTGTTCTGGGGCCGCTGGCTCCAGCCTTGGAGGATGCCAGAGCCCTAAGAATGCCTGTGGAGCTGCTTTTACTCCTCCAGCCTCTAAATGATTTTCACATTTGATGTTTTCTGGGACGCAGCCTCCCAGTTTGTGAGCATGGCCTATATTTCCTGTGTCTAGATCGCAGCATTGCCTTGGATTTGATTAAAATGTGTTTTCTTCTTGGATGGCAGTAGATTTACCAAGGAACCCAGATCCGCCCGCTCCCGTGGGACACCGTCTCGCCAGCAGTCCCAGAAAACAGGGCTTTTCACCCAAACTTTGTGGGAAGGGAACTGTTTCTTAATCCCAGAGAATCACCCTCAGCATGGAGCCATCGGCTCCTGGGTGCTGCTGCCAGCACTAAGAGGTTTAGCATCAGCCCCATGGCTTAAGCTCCTTAGTGGGAGCAGCGCTGGGTTTGTGGGAAGATCAGGACTCAGGGATCCCCGTTCCCATCCCGGCAGCCTGGGAAGCACTGAGGGAATTCCCTGCCCTGCTAAGTCCTTGTGGCCCTCCTGCAGCTGCTGCCACAGCCACTGGCACACCCTGGAGGGCGAGGGGGGGCCCAGCCACCCTCTGAGGAAAGAAGAGGGTGACAATGCACCCTCCAGGGCTCTGGCTTGGCCACCAGACCACAAGCGAGGGCCCAGCCCCATGGGGCTGCTCCTGGGTTATCCAGCAGCAAACGGTCCCAAAGAGGCCATGGGAGAGCTGTTGGTTCCTGGGAAATGCAGGTGGGAAAGCTGAGGGTGCTGGTGGTGCCCTGCAGGTGGACGGCACCGCACAGGCACCGGAGCAGCCCCATCCCAGGCCGGGCATGTGCCCGCGGTGGCTGTGGCACCCAGAGCTGGCACTGGCCCAGCCCTGCTGGCAGTCACGGGCTCTCAGCAGTCAGATGTCACCTCTAGCGATGGCTCCAGCCAGCGGCAGCGGCGTTCCAGCTCCGTGCAGTGCGGGAACACAGCAGCTCTGCTCCCGGAGCGCTGACACCGGCAGCGTCCAGCGCCGGGGACAGCGCGGGCACCGCGGTCAGCGCTGCACGGGCTAATTAATGGTGATGGCATCACCCAGCCTTAAAAACCCCATCCCAGGGACATTCCTCAATCCCAGCACAGCCCTGGAGCCACTTCCTTCATTCCCACATTGCTGGGACTTTGTGTCACCACCAGGTGAGTGGCGCAGCACCGGGTCCCTGCTTGGTGGTGGCTTTTTGACCTGTCCATCCCCCCTGGGGACACCGCAGCGAGCTTGCTGGGAATACTCATGGATTGCTCCTTGCGGGTGAGTGCAGACACGGCCCCGCTCCTTCCTCCTGGCTGGGTGACAAACAGGAAGGGACCACGCGACACCCACCGCCACACGGCAGGAGGAGATGCGGGGGCGTTTCCTCGGCAATGAGGAAATCTCTGGCAGCTTCTTTGAGCATCGCTCAAAGGGCCGGTTCCCTCCTTCAACTAACCCAGTGCGAGGCAAAAAGGGACCTCTGCCCTGCACGGGAGAGTTCATAAATCATCGATGCTCAGCCATCCTCCCACCAGAGCCAGGCTGGAAGTGCTCACAGAGGCTCCTTGTGGACCTGCCCCTCCTCCTCCGAGGTCTTCCACAGCGCCGGCACGAAACCATGGAGTAAATAAAGATGAGACTCTTACTCACCGCTGCCCACGTGAATCATCGCTGGATCCCGTTAGGGCAGCCAAGGAAAACGCTCCGTTTTCCCAGACCTCTGCAAACTAAAAAAAGCAATCCTGGCTGTCCCCTCGCCCTTGCTCTGGGCTGTGCCGGCGGTGCTGAGCTGCCAGAGCCCAGCACAGGGAGCCTTTGCCAAGCAGCTGCAGCCGGCACAGAACAGAGCCCGGGCTGTGCTCTCGCAGCCTGTGCTGCTTTCCTGCATCTCTCTCTTCCTCTGACAAGGCGCTCGCACACGGGGGAACGGCACGAGTGGGAAAGGCACCGAGGAGAGGCCAGCAGAGGGAGGAGAACAGCAGGGATGTGACCAGAACGCCACCAGCTCGGGGACCTGCCGGGTCCACCCAGGGTCTTGGGTGGATCCAAATCCCAGCCAGAGCCCTTGCTCAGAGCTGAGAGGCAGCAGCTGCAGCCTGGAGCATGACAGGGGGATGGAATGCTGCTCCAGGACCTGTGGATTGTTATGGGGGATTCAGGGATCTGCTCCGGGAGTGAAGCACCCAACACCAGTCCAACAGCTCGCTGGGGGAACAGGCCACCATGCTCAGCTGGGCTCCTGTGTGACAGCTGGGCAGGCTTTATGGCTGAACAAATGGATGGTTCCCCATCCCTAGAAGTGTCCAAGGCCAGGTTGGACAGGCCTTGGAGCAGTGTGCTCTAGTAGAAGGTGCCCCTGTCCATGGCAGGGGGTGGGACAAGATGGCCTCTAAAGTCCCTTCCAACCCAAACCATTCCAGGATTCCATGACAATGAGAGCTCCTGCCGGCAGCAGGAGGAGAGGCAGAGCCGGCATCCCCCAGGCCGCTCCTGTCGCAGGGCATACGTGTTGCTGCATGATGGATGTTTGCTCTGTACCAACCCAGGAGCCGAAATAAATTGCAGCCATACAATGAAGAGGCACTTTATTGCTCAGGCATTAGGCAAAGCTAATGTAATCCGAACCGATATTGAATACAAATCCTTGGCTGTGACTCACCCTGCTATTACATTGTGTTCTGCAGAGCAGCCGCGTGCCATCAGAGTCAGGCTTTAGGGAAAAATAAGAAAGGAACAGGCTTTTCTCTCTCCCTGTGAAAGACAGCTGCAATGATGGCCAAATCACCCAATCATTGCCTTAATTAATAATTATTTAGAGCCTCCTGGGATTGATTGGATCATTATGACACCAAGTGAAGCCTGAAGAAGAACTCCAGGGGGAAGACGGTGCTGATTCCACGTTCCCTTTGGCTCTCTCACTCGCAGACAGAGCATGTCAAAGCTTCAGGAGCCCACAGGAGGAGAGAACCTGCATTTTTCCTGGGATAACTCATTCCTGCAAGCAACATGAGACTTTACAACCATCACCTGCTCTTTCTGCCCAGAGCCCAGCATGAGGCCTTTCTGCTGTGCCAGGGCAGAGCTGCAGCAGAAGGACAAGGGGATAGGGGAGCTTTATTCCCCCAGCCTTCCTCAATCATCTCCCTCCCTCCCTCCCTGAGACTGGAGCTGGGATCCTGCTCAGCACAATGCTGGGTTTCAGATGTTGGTGCCTGATGCACAGTCAGCAGCCAGGACTGTGGGTCCCACTGCTGGAGCATCCTTCCCCTCCGGGAAATGGGGGTGTTGAGGAGACACTGATGAATCAAGACCCCAAACACTCCTGCGAGGCAGGGGCTATGGCTGCCCATGCTCTGTGAGGTTTAGAGTCGAGCACAGCCTTGTGCTGAGTTAGGAAATCTCGCCACACCCGAGGTCGATACTAATGCAGTCCTTGATCCCACAGCCAGCACTGCAAATCTTCCCTCTAACACAGCCAGGAACCTTCCCCTGCTCAAGCTCCCACTCTCCCTTTAACTGTTCACTTCAAGGGCAAACAAAGTTGGGTACACCAAACTGTGTCCCCCTGGGCCATGAGCCCCGGAGCATCCCAGCATCACTGAAGGGCAGAGTCCATCTCCCCTCAGTCCCTGCATCCCTGATCCCCTACCAAAATTGCACCCAGTCACCGCTGGGGAGAGCCTGTTCATCCTCTACACCGCTGCACAGAACTCCTTGAAGCATGTCAAGAAAACAAACATGATCCCCAAAAGAAAAGTCAAAATCCCTCCCACTCCTGTGTTGGATCATCGCCCTGTTAGATATCCACGCTGCAAGCACACGGGGATGAACTAACCACGAGTGGTGAGCATGGAGATGGCTCTCCAGCACAATGAGGTGCTTTCCCTGGCTGCAGGCACATTTCCAGCCCCGTGACATCCTTGGCTGCTTTGGATCATCTCACTGGCTCCTCCTGGGCATGGGGGCTGGAAATGGAGCATCGCTCTGGGCTGCAGGAGGATAGGGACCAGCAAGGAGCACCGCAGCCTCTGTCCAGCATCTGCTCCCAGGAACCTCCCAGGCAGTGATGAGCACACCTGCTGCTTCCCTGGCTTTGGGGAAGAGGGAATGAACCATCCTCACACTGCCAGCAAAACCCCCAGTGAAGGCAATAAGTCATTTGCTCCCCTCCCTCCCTCGCAGTGCACCCCTGGGTAATGAGATCATCCATCACCAGGGTTTTTGGAACCTGTCAGCTTGGTTCAGGGTGAAAGACTCGGCCATCAGTCACAGGGATCCGTCAGGGTCTGAGGAATAGGCAGAGGCACCGACTGCTTCCCAGAGCCACACTGTCCCACCAGGAGCACTGCCGATCCCACAAAGGCATCTGCTGCCTTGCCATGATGCTCAAGGTTTTCTGGGCATCCAGATGCTGGGATGAGCCCCTTTCCTGGCTGTGCTGCTGCTGTGGCACAGGGAAAGCCGCGTGCAGCATGAGCAGCCCTGCCTGGGCTGCCTGGGCTGCTCCCTGGAAAGGTCATAATCGCAGAGCGCAGTCTCCGGGAAAACGCTCCCAGTCCCCAGCACTGCCAGCCCTCAGCTGCTTTATTTGCCCTCTGACAAACACAGGCAGCAGAGCAGAACCAGGGAGGCACAGGGGCAGTGGGATGAACGGGGATGAAAGCAGATGGCAAGACCGGGAGGAACCAGAAATACCTGGAAGGCTTGAACTTCAGAGAATCAGTAATATGTGAATAAGTGCATTTTCCACAGTGCTGTGCATGGCAGGAGGACAGGCAGGGGCTGCTGCTGAGTGGCTTCTGCACCGTGAAATCAATCCCATCCTGCACACACAGGCTCGTTCCGCCAGGAATCCTTCCCGGGTCTCGCTGGTCCACCTCTGGCTGACACCCACAGCTCGCAAACAGAATTAGAGCGGTGACGAGTAAATGGAGACCTTTTATCTCCGAGTGGTAAAAAAGCTTATGAAAGTGAGGAAAATGCCAGGAATTACGGGGTTTAGGGAGGCGTAGGACAGCGCTGTGAGCAGAGCACGCACACAGCAGCGCTGGAAGCGGCACCCAGGGCGCTCAGAACTGGAGTCCCCAAATGAGAGGTTGAAGATGCCCTGGACATGTTTATTCCCAATTTGAGCCCCTTACCTAATCCTTTCTGCCCGCTCACATCCGTCACCAAACCCTGCAGCATCCCCTGTAGGATCCCCACTGCCTTCCCACTGGGATAGCCCAGAGATGTGGGTCATCAGGGGCTACCACCCTCCCTCCCTCCCCGTGTACCAACACAGTGCCACACTCACAGCTCTGCTTATCTGCTGCCAGGCTGACCGGCTCTGGCTGTAATTTCATGCTGTTATAAGCAATAACACTTGTAAAGCAAAAATCACGGCTGTGTTTCATGGCACAGAATGTGAAGGAGGCTTTTAAGTGCTGGAGAAATCCCAGCTGATGGCTCATCCCTCTATCCCTCCGCTGGCATCACTTCATCCCAATGCCCGGACATCCCCACAGCCGCCTCCTCACCCACAGCTTTCAGGGCAGTCACAGAAAATAATTTCTTCCTAATATTTAATCTAAGCCATTCCCACTTACCCCGGCACTGCACACCCTTGTAAAAGTCCTCCCCATCCTTCTTCTCCTCCTCCTCCTCCCTGGAAGGGGAAACCCTGCGTTTTTAGCAGCTCTCAGTAACGAGCCCCAGGTGGAAGCAGGAAATCTCCAGCCTGGCTGTGCCGCACACCTGCCCTCAGCTCCCCAACCTCCTCTGTGCTGCGCTGTGACAAGGAGTGGGGTGGCCCAGTGGTGGACGTGGGGTGTGGGGGGACAGAGCCCCCTCAGTCCCCGCTCAGGGACGTGGATGATCCCTGGTTGTGCCTCGCACCGTGTCACGCAGCCTGGCGCGGACACCTTGTTAGACAGGCAGGGAATGTGTCGTGTGTTTTGGGAAGGAAACAAAACTCCGTATGGCGCTCTCCATCTGGGCTGAAAGGCTGCCTGGAAGGAAGGAAGGACAGCCAAGAGTGCAGACACCACTGTCCCAGGGTGACAAAACCTGTCCTGCTTCCAGCCCAGCTCCCCTCCACGGCTCTGCTCCCCTTCCCATGTGCCACCGTCCCCCAAAGTGTCGGGAACAGGGACGGGGAGCCCCGGTCCTGCCAGCCGGGTGACACGGGGAGGACGCACCGCGGAGGGCAGCCGGGAAAAGGAGGGAGAGGATGTCAGGCTGCAGTGACGCAGCTCTTTGGCCGAGCAGGAGGGGACTGAGAGCAGCTCGGCTGAGCCCTGGGGCTCCGGGGGAGCGGGGGAAGAGTTTCTCCGCCTGCGACTGGCGATTCTCAGCCGTGAGCTGGGACAGGGAGGGTGCGGCTCTCTGGCAGGGACGGGCTGCAGGTGCTGCAGTTTTGCTCCGGGCTGTGAGGTGGCTCTGACACCGTGCCCGGGGACAGCCCCCACACCCTTGATTTCCGCTCTGGCATCGCTGAGGAGTCGATAGTGGGGAAATGCAATGGGAAATCTTTTATTAGATCAACACAGGGCAAGTCTGTGAGGAGAAGGTCGCTGTAGCGAGAGCTGAGAAGCTCCGTGGGCTGTCAGCATGGCCGGCCCTTGGCTGGCTCCTGACAGCCCAGAAACCCCCAGATCCAGCTGGGCTCAATCCTCGATGGGCACCCAGCCAGGGCAGACCCTGCCACCGTCCTCAGCTGACCCCATCCTTCCTCTGCCGCCAGGAGGGATGGGGCTGCCGCGGACCCGCAGCTCTTGGCAGCTCTCTGCCCTCCCAGTCTCTCACCAAAGCCTCCTGCAGATCCTTCCCTCCTCCAGCACCTCCCCAGCCCTGTGAGTTCTCTCCTCCTGCAGTAACCGATGAAAAACCTGAAGGGTTTTCAGGCAGGAGACCGTGTGGTTCCCACCCCTGCCTGCCCTGAGGGGAATTCCTGCTTTCTGTCTTATTTATACTTATAAATCCAGACTTGGGTGCAGCCAGGCTCCCCTCTGGGAGGAGATTTCTGACCCATGCTCACGGCACTTGGTGTTGTGTTCAAAGCTCCAAGTCAACAGCTTGTCCTGGGGCTCTGAGGATCGGGAGGAGCTGGTTGGCACTTCCCTTCTCCCATCTGTCTCCAACAGCAGGTGAACAAAGCCTTTGGAGGGTGGGGAAGAGCCAGCAGCGCTCAGGACCCTCCCGAGCTCGGTTAAGGCTTGGATTCAAAGATGTTAGAGGCCTCATCTGACCAAAATTCCATGATTCTCACCCATGAGCTTTCCATGCCCTCATCCTCCACCTTCCATAGGCAGCCTGGGCACCCCAGAGCCTGGACACCATCCCACTGGGTGAGCCCTGTGCTGGCACGGCCATGTCATTCAGAGCCAGCCTCGTCTCAGGAGAGGGATTATTGATCTGCATCTGGCACCGGGGCCAAAGCCTGCTGCAAAGTGTAATTAATTGATCAGTAAGTGCTCTGAGATCCCAGATGAAAGAGCCACGTAATTACCGAGTATCATCCAGTGGCCCTGGGAGTAATTGTGATAACGGCTCAGGGTTAGCACTCAGAGGCAGAATTACCTCGGTGCTTAATGTCACCCTCCAGGGACAGACCGTGTCCTCCCTGTGCCACATGGAGGGGACTGGAGAGCTCGGGGCCCAGGAAACAAAACCCCTCTGTGCATTCCCTGGGGTGCCGGTCCCTGTGGAGAGGCTGGGGACGGCGGGAGGGTGGTCAGGAGGGTGCAGGGCGAGGGGCTGCTCTCCAGGGTCAGAACAGAGAGGGGATCTCTGCCTCCCAAAATCACCGAGGTTGGACAGGACCACTGGCGATCTCCATCAGTGACCCCACCCATCACCCTCCCATCACCAGGACTGCAGGAGCCCCGTGAACACCTCAGAGTTTCCAGAGGAAGGCACTGGAGCCTAAAAACGGTGGCTCCAGAATTTCTGATTACGCAGAAATTCAGCTCCGTGTGGGATTCTCTGACAATTCCCAGCCTTATTTTAGATTTTTACGGTCTGCCATAAAAGCAGTTACAGTAAATTATTAGACCTACGTGTGGGCCGTCAGGAGACTTCTCCCCTATTAAATCCCCCACGATGTTGTGGCTTTCCTTCACTCAGCTGGGCTGTGTCCCCCATGTCCCTCCATGGCACACGCTGGGCTCAGGGCCACCAAGAGTTTGGGGAACTGGGGCTGGTGCAGCACCTTTCCCAAGGAGCTTTTCCCAGGTGCATAAAACCCTCCTGGGAATCAAAACCACTCCTCACTATTTCATCCCAATGGCCAGGTCAGGGAGAGTAGAGCAGGATTTGCTTCCATGGCCAAACACAAAACAAAAGCTGATCTCCTGCGTGCTGGGGAGAGTTTTACAAATTTCCCTGGTTTATTCCATTAACCCCGTGGCTGCTCAGGGATCTCAGCAGTGCTGACTGCAATAACGTGACCTCCTTTAACCTACAGCCAAGGCTCCTTCCCACTCTCCCAGCTCCTGAGCCACAGCCTGAGCAGCTCTGAGCTCTGGTGCCACCTCTGGGTGACAGGACAGGGACAAGGGCAGCTCCCAGGGGGTCACAGAGAGCTGAGCTGCCGTAGAACACACTCGTGTCACTCAGCTCACACGCTGTGACTCGGTGCCTCACACACTCATTATCTGCAACTGGAAATGGCTCCCACAGGGCTGGCACTGGGGTGGGATGGGAACCGTGGGCAGAACCATCCCGGGGTGATGCCTCAGTCCGTGCCTGGTGGGACAAGTGAACAGAGGATGTGTGGCCAGCAGGGCAGGGCTGGCAGCTCTGTATCCCGTGCCATGGAGAGGCAGGACCTTCCCAGGAGGCGCAGGCGCTGCTCCCAGCGTGCTGGAGCTGCAGGAAACGATGGCTTCTCCCACTAAGGGACGTTCCCTGCACACTCACCAAAGCTGGGCAGCAGCACCCACGGTCCAGGGCAGCGAGGTCGGTGCTCCCCGGGAGCGCTTCCCTGGCGGCTGGCTGGTGTTTGCAGATCACTCCCTAAATCTCGTGGCAGCTTGTGTTACATCTCCCACCACGCGAACACACACGCACACGCT
>NW_008238337.1:4899804-4907041 GCF_000691975.1 Corvus brachyrhynchos
GCCTCCCTCCCACCACTCCGAGTCCTGCCCGGATCCCTGCGGATCCCCCAGGTGCTGACGCCTCTGCAAACAGCGATTTGGGGTGGCGTTGGTGCTGCTGGCTGCTGTGGCACCATGCCGGGATCCTGCCCACCCTTCCAAAACACTCCGAGCAACCCCCTGTCCAGAGCCACGACCGGATCCTGCCGGGAGCTCAGAGCCATCCAGGGACAAGCCCCTCCAGGAAATACTGCTGGATCCCATGCCCAGACCTTCCATCCCCACAAATCCCTGCTCGCAAGATGCTGAGCAGGTGCTGGGAGCCAAGGCACCGTTATTCCAGTTGTTCAGAGGAGGCGTTTATCCAGCAGCACTTAGGCAGTGCCGGAGGTTTATTGCCGGCCCCTCATCACGCTGACACACGCAGCAGCAGGAAGTTCCAGCGAGCTCTGTAATAGCTCTGCACAAGTGAAATGCTGTTATTTTGTTAAGATCTCTGGCAATAAATATCCCTGTATCCACGTGAGCTCACGGAGCTGCAGGATGGGCAGCGGCTCTGCCCTGGGGGGTGACACTTTGTGTGGGATCCCCCCAGGTCCCCAGCCCAGGGCAGAGTGTGAGGACCCCTGCCACGGTGTGGGGACTGTGTTTTAGGGGTTTTCCTCTTAAAACAAACACAAAGCATCCACCCAAGGGCTCCCGGGAGGCGGAGGGACGAGGCTGGAGGCGGTTAATGGCTTTCCACCTGCGGGAGCTGCAGAAACACTCCCAGCAAAGCACGGGCTCTGCTCCAAGCTCTTACAAGCTAATCAATGAAACATCACAGCTTGGGAGCCGGGGCAGAGCAAAGCAGCGCAGTATGGATTTTATTTTTTCATGCAAAGAGCTTTAGTACAAATCCCTTTCTCCCCCACAAAGAGAGCAAGCAGCCTCTGCGGAGAAAGCCAAGCCTGGGGCACCAGGGAGGACACAGGGATGGGCTGGAAGGGGGCTGCCACCCCCCTGTGAGGCACAGCCACAGTTAGTGCCACTGTCCTGCTCCTTGTGCCACCCAGTTCACAGGTTCTGGTCCCTGGGTGGTGCCCAAAGCAAGGGAGGTGCAGGTGTGGCCCTGCTGGCCGAAGGTTTTGCTGGCCCCAGGCCACAGACACCATCAGGAGTGGGCTCTTTGGGGCTGCCACTGCCTCTGCAGAGCTGTGGGGGAGCAAAGCACCACTCTCTGCTCCAGCTGCAGGGGGTTTCTGGGGTCTTTAGCCACCGCAGAGGGACCCTCCAGTCCCTGGGACACTCCAACCCCCCTGTTTCATGGCACAGAAATGAGCTGATGCGAGTGGCTGGACTGCTTTGGGCTGAACAATTGACTCTGTGCTGTGATCGGGGCTGTGCAGTGTGGCTGCACGTCCCCGCTCCCGGTAACCAGTCCCTGATCCCAGCTCGTAACAGCATCTCCAGGGATTTGGTGTTTGCCTGAAGGCCGTGGGAACGCGAAGCAGTGGCAGAGCAAACGCCGGCTCTGAGCGGGCTCGGAGCAGGCTCGTTACTAATTCTTCCTTGTGAGGATGATTCTCCTCATCTGTCTGTTCTCGGGATCTGTCAATGAGCCAGTTCATTCCCACTTAGGATGCGCTGTGCTGATCCTGCATGGCGCTGATTCCAGGAGAATGTGCCTGATGCCACATCCAATCCCTCACAGCAACCCACAGCAGCCACTGGATACCTCCCTCCCTCCCTCCCTCAAATGCATCATCCCCTCCAAGATCACAATCAGCTGTTGGACAAAGCCTGGCTTTCACAATGCCATGGTTACTGGTGCCGATTGTAATCTGTGATTTCCTTCTTTTCCCTTATTTCCTTTCCCTTCCCACCCGTCACTGGTGCACACCCCCTTTCTCCAGTGTCTCCAACAGCTCAGGGATTATTCCCAATCAGCATCACTGAGGAATGCTGATTGCATCAGTTCCTCACAGGCTGCTTTTGTGATTCCCATGGGGAAATTATTTGGGCAGGACTGATGAAAAATATTTACCTGTGGTTGGTGCTGAGGGCCAACGTCTGCATCCAGCTCATCCCGTCCTGCAGACACCTCCAGCCTTCTCTCGCATTGCCCCTTCTTGGACATTCCTGCCTGGCTTGGGGGACTGAGACCTCCTGCCTGGGTAAGGGGACCCTGAAATGCAGGGGGAGACGCTGGTGTGGCAGAGAAAGCCAGAGCATTTTCCTCAAGACAATTAATGGATTACAGTGAGTGTAGAGTAATGCAGAGGCAAAGAAATCCCTCTCTCCAGAAGCAGTGGGATAGCACTAAAGTAATGCTGCACTCGGCCTCACTTCATAAAAACTTCTTGTTATTCCTCAAGGAGGAATCGCAAGAGAGGACAGCAGTTCTGTGCGCTCCTGGATTTACAAATGCTGTTTTATGTATCAGGGTAATTTCTCTTGCAATTTATACGGGATACAATGAGTAAACACCAGCACTCCTGGCAGGAATACCGATTCTGGAATGGATGCAGAGAATGGAGGACAAGGTAGGAAGGCCTCCCCAGAGCAGGTATTTTCCAGCTGAAAGGCAGATTTGTAGAAGGCACATTTCTCCAGGAGTTGTGGGGATGGTCAGGATGGGAGGACCATGGAGCCACTGGCTGCTCCTTGCCTGATGCCAATCGTGCCAGAGCAAAGAACTGAAAATCACAGCAGAAAAGTCTTGAAAACTTTTGGGACATCACAGAGCACGAGTGAGACATGGTTACAGCAACCAGAGCAACACCATTGCCTTGAGAAGGAGCCCAGCAGCCATGGACTGGAGTGACTGGAAGAGCTGCAGTGCCTGGAGCTGGTGGGAGCCGCTCCAGGCATTGCCACGAGGAGCTTTAGTTAATTAAGCTCTGAATTATGAATTATGCATAGAGTATAAAACAATGTTCTGATTTCTGGCTGGGGAATTAAGGAGCCGTGGGCTCAGGTAGGTGCTCCCTGGCTAGTGCAGGATGAAAGCTTTTGCTCCACGGGGGGATGGCTCACTGGGATGTGACACAGGGACTGTGGAGCCGTGCTGGGGCCCACGGCCCACACAGGGACACTGAGGGGTGCAGAGGTGATTCTGGGGACACAGCACCCTGGGCAGGCTGTCCCTTCCCTCCCGTTCCACCGGGATGCTGCCGCCTGCCTTCCCCTCAGCGGGTTTGTTTCCCTCAGCCCCCTCCAAACCCCGGTGGGCAACAGGGAGCCTATTTTTGAGCTGTGCAAAGTCTTCTTCTGTTGACAAGGAACAAGGACTTCCCTCCTGCGCGGGCCCCCAGCTGTGCCCGCCGGCACTGGCTCAAAGGGGCTGGATCCCAGCCTGGCCTCCGGCTCAAACCCCCCATTCAGCACCGTGTTTGGAAGGCAGAGCAGGGAATCAGCCCCGTTCCCAAAGCCAAAGGCTGGAGTGGCTCTGCCATCTCAGAGGGACAAAGGCCTTTTCTGCCCTGGGACAATATTGCCACTCACCAGCCGTGCCCCCAGCCAGCGGAGCCCGGGGACAGCTCCTCAGAGCCTCCTTTCAGCTGCACTACGGGGCACCTCTGCCTCCAAGTCTAAAGCTGAGGTTATTTTTCCGCTTCCTTCTGCCATTGAAGCCCCCCCGGGCACTGTGGAGGAGGGGTGAAAGCTTCCCAAGGAAGCTGCAGGGAGGAGGCCGGTCCCCTGTGGGCACAGAGGGCTCGGGAGGCAGCAGCCTGGCACCCTCTGGGTACCCTGTGTGCCCTCACAGGAGCCCCACGGAGCAGCTGCGTCCTCGACAGGATCCCCAGCGTGTTTTGGGACAGCTCACACGGCTCTGGAGCCAGCAGTCAGGGATGTACTGTGGTGGGGTCTGTCCCCCCAGCACCTCTGTCCCTGTCACCCTCCAGTGTGGGGGGACAGCGGCTGCCTGTGAGGTGCTGGGGGGCTCCGGGGGCCGCAGGGTCTGTCCCACCCCGCTGCAGGGCAGCTGCTGCAGGATCCCACAAGGTGGACGTGTCCCAGGGCTCCACGGGCAATGCCCAGGCTGGATGGAGCCCCTGGCAGCGCTGCCCCTGCCCTGTGGGCGCGGGGAGCTGCGAGTGGGCGGCGATCAATAGGCACAACTGCAGAGCCAACGCGGCAGCATCGGCGGCTGCAGCACCATCGCGAAAATAAATGAGAGATTGATTTTCCAGGCAGTTGGGATCTCATGGATCTCAGCTGCCGTGACAAGCGGAGCGCAGGCATGGCTGGCGCCGTGGGGCTGTCACCTCCCTGCATTCCTGGCTGCTGAGGAGCAGCCGTGTGAGGTGTTTGGGGGCTCAGGCATCCAAAATAAAAGCAACTCTTTGTCAAAAGGCAAAGCAACTCTGAGTGGCTTCAGGGCCCCGCTGCAGTGCGGGGGACAGATCCCAGGCAGGGATCTGGCAAGGCTGGGGACATTGGGAAGGACAGGGAAGTGGGTGTCCCAGCTCCCTGTGGGACCCCCTGGCTCCCTGGCATCAGCCCCATCCCAAACCCCGGTGAGCAGCGCCAGAAAGGCATTGTCTGCCTTTAACGTCTTATCTCCAAGCTGCTCTTGCTAAGTCACATCTGACTTAATTATGGTAATTAAGATTGACATTAATACAAGATTAAAATGTGAAATTAAAATTAGCTGTGAAACTTATCTGAGTTTTTAGAGCAGTTATTGATTTTCTCCACTGTTAATCAAAGGTCTGAGGTAACGGCCGATGAACACGGTGCTAATTAGAGCAATGCCCATAAAGTGGCCTCGGGAGACGTGTGTCTTATTTCTCGGAACACCTCAGGTTTCTGACCACGCAAACATCTCTGGCCCTGAGTGCTGCTGAAGGAGCTCAAGAAGCTACGTTTACCTGCTCCTGTCGGTGCTGTTCCTGGTATGGAGCTGGGCTGTGCATGCAGCGATGCCCAGCCATGCCCAGGGCTGCAGGAGCTGGTCCAGCTCAGGGAGGTTCAGGGTGACAGGTCCCAGCTGCAGGCAGAAGGGCCCTGGGGTTTCAGGGGGCAGCAGGAGCACGGTGATCCCAGGAGCACCGAGGCTGCCGCTCTCCCTCAGCACACATGCCGCTGTTTCTTTGGGTGAGATTTCACAGCCCATTAGGCCTCAGCACCGGCTGCGGGAAGGAAATGATTCAAATCACAGCAGCTCCAGGGAGTGCATCCCGTGGTTCATCCCAGCCCATCTCCCTACACAGACTCCTGCCTCCCAGCTCACCTGAGCCCTCAGCAAAGCTGTTGGAGGGATGGGAGGGCCCCAGCACCGCTGTGAGACCCACAGGCAGGAGAAATTCCCAGCAGCAGGTCCCTTCCCCAGGTGCGATGCCCTGGAGTCACGGGGTGCAGTCTCGTGAGAGCTGGGCCCACCTGCACCCCCTAAACCTGGCTGAGCAGCTGAGGCCTGAGCCTCACCATTCCCTCTCCATCACTAACAACTTTTGCCACTTGGTGGGCATTTCTGCATCACAAATACAATGTTTGGTCTCTTTTCCTGCCTGTTTCCATGGCACTGCTGTTATTTGATGCCCTAGAGTCACGGGGTGCAGTCTCGTGAGAGGTGGGCCCACCTGCACCCCCTAAACCTGGCTGAGCAGCTGAGGCCTGAGCCTCACCATTCCCTCTCCATCACTAACAACTTTTGCCACTTGGTGGGCATTTCTGCATCACAAATACAATGTTTGGTCTCTTTTCCTGCCTGTTTCCATGGCACTGCTGTTATTATCTGGCTATCTTAGGAGTTTACTACAATGCAGATGAGCACAATAAAAATCACTCAAGGAGAACTGCAAAATGAGAGCCAACTCTTATCTTTAGCACCGGCAGGTCGAGAGGGAAGCGGGGCTGGAGCCGAGGGGGAGCGGCGCAGGCTGTGCTCGCTGTGCCACAGAAAGCTTTGTTCGACCAAATTAAACCTCTGAGCAGGCGAGTCCCAATTGGGTACGAGAGTGACAGTGTTAAATAACACGCTGCACCTCTCGCTGCTTTCTCTCCCTTTCTTATTTTGTTCTTCTTGCGCCTGCTGCCCAACTGCTCCCAGCGGGCAGCGGCTCGGAGTGACACCGGGAATGCAAATGACCTGCCGCCCGCTCCCCGGCATCCCCGGGCTGCTGCCTCCGCTTCCAGCGGCGCCGGGGCAGGAAGGAGCTCAGCAGAGCAGGGCAGGGGAAAACGGCAGCAGGATCAGTCCCTGTGTTTGGACAGTTCCTTGACTCGGTGTGTTCTGCGCTGGCAGTGACACCGGAGTGTGATGGTTGTTGCTGAGGTAACGGGGTCGGTGTAATTGCTCTCGCAAAGGTAGCGGGGGCTTCTCAGATGGCAGCATCAACAAACTGTCTCTTTAGGGAAGAGGCCGGGCTCCGTCTCGTGCTGTTTGACACCGGTATTGTGCATTCGTGACATCGCTCTGGCTATTTGACTTGACAGGCAGAGCGGCCAGGAGGAGCAGGCGCTCTCACCGGGAGGTAAACATTTCAGGGCAGGATCTGGGGTTTCAAGAGAGCGAAGCCTCCGTTTCTGTTCTTCTCAAAGTCAGTGTAGTTACACCGTGTGATCTACGGGCTCAGGAGGGGCCAGATGGGAGCCCTGGGCTCACTGCTCCTGCTGGTGGCCTGGGCAGGGGGACGGGCAGGGGGTTCCTGGGAGCCATCCAGGCCACGGTTCCTCGGCAGGCAAGGAAGCTGAGGAGTTTTGGGACCAGGTCCTGAGCAGGGACCGTCTGTGTGCTGCTTCCTTTGTCACAGGACTGGGGGTACCCCAGTGCTCACCCATGGCCGCGGTGCCAGTCCCACGTTGCAGGGGGCCCTAAGCAGCACCCACAAACGGAGAGCTTTTGTTTGCCCAGTGCCCCCACCCCACTGAGATCAGACGGGTCACAGCTGCAGCTCCCTCCAAGCCAGGCTTTGCTGGCGCCAGCAGCAGCACCAGAAACCCCGGAGCATCCCTGATCCCAAGGGAATTATGGGGCTGTGTCAGCCTTTCCATAGCGCCTCTCCCCCGTTCACAGCCTGCTTTGGGGGAGCCAGAGCGGAAGGCAGTAGGTTACATCTGGGGTGGAGAAGGGAGTGAGAAGGGCTTGGAGAGCTGAGGGCGGCTTTGGGTGCAGGGGGTGGGTTGCTGAGCAGAGTTGGGATGCTGAGAGGGGCTTTGGATGCTATAGGGAGCTTGGGGGACAAGGAACAGTGACATGGGACAAGAGACTGGGCACGGGATGAGGGAGGGCCTGCTGTGGGATCACTGCCCAGGCTGGGGGCGCGGGGGC
>NW_008238337.1:4907694-4937972 GCF_000691975.1 Corvus brachyrhynchos
GAGCGCGCAGGGCCCCGGGGGCGGCCCCGGGAGCGGGGCCCGGCGGAACGCGGCGCTCAGCCCCGCGCGGGGCGGAGCTCCCGCCGCCCCGGAGCGCTCCGGGAGCCGCGTCCTCACCGGGAACCGAGCGCGAACGGGGCCGCGGCCTCCCGGGAGCCGTGCCGGACCCTCCGCCTCTCTCCCTCAGGGAGAGCAGTCCCCGGTGTCCCTAGCCCTTCGCGGGTCCCCGGTGTCCCTCCAGCCCCACTGCCAGGTCCCCGCTGGTGTTCCCGACCCACCGTCTCTGCCGGGGGGTGTCCGTGTGGGGGGGGGGTGTGTTTACCCAGGGGCTGCCTGTTCATTCCACGTGTCCCCCGTTTCCACGCAGACCCGCTCCCTCTCCCACTGCCGCGATGCCAGACCTAAGAATAGGCTCTGGGATGCGCTCGCGGGTGACTTGGCAAAGTCATTGCAAACTCGCGTGGGGCTCGGAGATGACTGAAGCAGTGCCTGTGCCCAGTCCCTCGGCACTGCTGGGATGCCAGGACGAGGCAGGCGGGCTCGGGTGTGCGTCCGGATGGGGTTACCAGTGTGGATTGTTCGGGGGGAGAACGGGAGAGGCCGGTGTGTGCTGGCGCTGCAGTGTGCTCGGGGCCTGAGGCTGCCCTCCGGGGCTGGCAGGGTGTTGATGGCAAAGACAACCAGCTCCCGGTGTCGGGAGTGCTGTGCGGTGCTGTCTGTCTACTCCAGTCCCTGCTCTCGTGGTCAGATTGCGTTAAATGGTTTTGACTTTTCAGTCTTAAACCCGGCTCTCCAGACAGGGATTGTATTACAGAATCCATCCTTTCTGGGCAGCAGAACAGCAATGGATGGAGAGGGTGGCATTTCTCCCTCACCTGCACGGGTTTGTGGTCTGTGTACGTGTGGAGGAATCAGATGCGAGGTCCCTGCCAGTTCTGGCATCCTGTTCCAGCGTGGGGACACACAGACAGGCACGTTCCTCTGGGGTGTTACACAAACGCTCTGGTCCAGGCTGCCGGTGCTCTATGTGAAAGCAGCGATGATCCTGGGCTCCCGGGGGGCCTGGGGGAGCTGGGAAGCAAATCCAGCAAGCACGGGCCCAGTGAGGGCTCTCATCTCCCTCACTGCCTCGTGTGCTGAGGCAGGAGGGCTGCCCCAGTCCTGCTGGGAGCATCAGCAGGCAGTCCAGCTCCCGGGAACAGGATTTGGCACAATCTGCCATAAATCTCGTGGTGGAAGAACACAGCGTGCTGAACTCCTCTTTCCTTGGCAGAGAGAGGGAGCTGATAAATTGTTGACCCTTTACAAGGTTTGGTGAATTATTGCAGTAAAATCCCAACTCCTGCCTACGCAGCCTGGAGCCAGTGGCGACGTGGCAGCTCTGCCCATGCCTGGGGGGGAGGGGTCTTGCCCATCCGTGTGGAGGGGGACACAGCCAGGGGCCCAGAGCAGCAAATCCTGCTGTTCTCCAGCTGGATGGGGAGCAGGATCAGACCCTGCAGAGACAGATTGCTGTGCTCCATCTGCTGCTCTTTCAGTTCATGCGTCCAAGAAAAAACCATTTTCACATGATTTGCACCCATCGGGTGCTTGGCTGGTGGCTCTGGGTGCTCTGCACTGGTGAAGCCATTTAGATCACCAGAGAGGAGGTGTGAAAGCCTCTCCTCTGCTCTCGGCATCCGCTCGCACCCACCCACCGGCGCAGAGCAGAGCAGGCAGCAGAGGCACGTCCCTGCACAGGGACCTGTGCCAGGAGGCTCCGGGCAGCCTGTGCCGGAGCAGTGGCATCCTGGGAACGTGGGCACCAACAGGGGCATTTATTTGTACCCTGGAATGATGCAGTGGGCAAACAGGGGGGGTGTGGGCAGCTGCGTGCAGAGAGGGCAGCGCTGCCTGTGCTGCCCATGCAGGCCCAGCCCCTGGCTCTGGGGATGGCAGGGGCACAGCTGAACACTTGGGAGATCCAGGATTTCTAAATATATTTGGGGCATCCTCTATAGGCTGTGATGAGACCAGCAAACCCTGCCCGAGGCTGCAGTGCGAGGAGCAGAAATGCAGCTGCGGGTGCTGAGCTTCGGGCTCCTCTGCAGCCCCAAGGTTTGCGCCCTCTCTTCTCTTCTTCCAGGCGTTGGGGCACTCCCGGGGTGGCTGTCACAGCCCCACAGCAAGGACAGAGATCCCTCTGGCTCTGTGGTGACCACGGCACCACGGGAGGCTGTTTCCAGAGGATCAGGTGTGTCCGGCAGGAAGGAAAACCGAGCGTGAACTCGGTGAGGGCTGCAACAAGTGCGTGGTGAGCTCTCGCGGCAGCACCCCGAGCAACGAGATAACAGCACAGAGCCAGGCTGCCGGCGCAGATAACAGGAATGGGGCTTGTCTGATGGACAGCTAACAAAGGCCATGGCAAATGGCTCCTCTTCCTTCTCTCCTCCTTGGCAGAAAGGATGAGGAGAGACTGGATCGGGAGTAAATGAAATTAGGGCTCTCTCAGCCCTCTGCTTCTCTGGTATTTTTTGCCATTATGAATATACAAAGATGCCATTTCAAGCACAGTTTCGTAGATGTCACGGTGTCGCAGACATTTCCTTCTGTACATTTTTAACTTCTCCTTCACTGAGGAATCTGGTACCAGGATTTAGGGCCGAGGAGCCAGGCTGCGCCGAGTCAGCTGAATGTGCTCCCTTGGCATCCAGAACGGCAGCAGAGATCTTGGAACAGCAAAGCATGTAAAAAGGGAAGCGTGTGAGCCATCCCTTGGAAGTCAGGTGGTGCTGAATTTGGAAGTTTAATGGATAGTAAGCCATGCATGAGGCAGAGGGCCGTCAGGGCATTGCTGGACAGGTAATGTGGGCATCAAAATGGGCTGGTGTGAGCATGGCCCATCCTGCCAACAGGCAGGGGTGTTCCCTGGGTATTCCAGGTCAGTGCTGAGCACTGGGGTGCTTTGTTATCCCATTTTGTACAGAGAGTTGTTTTTTAAATGAAATGGGCTTTGTCTGATTAAATAACACACAGCTCTTGATGTAGACTACAAGCAGCCTCAGAAATCTGTATTTTCTGTCCTCTGTCACTGCGATGAGCGCGGCTGCTTCCAGTGGGCTTTGGGAACAAAAAAACCGAAACCAGAGTAATCTTCTGTGAGCAATCCAAAAGTTATTTACTTGATGCGATTTTATTTTTCAAATATTTGAAAGTGGTTACTGAGCAGTAAAATAGGCTCCAAGGAAATCCTGTTACAAAACACAGGCTCTATTTTAATTAGCATGATGTGAGCGACACGGCTGGAACCGGGGCTGCCACCGAGTGCATCTTTCAGGAGCTCGGAGATGTCTGTAGGAAACACGGCATGAACACTGGCTTTCCAATTTTCCAGTCCATCAGGATGGATTTACACTCTTGTCAGGGGGATGAAATTGCTGGATTCGGCCGTGAGAGTTGTGTGTCTTTAACCACTTGGTTTGCCAGGCACAGGGTGCTCTGGAAGGTGGGGATGTGCCTGTCCCTGCTCTGGTCCCAGTCACAGGAGGGGCAGGAGGACACCTGCACCCCAAAAGCGCCCAGCCCTCTGCCCCTGTCAGGGCTTGAGGGGGATCAACACCAGGATGAGCCACTGGGGACCAAGGGCAGCACCCAGCCATGCCCCTTCTGGTGGGGCAGAATGTGGGGCCAAAGCCAACGTTGCCAGCAGAAACCTCGGGCTGCGGCTGGTGCAGGGCTGGCAGCGGGGAAGGGGACCTGCCATCCCTCAGCTGGTGAACCCCAAAGCAGAGGGCAAAGGGCAGAGTGAGGAAGGCTCGTGGGGCGAGAGAGGGTTTGGCATCGCTCTGGCTCAGGCTGCTGCCCTTCAGCTGCTGCGTCCCACAGCTCTCCGGAGCCCTTCCCAAAAGGACCTGCTTCGTGAGATGGCTTTTCCTGCCGCTGCACAAGTGAGTGCTGCTGGATTGATGGGATGCAGGGAGCAGATCCACCCGGTGCAGGTGCCTCAGCTGCTTGCCCTGCAGCCCCGACGCAGTGTCAGGGAACTCAGGCTGCAGGAACCAGGAGGAAGGGAAGGAGAAGGGCTCTGCAGCAGGAGCCCTTCCTGCCGAGGTGCTCGGGGAGGGAAGGTGTCCTTCATTCCAGGGGACAGGCTGCCAGCTCCTGGCTGTCTGTCTCCTTTCACAGCTTGTTAACCGACAAGTTGTTAAGGATGTTCTTGCTCTGTCCCGTGGGGCCAGTCCTGCTCTATGCACATCCTGCTCTATCCACATCCTGCTCTACCCACGGATAAAAATACCTGCACAATGGAAACGGCAGCCAGAGAGAGGAGTGAGAATCTGCGAGAGGAGCAGCCCTGCAGACACCAAGGTCACTGAAGGAGGAGGAGGAGGAGGTGCTGCAGGTGTGTGTGGTGCAGCCCAGGGTAAGGCAGCTCAGCTCCTGCAGCTTGTGGGGATCCACGGGGAAGCAGAGATCCACCTGCAGTCCATGGAGTCCAGTGCTGGAGCAGGATCCTGGCAGGATTTGTGTATCCATGCAGAGAGGAGCCCACACTGGAGCAGGTTTGCTGGCAGGACTCATGACCCCATGGAAGGGATCCAGGCTGGAGCATTCTATTCCTGAAGGACTGACCCTGTGGAAGGGACTCTCATTGAAGTCCATGGAAGACTGCAGCCTGTGGGAAGGACTCAGTTTGGGAAGTTCATGGAGGAATGCCTCCTGTGGGAGTGATGGAGCGGCTTTGGTGGGCACCCAGCATCAACCCAGCACACCCACAGGGTCAGCTGTGCTGCTGGGAAGAGAGGGGGAGCAAATGGATCTCTGCTGCTCAGCTCTGTTATGTCTCAGACTTCATCCATAAGGATTTCATAAATCAGAGGAGAACCATGGAGCTGGGTGGCTGGAGGAGCCAATGGGAGCCTGGCACTGAAGGGGCAAACCTGGGAGCAAGGGAGGCTCACCTTCCTTTCCGGAGAGGGACGTGCTGTGGGTTTCCAGCAGAGCCCGTGGCGTTGGCTCAGAACCAAGTGCAAGTGTTGGTTATCTCTGACTTGGATCTACATCCATGGTTCCTGTGGTTGGGGGATGCTTGGGCAGCCACAGTCAGTGCCAGGACCCCCAAAAAACCAGGGGATGTCAGGGAGGAGCTTCCAGGAGCTGTAAAAGTGGAGGCTGTGGCTGGCAGGGAGCATTCCTCTGGCACTTTTGAGAAGACATCATTCCTGCCCCAGTGTCTTTGTTGGATGGCACAGATGGGGATAAGGAGCCCTTTGAAGCGTGCTGCTGGGAGTTCGTGTCGCACTGCCACAGCAGCAGGAGCCACACGGAGCTCTAAATCAGGGAGCCAACCCCGTGTCCTGGTCCTGGGGAGCGAGCAGGGGCACCTGGATCCAGCCCCCCTGGGATGGGGACCCTTTGCTGCAGTGCTCTGCCCCGTGGTGGCTCAGGGCTGTGGGTACATGGAGGTAATGCTGTCCCCAGTCAGGGGGGGATGGTGTTCCCGGGGTGCTGTGGAGCTGATTTCCTCTCTGTTCCATCTTTTTGTTTGCTGGAGCTCCCGGCAGTGGTGCAGCTGCGGCTGGCCCGCTCCCAGAGTGCAGCCCCGACTCAGACATCTCTCTTTTATTCCTTTTTCCTCCTTTTCCTTTCTCTGGGAAGGGGCCAGAGCAGCAGCTGACCAGCCCCGAGCGCTGGCTGAGCCTGGAGCTTTCCTGATGTACAGCGAGGAGGCTCTGCCTGGATTCCCAGCTCTGCGTTGAGCTGAGAAAGGTCTGATTTGTCCAGACCTTTCTCCCTTTTCCTGGCCCGAGGAGCCCATGGACTGACTGCAGGAGGTGCTCAACCCCCAGAGAGCCCAGGAGGTCTGTGCCTGCTCCACAGGGGTGAGGACAAGGCGTTGGCACCTCAGGACAGATGGCTGCAGCAGGAAGGTGCAAGGAGACTTCATGAAAGCGCAATCCAAGCTGCTGGCAGTGCGGAGGGATCGGATGAGCAGCCTGGCCACTCAGCCCGGCTCCGAAGGCATCATTCCAAGTGCAAAGCTTTAGTCTAGGAAGGAAATTTGGTGCCAAATGCAAAGGCATCCAAAAAACTCGAGCACGACAGAAGGGATAACTGTGGGATGGATCCCAGAGCGGCGTCATCTGCTCGGCAAGGAGGATTCTCACGTCTCGGCCCGTCTCTCTGTCTTGCACACTGGGGGGAGGGGGGGGGATGTGCCAAAGCCAGGGGCTCAGGGGCCAGGAGCACCTCAGCGAGGGGACAAGAGTGGTCCCCAGGGCCTCCAGGGGACACTCAGTGATGTGCTCCAGCCCAAGGGCAAGGGAAGCACTGCGGGGACCTGGCACTGCCGTGGGGGGCTGGGGCACAGCAGGCAGGAGTGACCAGGCATGGAACAGCGTGGGGGAGTGAGGGAATGTTCTGGAAAGCGTTCATTGCGGGGCAATTTCAGAGCGAGTCGGAATGGCTGGGTATATTTAAAATTCAAGAGAGAATGTCCATCTGACGTTTTAGGGTGGATTAATGGAGCATGGCAACATTTAGTGGATGAGATGCTTCATCTCGGGTAGAGTGGTGGCTGGGGGACAGTACTGAGGACATCACTGCTGATGTCCCCTCTGCCACCCTGCATCTCTTCCATGATGATGGGGCTGCACAGGAACGGGGCTTGCATCTCCTGATGCTGATTTAAATGCAATTCCAGTAAAAAACCAGGCTATTCCTGACCGTCCTGAACTTCCATTTGCAAAGCTACCAAGTCCCTAAATTGACAGGCCACTCTGCTAAGAGCTCCCAGTGCTCCCAGTACACCAGCACATCCCCGCCCACCACAGGAGTCCTGCAGACGCAGCTTTGGCAAAGTCCTCTTGGACACATCCAGCGCCATCCTTGGAGAGCTCAGACTATTCCCAGCACTGTCAGGGTTAATCAGTTCTGGTGCAAAGGGGTCAGATCCTGGAGCAACACTGCCCAAAGCAGCTACCCACTGCAAAGGCACCCCAAAATCTGCTGCCCCAAGGCCAGGAAAGGCTCCTTTTGCAGGGCACACAGCCCCCACCAGACAATGTGTCTGCCTTCACTCCTTATCCATCCACATTATCCACGCAGCAGTTTTTAAATTGCTGCTGGACACTATATTTACATAAATATGTGAGCCAATGAGGTCTAAAACCCTGGTGAGCCTTAAATGGTGAATTAGGTTTTTGGAAAGAGGATTTTATCAATTTACTGCGAGTGCAAATCAACGGAACAGAATTTACAAACCCGTCAAAAAGCGAGGTGACAGTTTGGAATTAATCCTCTGCCCCAGGCACAGGATGTACCTCCACAAACATCTCCCAGCATAAATATATTTGAGAAATAGTGGAGGAAAACGTAACTCCTAATGCCTGAGCACGCTGGCGGCGGCGGCAGCGGGAGATGAATGGAGTTAATGTCATCGGGAAGGTGCTGCCGCCTCCTGCTTTATTTTTATCCAAGACTCAGTGCCCAGCCTGCGCTGAGATATTGCAGTTTGTCTTTGTGCCAGAATTTCCCCCGAAGAAAATCTCCCCGATAATCGCTCTTCCTCATCTCTTCCTTTTTAGAAAAAAAGAGAATAATTTAATTCAGTTCCTCCGCACCCCTCACTGCTTGGAGCAGCCCCGGAAGGCTTCGTGTCCTGGGGGGGATGAGCACCTGTGTCCCCTCTGGGTTGGATGCGGCTGGGGCACGGATTTGGGGCAATAACTGGCACCCTTGGGGCCATTTGGGCGCTGATGAGTGTCAGGGATGCCCTCAGGTAGAGGAGGATGCTCCTGGTGCCCCCGTCCTCTCCTGGGGGAAGCCGAGCTCTCTGGCACCTGCTGGGCCCCGGCGCTGCTCCTTCCTTAAGGACCGAACACAAACCCGTGTCCAAACCCAGCGCAGCATCCTAAAGACACAGAGATTCCCAATTCCTGCTTCTCCTGGGCGCTCGGTGCCCGGCTCCCACAGCAGGATCGGTGCAGTCGCCTGGCGAGGGACTGGGGCTGCTCTCCTGTCCCCTGAGGGGTTCAGAGCTGCCACGGAGATGAAATCAGTGAGGCAATAACAAGTAAAAGCCAAACTTCTCAAGCTTTCTAATCGCAACTAGAAAGGCTCCTTTTCAGCTTTTGTTTCCAGCTCACAGAGGAGCCCGTGGCTGCCAGCGGCGAGATGGCTGGCTTTGTTGTGGAGATGACTGTGAAGGACACAGGCTGTGTTCCCGTTTAGGAATGCATTGAGGCTTTCTTGGAATTCATTAGGAAAGGTAGGGAGGGAAGGGTGCAGCAAAACCAGAGCCCTTGTCGCTGCAGCCCGCTCCCCAGGGGGGAGAGCTTTTCAGTTTTTCCACTGCAAAACATCTAAATTCGGAATTACAACATCTAAATTCAAAAGCGGTTCCGTTTCTCTCTCCAGCGGGGCTCATCTGCAGCCTGCCGGGAAGGGGAAGGTGCCCGCCCCGCAGTTGTTCCCCAGCATCGCCGGGCTGTGGTCCCAGCAGGACCCCCACATCTCCCTCGCACCCATCTCATGTACCCAGAACAGCTCTGCATGGAATCCTGGAATGGTTTAGGTTGGAAGGCACCTTAAAGCCCATTTTTTTCCACCCCTGGCCATGGGCAGCGACACCTTCCACTATCCCAGGGTGCTCCAAGCCCCGTCCAACCCAGCCGGACCCAGGAGCGGCCACAGCCTCACCAGCCTCACAGGGAACAATTCCTTCCCAAATCCCATCCATCCCTGCCCTCTGGCAGTGGGAAGCCATTTCCCTGTGTCCTGTCACTCCATCCCTTGTCCCAAGTCCCTCTCCAGCTCTCCTGGAGCCCCTTTAGGTACTGAAAGGGGCTCTGAGCTCTCCTTGGAGCCTTCTCTTGTCCAGGTGAACGCCCCCAGCTCTCCCAGCCTGGCATGCACTGTCGGGATGCGGCACAGGGCGATTGTGACTCATTGTCCTCACGGGCACATTGTCACCCAAGGGCACAAACTGAATTGAGTCACACAAACATCATCTCCATCAGTGGCTCAGGTATCCGCTCAAGCTTCCATGGGGGCGGGCTGGATTTTTCCACGTTTCCACTCGGCGTGCACCGACCTGGCCTCAGGAGCAAAGTCTTGCTTAAATTATGCAGCGTTACATCTCGGATCCAAACACGAAGCCTGAGCAAGCAGCGGGGGCAGGAGCCTGCCCAGAGTCAGAGTCACATCAAACAGGGGGTCAGCTCTGAAAATTCCTCCCTCAGTCCCCCATCACCATCCCCAGCTACGGCCCAGAGCTTTCTATTGCAGAAAATATGTTACGAGTTTATGTTGACCTCCTGCTGCTCCCCCTGCTCCCAGGAAATCAGCTGGTGTGTTTATCCTGAGCCAATAGTGCCAGCCTGGGGCCTCCTGCCTCCATCCAGCTGCTGCTCCAGGCTCTGCTGCCCCTCTGGGGTCCCTGCCAAGCACCCGGGGCAGGATGCGACCGTCCCTGCAGGGCGGTGTCCAGGGAGGTGCTGAAGCTCGGGGTGGTTTGCCAGAGGCAGGTGGTGGCACAGCCCAGGAGCCCTTCAGCCCGATCCCTGAGCGTTCAGCATCGTGTGTCAGAAAGGCAGTGCTTAAACCCAGATTTATGTCTAGGATGTGCCTGTTTTAATCACAGTACACCGCTATCAAAAGGACATTAAAAATTACGATTACCCTCCAGGAACATAAACAATGGCAGCAGTGACAAACCCCTTATCCCAGGCGGGTGACACACGGCTTTGTGTAATTGCCCCATTCATTACCTGCTGGGCAGAAGAGCCAGGTCCTTTCTCTCCGTGTTTCCCCATCACCAGGGTGAAAAAAAAACATCAGCAGAAAACGGCCCCAGCCAGCAGCGGCAGGAGAGCAAAGAGCTGCCCAGGAGAGCAAAGAGCTGCCCGTGAGAAAGTGCAGTGCTCTGCTCCTCAAAGCACCCTCCTGAGGCAGAGCTGGGGATTCAGAGCAGCCTCCAGGGGTGGGATTCAAGGGCTTTCTCTAAACTCAACCCAGCTGTGGTTCATGAACAGCCAGCCCATCACTTCCATTCCGATTTTGATGTTCAGGGAATTTTTGGAAGTAGAGGAAGGTGACATTGCCTAGTGCCTTTCCATCAGCATCCTTGGAGCTGTTCCCAAGGTGAAGATGGTGGCAGCAATGCCCCATGGGCACAGGGGAAGGTGACATGTCCCCACCAGGGCAGGTGACACAGGTGGGACATTGCAGAGCAGGTCTCTCTGCTGGCCACCGAGTCCTCTTTGCTTGTTTATGATATGATTTTAGCCTTCTGTTCCTCAATTTTGGGGAATCCAGGGATTTCATGGGTGCTGCACTGGGCACAAAGAGGGGCCTGGGTGTCCCACAGCCTGTCAGAATCATTAGCTGGGCACAGCGGCCCTTGGCAAAGCGTTGTCCTCTCTGTTCCCATTGTTCTCGCACCCCCCCCCAAAGCCTATCATTATCCTTTCTGATAGAATTCAGATCAATCAAACAGAATAATAGAGCAGAGGTCAAGCAAGGCTGTTCCTTCCCCAGGGAACAAGGGGCTGCTTTCATCAGAAGTACCAGGGAGCCGGTTTAATTGTTCTAAATCAGAGAAATTATGAACGTGCCTGATAATTGTGTGTCCTGCGCTGGAGAGGGAGGAGAGCTTTTGGATGGGAGCTCCCACCATGCGTGGAGCAGCATAAATCAGCTTTTAATGGTGCCACCCATGCTGGACTGGGAGGAAACTCTGCCCTGTGCCTGCCCAGCTGGTGCCCACATGAATGTGGAGGGATGCAGGGGGATGTGGAGGTGGCTGCAGGAGGGGACCCAGCGGGGCTGGGCACTGCACCCAGCCCCAGGAGCGAAGCTGCTGCTCACCACGCAGGAGGACCCTGCTTCTCTCCTGACATACTGAGGGCTAATGAAAATATATTTGCTATCTGTATTAATTAAAATAAAGCGCAGCAGCTTGTCATGAGGCTCCGTGGGAGAAGCTGTACATGGGTTATCATCATCCAGCACAGCATCGTGCGGCGATGGAATTAGTTCTGCCAGGCCATCTTTAAAACACAAATCACTGATGGCTGATAGAGCTGACAATTAGTTATATAAAAACCCGTGTCACTGGGAACGAGGTGAGCGCTGAGCAACACCAGCAGCAGCCCAGGGATGGGCCCAGGGTGGGCTGGGTGGTCTCAGGGGCAGGGACATGAAGGGGGGCGAAGGCTGTGCCAGCCCCAAACTGCTTCTCTGCCCCCCAGAACGGCTCTGGTTTTAGTGAGAAAAATTTTTTTAAGAAGTTAAGAATTGATTTTCAGCCACATCTTGTTTGGGAAGAGGTTCCTTTCTGAAGGAGTGAGCCAGTGCAGGGGCACATCTGAGGGCTGGACACGGGGACATGCTGGGGGCTGCAATTCCCACATGGAGCTGCTGGCAGGATGTGCCAGTGGAGCTGCTCTGCTGCCACCCCCAAATTGGCCTGACATAATGCAGCAATGAAATGCAGGTTATTGCTTTTTTAGGAGGAAAAACCAAGGAATGGAGGGGGTGACAACCTGCACCAAGGCCAGGCTGGACGGGGCTTGGAGCAACCTGGTCTGTGGAAGGTGTCCCTGCCCATGGTATGGGGTGGAACTGGACGGATTTAAGGTCCCTCCAACCCAAACCATTCTGGACTCTGTGGTTGTCTGATCACATCTGGCACTACTCCAGGCTGTGGAAGAGCATTTGGGAGCCCAGTGTGCCCCATCTCTCAGCCATCCTGGGCAGTTCTGAGCCGTGCCAGGTCCCGCGGGGCCAGCAGAAAAGGGAGGGGGGCACTGTCCCCCAGTTCCTGCCAGCCTCAGTGCACAGCCCGTGCCTGTGATCGATGGGGGCCAATAACTGTAATAACCACAGCCATCAGTAACCCTCCCTTTCCCTGCCTTCCCGATTGCCAGCAGCGGGGCCCTTCCCGAGCTGTCAGGAATCATTAGGCACCGGAGCTGCATCATTTCAGAGCAGGCAACAGGGTCTTTTCAAGGGCACCAGGCAGCACCAGGCAGCCCTGGTTCCTGCACGGTTCCTACACGGCCTCAGTGAGGGGAGAGAATGCAAAGAAAATCATTGCCTGGGAAAAAAGGATTCTCCCTGCAACCTGATCCCAACGCCTGTCCCGACACGTTGTTCATGCAGGCAGAGCTGAGACTCCCCCAGGAACGAGAAATGAACAGGGGCTGGGAGGTGCAGGGGACTGAAGCACAGCCTGGGGCATGGGGAATGCCCAGATTGTCCCCTTCCCTCATCCTGAGCAGCTCCAGCTCCGCTGCCTGCACGGTGTGATCCCGGGGGCTGCATCCCCGTGGTGGGAACAGCCCGGAGGAGTCCATGGAGAGAGCAGAAAACACCGTGTGTGCCCTGTGCCAGCTGTCACCTGTGCCACCCTCATTGCTCTGAGACACCTCTGCACCTTGGGAAGGCGGGCAGGACCTGATGGGCTTCAAATCCTGCCTTGAGATGCCCCAGGGCAGCTTTTGGGACACGCCAAAAAACCCCAAAATCTTTTGGGGTATTCCTGGACAAACCCAGGGAGGAGAGCAGCCATGGGCAGCAGTGCTGAGGCCATGTCCTGCCCTGCTGCCAAGGGGGACGAGTGACACCCCCGAGGTGCTGCCAGTCCCTGCTCCTCTCTCTGAGTCTGGACTGGAGCCATGCTGTGATTCCTGTTACATCCTGTGAAAGAAATATAAAGAGCTGCCAAACAGATTTAGCAGAGGCAGCTCAGCTCTCCCCCAGCCGCTGCAGGGGCTGTGCTGGGAGCTCAGGCAGGAGCCGAATCCTGCGGCTGCTCCAGCCAGGGAGAGCTGGGCTGTGATGCTGCTCTGCTCACCTGCACCTCCAGCATCACGTTGTCACCTCAGATTTCCAGTGCTGGAGTGGAAATCAAATCAAACCGAGCTGCAGACAGATGGAACAGCAGAGGAGGTTGTGGACAGTCACATATTCCGTGGATGTGACCGCCTGGGAGTGAGCCCGTCAGTGATTTGTGGCCAGACACAGGAACAGTCCGCTGTTGTCATCAGACTGAACTTTGTCTGTCCAGATGTTTTAGGGCTGTGTCTCCAGAAAGTGTTTCCCAGTGCCCCCAGGAGCAGGGATTTTGGCTGAACCCACTCCTGCATCCTTCCTGGGGATCACGCAAGAGGCAGTGCCAGGGCAGAGCACCCCAGTCAAGCCCTTGGCTGGTGCAGCACTGGCACTGAGAGGCGCTGGCATGGCAGGGACACAGCTGAGCAGAGCCAGCCAGGCAGGACACCCAGGAGTGCCCAGGAGCCCCCAGGATCTCCCACGGCATCGCAGCAGGAGCTGCTCTCACAGGGCTGAGCTGCTCCCAAAGAGTTAATCCCAGCACTCACTTCTCCAGATCTGCTCCGCTGCATCTTAACAGTGATGGGAGATTAATTATTTTAGCTGCAGAGAGCTGACTAGAACGGGGTTTTGTAGCTAAATATACTCTCTCTTTAGGAACCCATTTAATTTTATGCCCTGATGTAGACGGCTGGGCTGGATGATTGGTGAAGAAAGAAGGAGCTTCTCTTCCCCCTCTTCAATTTGTAGCCTGAAAAGCTGCCAAAACACTCAATTTCCTCTCCCCAGGTAGGCCCTGAGGAGTGAACATCCGAGCTGGAGAGCCTGGGAGAGGCACAGGAGGGATCTTCCTCCGCTCCTTCATCCCTCTGGCTGCCCCATCCCTGGAAGTGTCCAAGGCCAGGTTGGACAGGGCTTGGAGCAACCTGGGCTAGTGGAAGGTGTCCCTGCCCACGGCAAGGGTAGCACTGGATGTTCTTTAAAGTTCTTTCCTAATGAACTTCCAAAGGAAATGAATTCCCCTTGAACCCAGCCTGTTAATTCCTTTCAGCTGGGTCTGTCTGCCTGTGACAAGGCACAGATATGCTTTTCTTATGTTTGATATCATAAAACCCCATGATAAACTCAAATTATTACCTGCATCAAAGTTCCTCTCTCTCTAATGGCTTTGCTCTCCTGTTCCCTGGTCCCTACCAGTCCGGAATATCAGGATAATTCCTGCCCCCAGGAGCTGGGAATGCAGTGGGATCCAGCTGGGACCAGTCAGCACGCGACAGGTCGTGTCACTGCCATGCTGCAAATCTCTTGATTCCTCCATAAATTGGATGAGCCTCTTTAATTCCTCTTCCTCGTTAGCTGCTGCTGCTGCTGCTGCTGCTCCTCCCACATGCCTTCGGGAAGGAGCTGGGCAATTCCCAGCATGAGCTGGGCTCATCCCTGGGGATTTGGGCTGTGCTGGGAGTGACGCTGCAGTGAGAGGGCTGGGGACACACGGGCTGTGGAGCCAGGGCACCGTGGGCAGGTGCCCCAAAGCCACAGGTGCCCGTGCGTGGCCAGAACAGATGCCGGGGAGTCAAAGTCTCATTGATTCCAGCTCCATGAAGCAGCAGTGGGGAGGAAAATCCATTTTCCTCCTAGCTTGGAGAAGTGTGTAATTTGCCGGCATCTGCCAGGCCTGTGTGGATCGTTACAGCAGTTACAGCTCCTCCCAAGCACAGGGAGAAGGGGGAGAGGTTTGCGAGTTTAATTCCCTCATTCCTTGTGGTGTCCTTGCTCCCAAGCCGAGCGAGCCAGGCACAGGCAGCGTGGATTCTCCAGTCAGGCACAAACAGGATCGATTTGCCACTAAATCAGGTTTTCAGGAGTGTTTTGCTGTTGGAATCTTGCCCCCACCTGCAGCAGTGGAGCCTGAACCTCCTGCTCCCACCCAGACCAGGAACCTCCTCGCCCATAGCCGGTTCGGGGAGATTCCCCCCTGTCTCAGCCCAGGGCTGGGACCAAGTGTGGGTGTGGGTGTCTGGTGCCCCCAGGACCATGTCCCAGCCCCGTGTGCACTGCCAGCACAGCAGGTCCCTGAGCCCCTTGGTACAGGCAGCAGGAGCCAGTGAAATCCCTCCCTTCCATCCCTGGAAGTGCCCAAGGCCGGGTTGGATGGGGCTTGGAGCGAGTTTAGTGGAAGCTGTCCCTGCCCATGGCATGGGGCGTGGATGAGGTGATGTTTAAGGTTCCTTGCAGCTCAAACCATTCCAGGATTCGATGATTCCATGATTCTCTGCTCTCTGCCCTTCCCAGCAGAGGCGAGGTTGCCGCTGGGCATGGGAGCTGGGTGGGCAGCGGGAGCAGAGCCTGGTCCTTCCCGGCCATGGCTCCTCGGGCTGGGCACCACTGCCAGCATCCTCACCCAGTAATGAGGGGTTTCCATGGCAACCTTATTTGAGCATCTCGAGTGACACAGATGTAAATTTTAAAATGAAATATTCAGACCACAGTCCTGTGAGCATAAATAAACCCCTGCACACGGGCAATTGAACAGCATTTTAAAGCAGCTCCGAAACTCCCCAGGGCCAGCGGAGTCTCTGTGGCATCGGGAAATTCATGGGAATGGAAAGAAAAGCGTCCTGACCCCTTCCTGCCCCAGGAATCCCAGCACCCAGCTGTATCCCAGCCTGATCCAGAGCGGCATCAAATCAACGAGGTGTGGGTCACACCTGCCCTGCAGAGGATGCGGCGCACAGGGACAGCCCAGGAGGGACAGCCAGGTGCCCCCTGGAATGGGAGGAAAACCGCTCCAAACTTTCTTGGCCTCTGCTGCACGGTCTTCCTGAGCAAAAGCTGGGCATCTTTTTTCTTCTGGATCATCTCCTATAAATTGCTCTTTGGAACAGACCAGGTTTTCCCGTTGCACAGGACAGACCAGAGTCTGGAGGCTCCCAGCATTTCCAGACTGTCGCCAGCACTGGGCAAGACCCAGGGACGGGCACTGCTCCTTCACCCTTGTGCCACAGAGGAGAACGGCTCTCTGTTTTCTCCGACTGCGATGGGAATGTTTGGCTGAAATCCCTCCACAGCCCTCCCGTCCCTGCCTCACCTTTCCCAGGAAAGCGGCGCTGAAACTCCCGGTGCCGCGGGCAGCCCCAGCTCCGGCTGCGCTTCCCGGAGCTCCCACGGGGATGACTCAGCCGGATCGGATTGCTACGGTTTTATTTGCTTAGAGGGGGAGCTGACAGGATGCTCTTGAGGAAAACTTTTTTTTCTTTCCTGTTGGAAAAACTTAATCGGCTGAAATTGTAACTGCAGGAAAACCTGGGATTCACATCTCCTGCCTTAAAGGCTGCATCCGCCTGCGGGGACATTTGGAGAATGAAAGATTGTTTCAATTAAGGTTTTTCTGCTCTTCAAGATTCAAGGCCAAAAGCTTTTAAAATCTTGAACCAAACCAATCACAGCCAAGCGTTTTGATGGATACAACCTGCTTTTTCTCAGATCCTCCTTCCCACTCAAACCCTCTGTTTTCCTCCCTGAGGGTGAAATGTGTGTTGCATGCCCTGGAGGTTGGTGTGGGAAGAGGTGGGAGAGCAGGAGGTGCCCAGGGTGCCCCTTCCCACCCTGGTGATCCAGGGTTACACCAGGACCTGGCCTCGACATCCCTGCTTTATCCAAGATCTGGATCAGCTCTGAATGAACTCATCCCCAGCAGGAGTGATCCCGTTCCTCCCAGAGCGGCTTCTGCCAACCCTCCTGCACCGACCGTGTGGGAATGGGTGACTCCAGGATCTCTGACTGCGTGCAGAGGGTGCTGGGCAGTGCAGGATCAATCCCAGCTCTCCATGAGGGCTTGGATGTGATGCTGGCAGCAGCTCTGGGCAGGAGTAGCACAGCCCAGCACCCATGAACCCTCCTGAGCCCATCACACAGGCAGAGCTGAACACCACCATTAATAGTGCCTGGATCAGCTTTATTCATTTCTGTTACAATCAGATCCTAAACCCTTCCAGAGAGTGATTCCTGAGCTGGAGCGATCCAGCTGCCCTCCCTGGAGCGAGTGCTCACGGCGATACCATCGGCATTAGTAATGGGAGCCGGGATATGGCTACTCCTGCTCCAGCTCTTTCAGGAGCACAGCAGCAAAACGAGGCCTTTGTGGTTATTCCAGCATCCTTTTATCAGGCATTTGCAGCTCCCTAATTCCTCTAAGCCCCTCTGGCTGAGGTATCTCGGCAATCAGGTTTTGCCCGTGCTCTCCAGCCACAGCACCTCTGGAGCAGCACACGCGCCTTGGCCACGGCTGCCCACGGGACACGGGCCTGGCTGGGGGTCCCGGGGACCCTCTCACAAGGGGATGAAGCTTTGGGGCTGGGGAGGATGGGTTTGGTGCTGCCCGGGTGGGCGGGTGCTTGGTGCCCTGCCAACACCCAGTGCTGCGTCTGGGTGAGAGGAGATGCTCCAGGAGCTCCTGCCCTGCCACTCCTCCTGTCCTGCTGCCTCTCCAGAGCCTGGTGCCACCACCCCAGCCCAGGGACGGGGCTGTGCCCCGCTGGCAGCTCCCACACGCAGCCCAGGCTCGGCACTGGCGCTTCCTCCTTGGCTAAGTATAAACCGCGGGGGCTGAGGCTGGTTGGAGACATCCTCCCCGGAGCCCAGCTTCCTGCGCGGTGTTTGCACACAGCCGGCACCAGGCACAGCCCAGAATAGACCTGCAGACGAGCTGTCGTTCTGCGTGAAGGTCGCTTTGTGCTCCAAAGTGTCCCGGCCGTGCCTGGCCCGTGCCGCAGGAGCAGCCGCTGTGCCCACGCTGCCGCGCAGAGCACAGAGCCCCCGGTGCCAAGCTCGGGAGTAGCAAGGGCGGCAGGGCCACCGCGGAGGTTTCCATGGATTTGGAGAAGGCTCTCCAGTGCCGAACCGCCTGCGGAGAGCTCCTGATCGAGATACAAGATAAACCCCTTGTTCATCTCAATAGCGTTTATTTCCTCCAGAGCTGCTTTAGCAGATTAGATCAAGGTCAAACGTGACCGTTTCTCTTCCAGCAGCTCTGAATGGATCACTTGTGCGGAGCAGGATGGGTTTCAGCAGCTGGGGAGGGTCCTGCTCTGCCGGCTCTGGCCTCAGCCCAGCCCCCTATGGGTCCATGATCTCCCCATGGGCCTTGGAGGTGGCAGAACGGCTGTTGGAATTCAGATCAGTGTGGAAAGGATCTTTCCAAAGCCCACCCTGGAAACCCACTTCAGTCCTTCCTTAAGGATGAGGATACTCGGTTCTGCTTCCCAAGATGGGCTCCAGGCAGGAATGAGTGGGCAGGGGGCTACACTGGGGCTGTGGGGGCAGCACCGGGGTCCATGGGGAGGGAGCAGGGTCTGGCAGCCCAGGGAGGTGCTGGAGCACAGCTCGGGTTTGGGGGCGGTGATCAGTCAGGAGCTGAGATCGACAACCAATTCTCTTTCTGATAACGAGGAATAAGCCCTTATTGATCCCCGATGCTGGGGCCGTGTGCCTCCCCCTCCCCTGCTCCAGCCTGGCTGTGTTCCGCCCTCTCCCGCTCCCCTGGAATGCGCATTTGCCCTTTACAAACTGCGGCGTGTTTAGTGTCTCATTAAGGAGTCGCTTTACAGAGTGTTTTATTTCATGCTTTGTTAAGGACAGAATCAAGTAAATGCATCCTGGCAAAGGATCTAATAAGGAATTAGTCAGCTTTCCGAAAGCAGAAAATATGGTTTAAAGGCACAATCCATTAAGAATTAGGGTTCACATGACAAATAACCCGGGGATCCTGGGTTGGTGGTTTTGGGAACACATCAGGTTTAATCCTTGGCTGTCCTGCTGTGAGCCGGTGTCCCAGCATGTCCCAGTGTGTCCCAGCGTGTCCCAGCATGTCCCAGCGTGTCCCAGGGTGTCCCAGAGTGTCCCAGCATGTCCCACTGGCCAGTGAGCCCCCTCCCCTCCCAGGCCTGCGCTGCCTCCCCTCTGTCCGAGAGCCCCATCTTCTCCTGTCATGGACAAAACCTTTTGCTGCAGATCCCTAAAACTGTCACCTGGGCCATGGGAGAGCAACCACTGACTGCTCATCCCGGGCTTGGGATGTGAGAGGACGAGAAGAGCCCACAAGAGCCCTGCAAAATTTCTCAGGGAAGGAGAGCTGCCACTGGCATGGCCTTGGGGATGTTTCCCCCCAACAGCCCATGGCAGGGTGCCCATGGAGGCCAGGATCAGCCCAGGGTGGGATGGAGAAGGAAGCAGAGACATCGAAAAACAAGCAGAGGGTGTGGAAGCTCCCTGTCTGCCCCCCTAGAAGTGTGGGGACATCGAGGCACCCAACCTTCCTGGAGGGAGATTATTCAGAGCCGACACAAGCTGGTGTTTGCAGATGATGTGTGTGAAATGTCTCCTAATGTGCTCAGGGAATCGGTGATGGATTTGCTGAACCACTTGCTAATTAAGGAATTAATGCTTTAACTTGTGGGAAACATCAGGAGAGGCCAGGAAGCCCTCGGGGGCCGGGACAGGTTTGCTGGTGGTTGCAGCAGGGTGGTTGCAGCAGGGTGCAGTGGCTTGGGGCAGGCACAGCTCTGATGTGTGAAACGTCTCCTAATGTGCTCAGGGAATCGGTGATGGATTTGCTGAACCACTTGCTAATTAAGGAATTAATGCTTTAACTTGTGGGAAACATCAGGAGAGGCCAGGAAGCCCTCGGGGGCCGGGACAGGTTTGCTGGTGGTTGCAGCAGGGTGGTTGCAGCAGGGTGCAGTGGCTTGGGGCAGGCACAGCTCTGTCCCCGGCTATCCCAGGGGTAAAGGACCAGCCCAGGCACCAGGAGAGTGTCCAAGGACTCTCCTGGACCAAGGACCAGTGCAAGGGACTGCCAGAGTTTTGCAGCTCCATCCTTCAGGCTAATTCACAAGCCTTTGCCTGTTGTGTTCCTTATCTTTGGTTCTTGCCAGAAACTGCTTCTATTTTCCAGAAGATGGAGCAAATTCAGTTTTCAGTGCTGCTCGGTCCCTCTGCATGGGCTGCTCGTGCCATCCCTCAGCTCCCCTAGCCAGTGTCACCCAGCAGTGTCCCTGTGTTTCAGGATTCACATCCAAAAGCTCCTTTTTTTTCCTTTCCCCCTTTTGATTCCAGTCCGACCATAATGAGCAGAATTTGAAACAGAAATCATCAAGTTAAATGTGACCCAAGAGTTGTGCTTTTGTTTAAAGCACCCGTACAACCGAGGTGAGCTGAGGTTTATCAGGAATCTGCTTGGGAAGGAAACCTGGACTGCTGCTCCAGCCCCCATCCCATGGGGAGCTGGTACCGTGGTGCACACACATCCTGGCTGCCACCACGGGCACGTCACAGCAGCTCGAGCTGCTTTAGGGGTCAGTCAGTGCCTTCGTGTGCAGCCACAAAGGGGAGCACGAACCCGGGCAGCCCCAAGCCAGCAGTGGGGCTGGGGGCTTGCAGACCCACCATGCCCACACAGGGACAGGGACCCTGCATTCTGGGGGCTCCAAACCCTCCCAGGGGAGCTGAGGGGGCTGGAATTATGGTCTTTAAGTACCATGCATTAAGCGCTTTCCCTGGCAACTGCTGTTTCCATGGAAAGCGTTGACTCTCGGGCTCTTGGAGCTCTTTGAGGCATCTCACAGAGCTCACGGCGAATTCCAGCCCATGGATCACAGCCCGGTCACCTCGGGGTGCTGGATAAATCTGTATTTATGCAATTACTCCCCTGGCCAGAGCGGTGCTGGGCAGCTTTGGTCACTCGCTCTTTCCTGCCATCCCTGTTCCCAACAAATGTTGGGTTGGGTTTGCCCAACACGACGGTGCCTGAGGGGGCTCTGCCAAGGCGGGTGTGTTGTGCTGTGGGGGCCGGTTGTTCCTTCTTCGGGAAGTGGTGGGTGTTCCTTCAGCCACAGCTTCCTGGGGGCTGATTTCACGCCAGCAGCACAGCTCTAATTTCATGCCCAGCTTTGCCCAAATCCCACTTTTCCCTGTTTTTTTTCAGACAGCGGATCGGGGGCAGCGCTGGTGCCGGCCAGCCCGGACCCTCTCACTGCAGATGAGCCAGTGGAGAAGACGGGCGGTGGGGCTGCAGAGCTCGGGCACAGCACGGGTTTGACTGGTGGCGCTGAGGATTTTGGGCATGTTGTGGGCTCAGACCCTGGAGCCGGGCAGCTGGGGCAGGGCACTGCCCTCAACCTGCTGCCAGCCCCGGAGGACGGTGCCGCGCCGGCGGAGGAGACCACGCAGCTGCTGCAGAGCCACGTCCTGCCTATGGCCACCGCTGCCCCCAGACCCGATGCCAGACAAACTTCCCCTGTTAAGAAAAAGCCACCGACTCCAAAGCAAGTAAATACAGGAAGGAAGCACCCAAGGCTGAAGCCCACCCTGGCAGGGCCCCCCGGAGCTGCCTCTCCAGCCAGCCCACGGAGCTCCAGGCTCCCCACGGCCACCCAGGAGCTGCGGGTGCCAGCAGAGGACACGGAGCGGAGCCCCCCCGAGCTGCCCTGGGGGGACCAGACGACCACCAGCCGCCCCATGCTGCAAATGTCCCCTTCCACGCTGCCCCCAGCGCTCCCTGACAGCACGGGGGATGCCGGAGAGGCTCCGACCGCGGCTCCCGCTGGCGCTGCCGTTATCCCAACAAACAGCGCGGACAGGGACGCGCACGGCTCCGCGTCGGAGGAGAGCCAGGAAACCACCACGTCCACCATCGTCACCACCACCGTCACAACCACGGAGCCCACCCCGGGTGAGCTGAGCTGAGCACGGGGCTATGGCACTGGTGGGGAGCATGTCTGGGTTTAGGCAGCCCCCCAAAATCAGGTCACCACCCAGGTTTGGGGGCTGCCTAAAATCTTCTGCTCTGCGTGCACTTCATGGTTGGAGGGATGAAATATTTCTCCAATGAGGAAAGGTTGGGAGAGGTGGAAGAAGATTCCAGGGAGAGCTTAGAGAGCCCCTTCCAGTTCCTAAAGGGGCTTCAAGAGAGCTCAAAAGGGACTTGGGACAAGGGCCTGGAGTGACGGGACAAGGGGAAATGGTTTCCCAGTGCCAGAGAGCAGGGTTAGATGGGATATTGGGAAGAAATTCTTCCCTATGAGGGTGGGGAGGCCCTGGCACAGGATGCCCAGAGAAGCTGTGGCTGCCCCTGGATCCCCAGAAGTGTCCAAGGCCAGGTTGGATGGGGCTTGGAGCAACCTGGGCTAGTGGAAGGTGTCCCTGCCCATGGCCAGGGGTGGAAAAAAACGGGCTTTAATTTCCCTTCCCACCCAAACCACTCTGGGATTCTGTGATTCCATGGGGTCACCGATGGAGCAGGGATTGGGATGCTGGGTTTTGGGGAGTGGGAGAGAAGTGCCAGGTGGCTGTCCCTCGGTGTGACCCGGCTGTGTGTCCCCCCAGTGCTCTGCAGCATGAGCTTCCATGACCCCGAGGGCTACATCGACTCCACGGATTATCCCCCGCTGCCCCTGCACGGGTACCTGCAGTGCACCTACAACGTCACCGTCTACACCGGCTACGGCGTCGAGCTCCAGGTGAGCTGTGCCTTGGGGGGCATCCCCACAGCCAGACCCCCCTGGTCACGGCAGCAAATGATGCCAAGCGCCCACAGCCTTGGGCATCTCTGCCCACTTGATAAAACAACCCCTTTCCAGGGAAAAAGTAGATTTTTCTGAGCTCTTGTAATAAATGAACTCTGGGATGGAGCTGGAACATCCTGAATGTCAGGGATGACCAAACCTTTTAAATGTCATGCAATTAATTCAGCCAAGAGGCACTGGCAGCAGGTTGTGAAAATGGCACTTGATGGGAAGGGGCCACCAGCCCCCTGCTCTCTGCACCCCTCATTTGCTGGGAGGGGTTTGGGTGGCCCCAAGGGTGCTGGAAGCCCAGGAGGGCAGCCCAGGTTCCCTCTCTGGTGGGTGCAGGTGCTCAGCAAACGCCCACTCCTCAGAGCAGGGGGTCTCACCCAGGCTGATGTGCGCCATCAGCTCCCCCCAAAATGAGCATCCCTCAGCCTGGCGAGGCAGCGAGCAGGGCAGGGGCCTCTGCACATTCCAAACTCTCTCTGGGTCAAACCATCCCAGGATGCCCATGCTCCCTGCAATCCTTTCTTTTTGCGTTTTCTCCACGTCACCATTTGCATGCCATGAAAATCCCTCCACTTTGAATTTGTGTGATTGAAAGTGAGCATTAAAAGGAGCAGGAGTTCCAGCGGGGTTGCCCCCACTGTCCCCCTGGTGGGTGCAGGCAAGGGCTGGCCCCAGGGCACGAGGCCGCTGTGGCTGGCAGCCCTGGTGGGGAGGTTGCCCTGGGAGCAGCAGTGGTGCAGGTTGAGCACTGGGGAGTCTGAGCGGCTCAGTCACTTTTCCAAGGCAGTGGAAAAGTAACTGGACACGGCAACTGTCTCCTCAGATCCACGGGGTGCTGAAGACAGGCTGCTCTGCTGTAAATTCGCCTCTGTCCTTAATCCATCAGGTGACACCGCTGCTGACCTCACTCCTTTGCGAGCTGAGGTTTTAATGGAGCATAAAATTGGCCTCTCCACCCCCCCAAGCTTTGCATTTCGCTTTGCTGATGCTTCGGAGCATTTCAGACAAATTAAATCACAACAGCAGGTCGGTGCTGGTGGAGTATGCCTTCATCTGCAGCTGGCAGTGCCCTGTGCTGCAGCACCGCGGGCTCGGGGCTCAGAGGTGAATTCCAAAGGGAAGGCTCTGGATAAACCAGGGTGTGGGGTTTGGGGTCCCATCAGAGGGGTTTGGATTTGATTCCCAGCTCCTCTAGCAGGGAGGTGCTGCCTCTTACCCTGGGAATCTCATTAAAGGCATCTGCAAGAGCAAAGAGAAGCCCCTGGCACAGGAACCCCTGCGTGGGCAGTCACCTCTCACTGCAGGGGCTGTGGGACAGCCTGGCGGCGGCCAAAATGCCTGCAGCATTCCAGCCCTGCCCAGAACTGCTCCTGCCGGCACTGGGAGCCATTCAGGAGGACACAGGGACCCTCCACTTCCTTTGGAGCCAGACCCCCACTCACTGCAGGGAAATCTGCCCTTGGGGAGGAGTGGACACAAAGCCTGGATGTCAGGCATGGTCCTGGGAAAGGCCGGGAGCTGCCCCGGGCTGTGTGAGAGCTCAGGGTCCCTGCTCAGCTCACTGCCCACCCCTGCACCCCTCACAGCATCCCAGGGAGGGCTGTGTCCCTGCCTGTGCCACGGCAGCCCTGGGAGCTGGGAGCAGCCAGCTCTCCGAATGCGTCGTGGACTTCTATTTATTTTTAAAATTCTTGAATCTTCTTGTCAGGAAATAGAATTTCCCTAAAGAGGCTTTCCAGTGGGTGAGCGAGGCTGGCAGCCTGACTCGAGGATCCCTCCTGCTTTCCCCAGGCTCTGGAGGAGCTGCTGCCGGTGCAGGCTGTGATTGAAGTCCAAGCCCATGCTCCCAGCCCCTGGCAGGAGCTCGCACATATGGTCCCTCTCGCTGGGCTGATGGTCCCTGGCATGGGGCCACAGCATATTCTGAGCTCGCTGGTTACTCCAGGCTCCTCTGGGAGTGCCAGCCTGGTGCTGGCACAGGGAATGGCGCTCGTGGTGACACCCTGCTCCTCAAGGCTTTACCGAGGGTAGCTGATGGTGGAGCCGAGGGGGTGCCCCGTGACACCCAGCACTGATCCCCAGCCTCCTCCCTTCTGCAGAGCTCTGCCTGCTCCAGCTGCTCCCCTGAATCCCCTTCCCAATTTCCTGGAGTGATTTGGCTCCGTGTCATGTGCGTGGTGCCACCATCAGTGGAGGGAGCCAGCTGGGGAACAGGTTTGGCTTGAAGGGATTGCAGAACAAAATCTGCTAGAAACACCTTGGAAAAATCCCCTTTGCGGGGATCCAGACCCAGCTGGGGAAGCAAAGCTCTGTCCCAGTGGGAGCTGGGGGGAATTGTTGGCGTTTTATGGAGCCCACTTAGATCCCTGGACTCCAAATAATTCACCCAAATAACGCCTAATTCATCCCATTTTTTAATAATTAGATCTGAGCCATCCCAGCAGCCGCAGTGTGTGCTGGCCATGCTGGGGAGGCACTTTTTTGGGACAACATCTGGAAAAGAAGAAATGACCCAGGGCAGCTTGGGGACCAGAGTTGCACTTGGCCCATGCTCCTGACAATGCTTTTCCCTGCCAGGACCCAGCTGCAAAATAAGGCACAATCAGCTCCTCTTGGATTGAAACACGGGCTGGGGTCAACTCAGGCACGCTCTGAACCAGCCTGGGGATGTTAATTCAGCTTTGCAGCGAGGAATGGGCTTTTCCAGGGATTTTCCTTCGTGAGCAGGCTCAGGGTGCTGAGGGCTGAGGGTGGCTCCATGCAGTGCCCTTGGAGCCAGGCACATCCTGGCCCTGTGTGCCAGGGGGAGGTGGGCACGGTGGTGACAACAGCCACAAATCCCTCCAGTCACAACATCGTCGGGAGCGCTCCCAATCACGGCTGGGCTGGTGCTAAATATAGAGCCCCGGGCCTCACACACTCAGGGAAACAAACGGTCTGATGAGCATCTTTCTGCTGAAATACGAGCCCATTTATTAAGCTAAATGGACGTGAAATGTAAATGTGAGGTTACTGCTCAGCTCTTTCCAAATAATAATTAAAGCCTTTTGGAACTACTCATTAGATGCACTATGTGGCTCCCCGTGCACTCCCCGGTGGGGTGAGGCATCCTGGGGAAGATTCCTGGAGCACGGGGTGGGTGGTGAGCACCAAACCCTGAGGAGTGCCCTGGTTTGGTGGCAGCACTGTGCTGGTGTGATGCTCTGCGGGTCTGTGTGACAGGGCTAGGATGTGACCACTGGGGCCCCCACCCTGCCCCCACAGCTCACAGGGCTCTGCTCCCCGCAGGTGAAGAGCGTGAACCTGTCGGATGGGGAGGTGCTGTCCATCCGCGGCGTGGACGGCGACGCCCTGGTGGTCTTGGCCAACCAGACCCTGCTGGTGGAGGGCCAGGTGATCCGCAGCCCCACCAACACCATCTCCGTCTACTTCCGCACCTTCCAGGACGACGTGGTGGGGACCTTCCAGCTCCACTACCAGGGTGGGTGTGTCCCCGACACGGGTGGGAGGATGGTGGACTGTGCCCTCACAGATCAGCCACGCTCCTGTTTCACCCTCTGCCCGTGCCCAGAGCATCGCCTGGGGTGGGTTGAGGTGTTGTGCCCAAGGTGGAGGGTTCAATGTACCCAGATGTCCCCAACCCCGGTGCTGGCTGTGCCACTCATACTCGCCTTGCCCTGTTTCTGTCCCCGTGCAGCAGCTCCTCCTGCACACACTCACACTGCCAGTCTATTTTTTACCTCGAAGAGCTGTAAAAAATAAATGAGTTCCAGCAAATTATTTTTAAAATAGAAACTGGGTCTGGGCAAGAGCAGTAACAGGTGGGGAAGCAGCAGCAGGGGGGGGTTGGTGGTGCTCTGCCGTTGGTCTGTGTGACATGCGGGCACATCCAGCATGTCCCCACGGGGTGGCTGGGAGCAGCTGAGCCCTGAGCTCCCAACGTGTGCCTGTTCCAGTGTTTATGCTGAGCTGCAACTTCCCACGGAGACCTGACTTCGGAGACGTGATGGTGATGGATCTGCACTCGGGTGGCATTGCTCACTTCCACTGTCACCTGGGCTACGAGCTGCAGGGCCCCCGCATGCTGACCTGCATCAACGCGTCCCGGCCGCACTGGAGCAACCCCGAGCCCATCTGCTCAGGTACCTGCACATCCCAGCCCCAGGGGTATGGAAAATGGGGCTCTGCTGAGGAACACATGAGTCCCTTTCTTTGCCCTGTGAGATGAATGTGGTCCTGGGAGGGGGTGAGAGTGATGCCCAGTCCTGCACAGAGCACGGCCTGAGGTGATCAGGCAGTGATAGCAGAATCTGTCCCCTCGTTAGGCAGCAAAAGGAAAGGAAATGAAGATTTTATGGGCGTGTGTGAGTATAAACACACATTTGTGAGGATAAATATGTACAGACAGAGCAAAGCAGAGCCAGACAAGAGCTTTGTGCACTGGGGACTCTGAGGAGAGCTGGGCAGAGAGGAGCACAGATGCCACCGTCCCCATGCCCATCCCAGCGGGGCTGTGCTCTGTGTTGCAGCTCCCTGTGGAGGGACAGTCCACAATGCCACCATCGGCCGCGTGCTGTCCCCCAGCTACAGCGGGAACCAGTCTGGCAGCATGTACTGCGTGTGGGCCATCGGGGCCCCCCCGGGCCAGAAGCTGCACCTGCACTTCGAGAAGCTCCTGCTGACCGAGAAGGACAGGTGAGGAGGATCCAGGAGCTGTTTCCCCACAGCCCTGGGACTGCAGAGAGCTTCCAGGGGATTCCAGGGGGCTTCTTCTGCATAAGTGAGGAGCAGGGCCTTTTGTTGGGTGCTAAATATAGAAAAATGGAATTATTTGGGTTGGAAAAGCCCACTAATGTCATTGAGTTCAACTGTTCCCCAGCACTGCTAAGGCCACCACTAAACCATGTCTCCACGTGCCACATTTACATGGCTGTTTAACCCCTCCAGGGATGGCGACTCCACCACTGCCCTTGGCAGCTGTTTCTATGCTTGACAGCCCTTTTGGGGAAGAAATTTTCCCTGATATCCAGTCTAAACCTCCCCTGACACAAGCCATTTTCTCTTGTCCTGTCTTTTGCTCCCTGGGAGCAGAGCCTGACCCCCCTCGGCTGCCTCCTCCTGTCAGGGAGTTGTGCAGAGCCACAAGGTCCCCCCTGAGCCTCCTTTGCTCCAGGCTGAGCCCCTTTCCCAGCTCCTTCAGCCACTCCTGGTACTCCAGACCCTTCCCCAGCTCCATTCCCTTTCCTGGACACGCTCCAGCCCCTCCACGTCTGTCTTGGAGAGAAGAGCTCAGAATATACCAAACTTTGGAAGCTCCCAGCTGGTCCCAGCTGCTCCACCTCACCCGCCCTGTGTCCGGGTGGGACTCAGGGACGCTGTCCCGAGTGACATTCCCTGTTGCCCTGCAGGATGGTGGTGTACAGCGGGGACACCAACCGCTCGGCCGTGCTCTACGACTCCCTGCGCGCCGACAGCGTCCCCTTCGAGGGCGTCATCAGCGACGGCTCCTCCATCAGGATCGACTTCCTCGCCGAGGAGCCCGCGGCCGCCACGGCCTTCAACATCCGCTTCGAAGGTGCTGTGTCCCCATGGTGGGACACGAGGGCAGTGCCCGGCTCAGCCAGGACACCCAGCCCCAGGGGGCAGCTACAGACTCGTGGCTGCAGGAAGGGTCCCGGCTGTCCCCAGCACAGGCAGTCCTGGTGCCCGTCTGTAGCTCCCGTTGTCATTTAAGTGGATCCCACTGCAGGATCGTTCCCACAGGACCCCTATGGCCCTGAGCAGGCTCAGTAACTCAGAGCAATCCCAGGGTGGATGGCTTGGCATCTCCAGCTTGGGAAACACGGCCTGGCACATCCCTAGAGCTGATCCACCACCACGGGAGTGGGGTTTGGTTAGGCCTGCATGGCTCAGAACAGATAAATTGTTGTTAATCCTAATTGCTTGTAAAACACTCCGTGGAAGAGGCCATCCATGCGGGTGGGGATGCAGGGGTCAGGTTCTCATGGGGACAGCAGCAGGGCCTGGGGGTCACCCAGGGAAGCTCAGGGAGCAGGGAGAAGCTCCATGTCCCTACAGCTAACGGGGTTCTCTTCCAGCCTTCGAGCGCGGCCACTGCTACGAACCCTACATCCAGAACGGGAACTTCACCACCTCCGACCCCACCTACAACCTGGGCACCACCGTGGAGTTCACCTGTGACCCTGGGCACTCCCTGGAGCAGGGCCCTGCCATCATCGAGTGCATCAACATGCGGGACCCCTACTGGAATGACACGGAGCCGCTGTGCCGAGGTCAGTCCTGCCCCTGGGCCATGCTGGGTGTGGGGTGAGCACCCCTGGGCCCCCGCTGAGCCCTGCCCACCCCTTTCCCCCACAGCCACATGTGGAGGGGAGCTGACTGCCATGGCCGGGGTGATCCTGTCCCCCAACTGGCCGGAGCCCTACACGGAGGGGGAGGATTGCATCTGGAGGATCCACGTGGGCGAGGAGAAGCGGCTCTTCCTGGACATCCAGCTGTGAGTAGCCCAGGACCCCAGTGTCTGCCTCTGCCCTGCTTTGCTGCAGTATCCCGCTCTCCTCTCCCGAGGGATCTGCGCCACAATGGAATCACAGAATCCCAGAATGGTTTGGGTTGGAGGGACCTTACAGCTGATCTCCCATGGGCAGGGACACCTTCCACTGTCCCAGGTTGCTCCAAGCCCCGTCCAGCCTGGCCTTGGACACTTCCAGGGATCCAGGGGCAGCCACAGCTTCTCTGGGCACCCTGTGCCAGGGCCTCACCTCCCTCACAGGGAAGAGCCTTGCCATGTCCTGTTCTCCCCCTCAGAGCTTCCATAATCCCCTTTGATGCACTTGGCACCCTGGGCAGGACTGAATGGTGCTCCCTGAGTGCAAAGCACCATTACACCATCCACAGCAGCAATTAATCGCTGCTCCAGTGGCTTTGGAATTCTCCACGGGGAGTGGTGCCACGGCAGAATGTGGCCATGTGCTACTGGGGTGACACCCAGCACGTCAGGAGCTGGGTCACATGGGGTTAGGAGAGCCTGGGGGCATCAGTGAGATGGAAACAGCTTGATCTTTGGGATGGATGTGAAATACAGGCAGTAAGGGAGTGGAGCCACCCAGAAAGCCCAGGTTAAAATTGCCGGGGTCAGAAGGGAATAGGATCCAATGTCAGATTGGGAGCTCTTGGCATGGTAATGCTGCTGCTGCAGCGGGAGCCTCCTTTGATGCTATTTTGGGTTTTCAAGAGGAGGACGTGTTTCAAGTAGAGGCTTAGAGTCATAAAGATTTTAAAGCTCCCCATAAATTCCCAAGTCGGAGCTCCCAGCACACCTCTTCCAGCTCCGTGGGGTGCTCGGGCTGAGCAGAACTGGAGGCCAAGTGATTTGAAATCATCAGGCATAAATGTCACTGAGAAAATCGTGTTTGACAGAAAGCAGAGATTTACTACAAATGTCAGCTTGCCATGGGGATTAGCTGGGCTCCCTCCAAGAACATTCCTAAAAAAACGTTTGGGGATCAGCTCAAGTGTCTCCTGTGGGGCTGGGAGCATCCTGGTGCTCTCCTCTAGCCTTCTTGCCCCTGGGCAAGGGGAGGAGGGTTGTCCCTGTCCCAGTCCCTCCTGTGCCACCAGGCAGCAGCGCACTGGTGCCGGCCGTGCTCTCAGCCCTGGGGAGCCTTGCTGGGACACGGACACGGCAGCACAGCGAGCAGGGAAGGGGTGTCAGTGCCCACCCTTGGGGTTGATGTGGTCGTTCACCCACTCTGCCAGCCCCGGGCACCCAGAGAACCCTCCCATCACCAGAGCCGTGGCGTGTGCATCCATCCCCTGCCCTTGGCCTTGGAGCGGGGGGAGAGGAACGAGGTCCCCCATCCCCTTTCG
>NW_008238337.1:4938060-4946966 GCF_000691975.1 Corvus brachyrhynchos
CCCGCGGGTGCCGCCGGCGCCGCCCGGCCTCGAACCCCCGGAGGGAGGTGACCCGGAGGGAGGTCACCGGCTGCCCCTTGAGCCCCACATGTTTCGTCCTGCCCGGGCTCCCGGCACACGCTGCTCTCTAATCAAACTCTCCTCTCAGCCTGAACATCACCAACAGCGACATCCTCACCATCTACGACGGGGACGAGCTCTCCGCCCGCATCCTGGGGCAGTACGTTGGCAGCAGCGGCCCCCAGAAGCTCTACTCCTCCAGCCCCGACCTCACCATCCAGTTCCACTCGGATCCTGCCGGGCTCATCTTCGGGAAAGGGCAAGGATTCATCATGAACTACATAGGTACGGGGTGCTGGCCTCAGGATGTGACACACGGCCAGCCCAGACTGTCCAGCTGCTGGGTCTGGAAGCAGGGAGCATCACTGTGCACCCTCTCCACATCCCATCCAGCTCCTGCAGAACCCCCAGCCCAGCTGCAGGTCTCGGGTCAGTCACTTCTGGGGTGTCCCTGTATGTCTCCCCTCCTTCAGGCTGGCAACAAGGCATTTTTGGTCTCTGTTAGCCCTGCTGTGGCCCGGAGGGAAAGGAATTGCTGGAAACTGGGATGCAGGATCCCCACACACACCCTGTCAGGCATGAGCTGATGGCAGGGGTGGTCACTGAAGCCAGTCCCTGGGTGGGCTCCTGAGATGGATGTTCCCAGCTCCCATCTCTTTGCTCCAGAGGGGCTCAGACTGCACCTGGAGACATCTGTTCCACTGTCCTTCGGGGCAGCCGTGCCTGCCAGGCTGGGGCTGTGGGTGCCCACAGCAGGGACAAGGACTGGGAAGGGCACTCCATCCCCACAGCTGCCTGTGGCCTCTGGCTGCCTCTCCCACACCCTGCTTCCCCTGCCAGGCTCCTTCCAGGCATGTTTTCCTCGCACTGCTGACAGCCCTGGCTACGACAAACAGCGAGCTGCAATGCAGAGCACCTGGGAGGCTGCAGGGCCCTCCTCGGTGCTCTGCAGCACACGGGGCTGGGGAGGGCAGGGCATAACCCCTCCCCTGAGCAAACCAGCCTGGGAGGAGCAAGGAACAAACCCTCCCCTGAGCAAACCAGCTGTGCCATGACCGTGGCGCTGGCACCTCTCCTGTACCCACAGCCAGAGCTGAGCCTGGTGCTCCAGGGTTGTCCTGACCCCAGCACAGACACTGCCCCATTTTCACCAGCCCAGCCCTCTACCTGCCTCTAGGGTCAAGACTGGGGAGGCTTCAAAGAGCCCCTGTCTCCCCCTGCTGCCCTTTCCCTGTGCCCAGGGGATGCTGCCCGCAGACCAGCTGCTAGCCATGGCCACGGCATTTGTGGGGAGGGACAAGCGCTTGGGAAGAGCCATGTGTCCAGCTGTGGTGGCTCTGAGGAGGGTTGTGCTGCGGGGTCCTGCTCGATGGGTGACAGCCAGAATCCCTCCTGGCTGCAGAGGTGTCCCGCAACGACTCCTGCTCTGACCTGCCTGAGATCCAGAACGGCTGGAAGACCACGTCACACACGGAGCTGGTGAGAGGGGCCAAGATCACCTACCAGTGTGACCCGGGCTATGACATCGTGGGCAGTGACACCCTCACCTGCCAGTGGGACCTCAGCTGGAGCAGCGACCCCCCCTTCTGTGAAAAGAGTGAGTGCCCCAGCAGGAAGGTGCTGCTGTCCCTGTCCCACACCCTGTAACAGCACCGGTCCTGCTCCAAGGGGTTCCCTGCTCCGAGGGTCTCCCCGCTCATCCATCCTCTGTCCCCAGTTATGTACTGCACGGACCCGGGGGAGGTGGAGCACTCCACCCGCCTCATCTCAGACCCGGTGCTGCTGGTGGGCACCACCATCCAGTACACCTGCAACCCCGGCTTCGTGCTGGAGGGCAGCTCCCTGCTCACCTGCTACAGCCGTGAGACTGGCACCCCCATCTGGACCTCGCGGCTCCCGCACTGCGTCTGTAAGTCCGGCTGGTCTCTCCTGCTCCCCTGCAGTCCAACTCCTCTCTGGGAGTCCTGGGCAGCCCTTTCCTGCAGCCAGGACCTTGCCCAGCTGCGGGGAGGTGGTGTAGAGCCTTGAGCTACCTGGAAGCAGAGTGAAGGGAGAGCTTGGGTGTTTCCTCACTGCCCTCAGGCTACTTCTCTCCCTCGGCAGCCCAAGCCCTGGGCTCACCCTGGGTGTGCTTCATTCCCTTTCAGCTGAGGAGTCACTTGCCTGTGATAACCCGGGGCTGCCAGAAAACGGGTACCAAATTCTTTATAAGCGCCTCTACCTGCCAGGAGAGTCCCTGACCTTCATGTGCTATGAAGGCTTTGAACTCATGGGGGAGGTGACCATCAAATGCATCCTGGGCCAACCATCCCACTGGAGCGGCCCCCTGCCCATCTGCAAAGGTAACAGGGAGAGGGATGGGGGCAAGGGGACAGCCAACACCTCTGTCCCCAACCTGGGACAGCCCAGGGACCTTGGTTTGGCTGCAGACCCCAGCTGGGAGCTGAACTCAGCTGAGACCTGGAGCTTCCCTGGATCTGGGCTCTGCTCAGCCCAGCGTGCTCAGTCCTGGCCACGTGCTTACAGACACCAAGAGCTTATTAAAAACTGGGAGTTCGCAGGGTGGTTTGGGACCCAATGGGGCAGGAGATCCCAGGTTTGGGTTCCCCAGCAGGCAACAGCTTCCAGCACCCAGTCAAACCCAGCTACAGACCAGTAACTCTCCATCTCTCTTCCAGTGAACCAAGACAGCTTTGAACACGCTCTGGAAGGTGAGTGCCGTGGGTTTCCTGGATGTGCAGGATCCTGGTGGAGCCTGGGAGGAGAGGGAGAGGCAGAGAGGGGATCACACGGTGCCTGCAAATGCCGACATAATAGATCTTGTCCTTTCAGTAGCAGAAGCTGCTGCAGAGACGTCGCTCGAGGGGGGAAACATGGCCTTGGCCATCTTCATCCCGGTGCTGATCATCTCCCTGCTGCTGGGAGGAGCGTACATCTATCTCACCAGGTGGGGCTGCAGGGGGCTGGCACAGAGCTGGGGGGCATGGCTGGGGCTGGCTCAGCATCGCCCTTGCCAGCCACACGCCCCGGGCATGGTGCTGGGAGTGCTCTGGGGTGCCCGGGGAGGAGCTGGGATGGGGGGATGTGGAAGATGGGGCTGGTCTGGAATTGGTCCGTGCAGCCCAGTGACTCCACCTCTCCCTGCAGGTGTCGGTACTACTCCAGCCTCCGCCTGCCCCTCATGTACTCCCACCCCTACAGCCAGATCACGGTAGAAACGGAGTTTGACAACCCGATTTACGAGACAGGGGTGAGTCCTGCTGTGCCTGTCCCTGCTGAGGACACTCCTGAGGCGCTTGGCTGGGTGGGCAGCCAGGGCATGAGTCCAGCCAGGCTGCTGTGGGAGCACTGAGCAACAGGGCACAAGTCCATCCGTGTGGGTTGGGAGGCACAGGGGGCTGTGGGGTCCTGGCTGTGAGGGCATCACTCCCCTGGGAACAAAACAACATGCAGGATCTCTTTTTCTGCCTGGGAATGGGGAGATGATCCTGAAATGCAGCTGCTGCCCTCAACTGGCTTTTCCTTGCTTGCAGGAAACACGAGAATACGAGGTTTCAATATAAGGACAGCAGTAAGAGAGTCTCCAGCAGCGAACTTAATGTGCTCTCATAGAACTTCCTCAGTAACTAATCCAGAGACCACGTGGAGTTTGGTTGGACCCCCGGACCTGCTGTTGTCTTTCCTTTTGCCTCTCTATTGAAGATTTTACTGTTTTCTTCACTGTATTTATTCTATTTAAACTGCGATAGGTGTGCTGCCCAGCCCTGGGCGCAGGCAGCAGCGGGAGCCGGGGCAGAGCTGGGTCCTGGTGAGGCCAGGGGGGCATGGGGGCACTGCTGTGTACCCCTCCATGGCAGAGTGTCCCCCTCCACGGTGGAATGTCCCCCTCCATGGCAGAGCATCCCCCGGCACTGCCCACACAGACGCAGGGGGATTTTTGCGGTTCTGATGTTGTTAAAAATTAAAGATGTCTCCATTGCAAGAGCCTGCGGTTGATTGCTGGGAGCTGAGGTAGCGCAGGGTCCCCCACAGGGTCCCACCCCGCAGCTCCCAGCTCTCCAAGTGAGACTCTCCCCCGGGGGGCTCGGGGGGCACCGGCGCAGGGACCATCCTTGCTGCAGGGCTCAGGAGAGCAGGGACAGCCCGGCACACACGAGGTATGTGCTGCTTTCTTTTCCCACTTGGTCTTGGATGTGGAGAGGCAGCGAGCCAGGACTCCGGGGTGATGCTCCGCGGAGAAGCACCAACCAGTGCCACCCAGCCACCCTGGAAGCCACCCTGGAGTGAGCAGAGCTCCCAGCCGGTGCCTCTCTGCTCTCTGCCCGTTGTTCCTCTCCAGCAGCACTTCCCATCACCCTGCCAGGAACATCCCAACCCCGCATGGCCGGATGTCACCTTTTGCCCCCCCGGCAGCATCTCAGGGTAAGCGGGCTGGGCTGGGCTCCCTGGCTCCTGCTGCAGGAGGGGCCTGGCAGAGCTGTGCTGCACAGCCCACTCCGCACATCCCGGATCCGCACCTGGCTGGGTCCCACAGCCGGGCAGGGGGTGAAGGTGGAGGTGTTGGGAAGAAGAGGCAGGTGGGATGTGTGGAGGCCTCAGCAAAGGAGCTCTGTGGGGAGCAGAACAGGCAGAAATCGGCCCCTCAGTTCCACCCTTGCCATCCCCTGCGCTCCTTCACTGCATCACCCCTGCCAGAGCTACACAGCGGTGGGGACACGGACCTCAAAGGGCCACCCCATCCCTGTTGTCACCCCCAGCCAGCCCTGGGGGAGGGCAGCGAAGCCACCGCCACGTCCTTGGCTGGTGGTTGTCCTTCTTTTGTCCTTGTAGAACAACCGCAAGCGCGGGAGGCTGGGTGAGCTCGGGGTGGTTGGTGCAGCTCTGCAGTGTACAGCTGGGATTTAGGGGTTTTCCTTTCAAAACAACGAATGTGTGTTTGTAATTTGTAACAGTTAAAAAGAAAAACAAAAAAAAAAAAAAAAGAGAAAAAAAAAAGAGAAAAAAAATGTGCCAAAAACTGTACGAAGCATTTCATTTCCCTTCATACATGTCTGTTTTTATAAGAACAATGTGAAAATTGCTGGGATTAAATATTTTTGAACATGATAAAGTAGTTCCGTGGGAAGCTCTAGCGTTCAGTATAACCTCAATACTAATTATTCTGTATTTTCAAATGTCTGGAATCAGTTTGCAGAGACTCTGGCCGCAGGCTGCAGCGGTGCAGAGCAGGGTGAGGGCCGGGCACGCTGCGTGCCCCGCTGTGGGATGGTGGCCCGATGCCACTGGCTTGGCTCTGAGTGCCAGACCCTGCCCTGGTGCAGCCCCATAGTGCCCCCTGCTCCCGTGGGATGGAGCCCTGCTGGGACATGAGGTGACCTGGCACGGCTCTGGGGACATCTCCCCTCCATGGGTCACCCCACAGGAGCATTATGCTCTGAACTCAGCACGGCCCCTTCCCATGCCAGCCCAGCCCAGTGAGGTCTCACAGAGTGGGTGGGAGTCTGGGTGCTGCCCCGAGGCACTGGGACCCCACTGGAGACCCGTGGCCATGTCACGGGTGACATGCTGAAAGTTTGGGGGAGCACTGGTAGCCCAACCCCATGGGACAGGGGGTCTGTGGGGACCCATCCTGCCTGTGCCCTGCTCACCCATCGGCTGCCCAACAACCTGTGGCTGTCTATCTCACAGAGTGGGTGGGGGTCTGGGTGCTGCCCCGAGGCACTGGGACCCCACTGGAGACCCGTGGCCATGTCACGGGTGACATGCTGAAAGTTTGGGGGAGCACTGGTAGCCCAACCCCATGGGACAGGGGGTCTGTGGGGACCCATCCTGCCTGTGCCCTGCTCACCCATCGGCTGCCCAACAACCTGTGGCTGTCACCTGGCAGCTCCCACGGGAGCTGAGGCAGGGCAGCTCCCCAAACCAACAGGGAGAACATTGGGGGGACAAGGTGGGGCTGCCTCACCTGCAGCCTTCACACTGGCTGCATCCCACACGGAGCAGGCAGGCACAGCTTGGGAAGATCCTGGGGCTGGGTGGGAAAAATCTGCCCCTGCTCCCTGGGAGCCCCTCCGGGCTGAGCTGCTCCGGTGGGGGCAGAAACGAGCACCCACGAGGTTTCCCTCCAGCATCAGGTGTGGGCAGGGCAAGGTCCTGCGGGGGGACCCCGGGTGCCTTCGGGACACCCTGAGCACGGCCCTGCCTGGAGCGTGGTGGCAGCGTGGTGACTGTCACCTCGCCAAGAAGCAGCGCCACCGGGACACCCCAGCTGGAGCAGCATTCCCTGACGCCAGCAGAGTCCCAGATGTCCCCAGCAGCGGGGAGGGAGGGGGATGCTCAGCCCACTCCACACCCGAGGAAATGCCCGGCCGAGGAAACCTGGGGCCTCCCGTCTGTCCCTGCCCTTCCACACCCGAAACAATGCAACAACACTGCCCTCCCTCCCTAAACGTGCTTTTAACCAAGGTTACGCTGTGACATCGATAATGGCTTTGCTCAGCAGCTGCCAGGCTAATGCACAGGGGGCGAGGGAGCCAAGGCTCTGATGCAGAGCATTCCTGGGGGAGGGAGCTTAGGTTATTTTTGGACAGAGATTGCAAGAGAATTAAAATGAAGGGGAAAAAAAAAAAAAAAAAAAAAGCCCTTGATGCTGCCGTTCCTCCTCGGTGACGTAAAGCCGGAGCCAATCTCTGGCCTCACGCGTCGTGCTGCGGATGGAGCTTGGTCTGGGCCCAGCAGACTCGGCCACAACGGCCTCCCCCAGCCTGGGGCCGGGCAGGGGCACAATGGGGCCATGCCGTGGCTGAGGGACCCTCAAGGTCATGGATGGAGCAGCAGGGACCCCCTGAGTCCCTGCAAGCTGCATCGCAGGGTGGTGAGGCACAGCATCCCTGCCCAGCCCGGGTCAGGCACAACATCCCAGCCCAGGTCAGGTACAGCATAGCTGCCCAGCCCAGATCAGGCACAGCATCCCTGCCCAGCCTGGATGAGGCACAGCATCCCTGCCCAGCCCAGATCAGGCACAGCATCCCTGCCCAGCCCAGAAGGGCTGGGAAAAGCCCTGGGATGCACTTGGCACAGCTCTGCCAGCGACACCCTGGCAGGAGCCCAGTCTGTGGGCAGCCTCCTGGCTCCAGTGGTTCCTTCTCCCTTTTCCCAAGATGTCCTCCTGGGGCAGACACTGCCAGTGTCCTCCCCTCAGCTGCTGCCAAAACCGTGCTAGTGTTCTGCCAGGGCTGGGATTTCCTGGAATGTTCAGGCTGGAGCTGGGACAGTGCTCCTGGAGGGGCCATCCCTGTGCTGAGGAATCACAGAATCATGGAATCACTGGCTGGAGTTGGAAAGGACCTTTAAAGTTCATCTCGTTCCAACCCCCTGCCATGGCCAGGGACACCTTCCACCAGCCCAGGTTGCTCCAAGCCCCATCCAACCTGGCTTTCCCTTCGAGGGGGGGGGCAGCCACAGATTCTCTGGGCACCCTGTGCCAGGGCCTCACTACCGGGAAGAATTTCTTCCCAATACCCCATCTAAACCTATTCTCAGTTTCAAGCCATTCCTCCTTGTCCTGTCACTCCAGGCCCCCATCCAAAGTCCCTCCCCCGCTCTCTTGGAGCCCCAGAGGAAAGCCAGGAGCAGGTTGATCTGCAGGGAAGAGATGAGTGGTAGAGCTGGAGACCAGGGGCTGGGCCAGAGGAAGCAGAGAGCTCAGAAGGCAGAGGCAGGGGAGGAAGGAGGGGAGAGCCCAGAGCCGCGGAGCCTGCGAGTGCTGACAGAAGGATGCGCGGTCTGCCAGGAGCAGGAGCTGTGGCTGAGCCTGGGGGGTCTGGGAAGGAGCAGGATGGAATAAACTCCCTCTCCTTTCACCCTGCAACACGCAGCGCTGCCAGGGCCCCGCAGCAGCACACCGGGCTGGGGAATGTGCTGGTGGGAGCAAAGGGAAGCAGCAGGAGTGGGCAGGAGGCAAGAAATGGACGGAAAACAAGGTGCATTTTAGGATTGCTGGGGATGAAGTTGCTCGGAGGAAGCACACGCACACCTGAAGGGCTGTGCAGGACAGCTCTGCTCCCACTCCAGAGCCCAGCCTCAGCAGTGCCAGGGGAGGATTCGTGGGCACTGGATGACTGAATCTGCAAAACAAGGCAGGGCTTTCCTTGTGCCAGGAGCAGTGACACGTGTCCCACACAGCTCCACGTGGCACTGCCACAGGGCAGGGCAGGGCAGGGCAGCACTGCCAGGGCTCTGCCTGCACCCGGGATCTGCCCGGATCCGGGATCTGCCTGCGGGCAGCTCAGCCCAGCCGCTCACCCGGCATCTGGGCAATGGAGGAGGGGGGGCCGGAGCACTGGATCCCCTGGGGCTCCCGGAACTGACAGCATTGGCTTAAGGGAACAGGAAATGGGTTGGGGAGGAAAAAGGCAAGCAGGAAGGCTCACAACAGTTTCTCCACCAGCACTTAAGAGTCGTAAAGGGACACTCCAACCTGGGAACATTTGGAACAGTCCCCCCCTCCTTGGTGCCGCAGCACACCCTCACATCCTCGCTGAGGCATTCCCTGGCTGCCTGCATCCTGGGCATTGCCTCGCTGGGAGCTCCTGTCCCCTGCACGCCAGATGCACTTATTCTTGGGGACAAGCAACCCCTGCAGCCCGAGGGCTGCAGCACCAGGGGCCGGAATCCCTGGAGCCAGTACTCCCTGAATCCCTGTGTCCCTGCGTCCCTGGACCCAGCATCCTGCACATCCCAACAGCTGCATCCCTAACAGCCTGTGTCCCTGGAGCCAGTCCCCGCTCCCTTGGTGGCCGCATCCCTGCGTGCTCCCACCCCTGGGACCAGCATCCCCAGACTGC
>NW_008238337.1:4947855-4957363 GCF_000691975.1 Corvus brachyrhynchos
CTGGGGACCCCTGGCCGGGCTGGGCGGACCCCGCTGCCTCCAGGAGATGCCGGGGCCACCACGGAGCCACCGAGATGCAACTTTGTGCTGCATCGAAGCCTCTGCCTTCCTTATGTAACGCGGCTGCTGCTGGCACGGTGCTCGCCTCCACGTCCTGCACAACTTCGGTGCAACGTGGAATTGATCTCCACTCCCTGGAATGGCTCTGCCATTATCATTAGCTGAGGAGCCTTTTCTGAAATCTCAGGTCAGGGGCGCTGGTTGTGACCCGTCTCGGTGCAGGACCGTGGCTGGGAGGTGACAGCACCCACTGGGTGCCCCGCGCAGTCCCAGCCATGCGGTGTGTGTTGGGAGCGGTGCCGATGTTTGGGGCCCTGCCCCAGCTGTGGCACAGCCTCTGTGGAGGTGGGTTTGGGCAGGTTTGCAGTGGGGTGTCCGTGCTGGCACAGGAGGCAGCTCCTGGGCTGGTCCCACGGAGACTGTGCCCAGAGAAGCCCAGGGCTCTGCAGCCCGAGGCTCCCAGGCTCTGGGGTCAGGCAGGTGGCGTGTGGGCACGGGGGCTTGGATTTCTTGCTGCTCTGATGGTTTCCCCCTGATCTGAGGTGTTGCCTGCATCCCTGAGGCAGCAGTGGGGCCGTGTTTGTGCTGTGCCACCCTTGCAGGATGTGACTCTGACCTGGGGACCCCGAGGCTGTCGGACCCCCCAGCTCTGCTCCCTCTGTGCCTTCGTGTTGCCATCGGCTCTGACTGACCGTGGCTGCTGTGCCTGAGCAGTTCCCCACTCCCCTTGTAGGGTGAGAGCCACCCTGAATACACATCACCCCAGGGCTCTGCTGCCTTCCCCAACATGCTCCAGCCCTGTGGGGAGCACGGGGGTTGTGCCGGCCTCAGGGGACACCCCTGGGACCCACTCCGTGGTTGCACCCCGGGAATCGAGGCCTGGGCGGGAGAAGCGGGAGTGTCTGGAGGGATGCCAGCCGTGGAGATGGAGGAAAGTTATCTTGAGATTCCCGGGAGGCTGTGACGTGCCACGTGGACTGCAGATCCCGGGATGGGGCATGCAGGCAGCATGCTACAAGGAAGTAGGGTGGAGGTCGGTCGGCTGCATGGATGTCCCTCCCTGGGATGTCACGCTGCCTGAATCCCAGGTCTCCAGCCCTGCAGCACGTCCCTGCCGTAGGGTCAGACCCCATCTGCAGCCCATCCCCATCACCATTGATAAGGAAATGCACGTTGAGAGGCTGCAGGACCTTGGCAGGAAGGGCTGGGGAGGGTTTGGATGGCTTCCCTGGCTCATAAACCCATCCTGCTACTTAGAGTCAGTGCTCTAATGCTGCCTGAATCCCAGGTCTCCAGCCCTGCAGCACGTCCCTGCCGTAGGGTCAGACCCCATCTGCAGCCCATCCCCATCACCATTGATAAGGAAATGCACGTTGAGAGGCTGCAGGACCTTGGCAGGAAGGGCTGGGGAGGGTTTGGATGGCTTCCCTGGCTCATAAACCCATCCTGCTACTTAGAGTCAGTGCTCTTACCGATGAGCTGGTAAAATCAAACAAGCCAACCTGACCTGCCCCTGTTGCCACCACCCCGACCTGCTCCCGTGGCCATGTGCTGGCTGAGCTCTGGGCTCTGCCACAGCTCAGACTCTGGAGGGAGAGTCACTTCAGAGCCATTAGATGGAGGGGATAAGCTGATGTGCTGCCAGATAGGGCTGTGAAGTGTCTACTCTCAGTGTCTATTCACTTAGCAGCCAGATTTCAAACATGATAAGGCAGCAACTTAAGAGGAAAACTGGAGGACGAGCAGGAGGGGAGATGGTCACTGGGGCAGTGGGAGATGGAGTCTGAGTCTGGGTGTCCCTGCTGCCTTTCATCTGGATATTTGTGGAAGATGCTGTTGAGAGCACTGGGGGATTTACTCAGCATGGGATGATGTTTGGCTCCCTATCCACCATCCCCTCCCTGAGAAGCCAGTGCCCCACACAGTCCCGGCACACAGCTCCAGCTGTGTCCCGTGCACTGACCCCAGCAGGGACCCCACGGGGCAGCCCTCTCCCTAACACCTCTGGGTTTCTCTCCCCAGAGCCTCCCTCCAGCACGGCCTTTCAGGATGATGTGCCCAGGAGCGCCGGTGGGGACCCTCCGGGCACGTGGCTGCTGACCCAGGGGTGCTGCCGGGCCCCGCTGCCAATGCAGAGCTCCCGGGAGCACAGGGCAGAGCTGCCGCTCCGCTTACCCATGGCAGCCCCTTCCCGCCGCGCCCCGGCCCGGCTGCATGGTGTGGGTGCCCCTGAGCCCCACGAGCAGTCACCACCGGGCCCTGCTGCGCGCTCCCAGCACCACCACCATGTCTTTGGAGTGGCTGATGGACTGGAGCTGGTCCCTGGACGGACTCCGCGATTTCATCGCCACCGGCATCCAGTCTTTCCGCGACTGCGACGCCACGGCCCTGGTGGCCGTCGCCTGCCTGCTGGTCCTCTTCGTGTGGTACTGCTACCACGTAGGGCGGGAGCAGCCCCGCACCTACGCCACGGTGAACGCGCTGATGCAGAGTGCCGAGGTCAACGGGGTGCAGAACGGCTTCGTGTACTGCCACTCGCCCGAGTGCGTGCGCTGCTCGCACCACGACGGCCTCAACCAGAAACTCTACCACAACCTGCAGGAGTACGCCAAGCGCTACTCCTGGTCCGGCATGGGCAGGATCCACAAGGGCATCCGCGAGCAGGGCCGCTACCTCAACAGCCGGCCCTCCATCCAGAAGCCAGAAGTCTTCTTCCTGCCCGACTTGCCCACCATGCCCTACTTCTCCCGGGACGCTCAAAAGCACGACGTGGAGTTGCTGGAGCGCAACTTCCAGACCATCCTGTGCGAGTTTGAGACCCTGTACAAGGCGTTCTCAAACTGCAGCCTCCCGCAAGGATGGAAAATGAACAGCACACCCAGCGGGGAGTGGTTCACCTTCTACCTGGTGAACCAGGGCATGTGCGTGCCCAGGAACTGCCGGAGATGCCCACGGACGTACCGCTTGCTCGGGAGCCTCCGCACCTGCATTGGCAACAATGTCTTTGGGAACGCCTGCATCTCTGTGCTGAGCCCGGGCACCGTCATCGCCGAGCACTACGGGCCCACCAACATCCGCATCCGCTGCCACCTCGGTGAGTGTCCGGCGTTGTGGTTCGTGTGTCGGGAGGGTGTGGGGGGCTGCGGCCGTGGCTGGAGCCCCAAAAAAGCCTGTGGCACCCCGTGCTCTTGGGGTTCAGCCATCAGTTGCAGCCCTGGGGGGCTCAGACACCTGCTATGCTTTGGGCTGAGGGAGGTTTTGAGGGTTTTGGTGGTGACAGCCTCCTGAGGAGAGGCTGGTGCTCAGTCTATGGGTACCTGATGTCCCCAGGGTCTCCAGAGCAGCAGCAGGAGGGTTTCATCTCCTCCTCCTGCTGACCCAGGGCCATGGACTCTTGCTGGTGTGCGACAGAGGGCTGATTTTACGTAGGGGTCTCTGAACATCCCCCTCTCTGCAGGCAGGTCCCTCTCCTATCCTGGGATGCGGGGCAGCCTGGGGTTCTGCTCCAGGGACTGTGTTGTTCCACTGGCAGCTCCCCTCTCCTGGAATCTCGGGTGCTCTGCATGGGACACGGGTGAATGGGAGCAAAGATGCTGCTTTGGGATTTGTATAGCTGCAAATGAGGGTGGGAGGGGTCCTGGGGTGTTCCCTGCGGTGGGTCAAGCGCTGGGTTGGTGGCACAGTGCTCCCTGCTCAGCAGGCAGGGACGGGGAGAGCCCACGCGGCACAGATGGCCGGGCTGGCACAGCACCGACCGTGCCGGGGGAGGCACCACACGGGCCCGGCTGGCAAACACCAACCGCGCCTGTTCAGCCAACAGCTCGGGTAAACACACCCAGGCAGTGCTGGCCATTTGTTCAGAATGGGAATTGTCTTCAGAGCTGATCCCAGGAGCTGCTGGGCAGCTGGGACCTGCCCTTGCCTGTCACCGATCCCTCTCTCTGGAGTGCTGGGGAATGTGTTCCCCTTGTGAGGGGCTGGGAGAGGTTCCTGGGAAGAGCCAGTGATGTCCAGGCTGGCTCAGGTGAGCACACCTGGAGCTCGCACACCCTGGGCAGAGGAGCGATGCGGGTCATTTGCTTATCCAGAACTCTGCACTGGGATGGGGGCACACTGACACCCTCACCTTGGTGCTGGGAACGCAGCTCTTGCTGTGCCCAGGGCATGGATGTGTTTAAGACACAACCTGCCCTTTCAGCCAGCACAGCCATCAGTGGGGTGAGGCACTCATGAGGATTTACTCTAGGCACAGGCAGCATCCATGGGCCAGGGCAGCATCCTGAGGGTGCGGGTGGGATGGAAGGGCTGCAGGCTGCTGGCTGCTCCCTCCCCGCATCCCCCAGCAGCTCAGCTTCCCTGTTCCAGCATCTCCAGCTGAGGCTGTTGTGCAGGGAAATGGCTTTGGATTCTGCAGCCTTTGAAACAGCAGCTTTGTAGTCCCAGCTTTGCCGGCCAGCTGGGAGTCCCTGCTGCGCTCTCTGGGTTTGGCATCGCTCTTGGATCCATCCTGCTCGTTTGCTGCATCGTTACCGCTCGGGAGCCACGTGAGCCCTGACCCCTTTCTCCGCCACGGCCGCATCCTCGGGGCAGGATGGCTCTGCAGCAGCTCCAGCGTCCCCAGTACTGCGGGGGGTGACAGTCCTGGTGCAGGAGATGATGGGATCAACCCCTGTCAAACTGCCTTGGCTTGTGCTGGTATTTTAAGAAAAGACCCATTTTATTTCTGTGATTGTCCTTCATGTGGCCCTTACAGACCTGCTTCCCTGTGAGGGTTTTACGACCCCCCTGGATTTCTGTCCTTGCAGCCCTGTGGGTCACCCTGAGGCAGCACCTTGGGTGGAGACCAAGGGACAGGGCAGGTTCATGGCGAGCTTGTGGCAGAGCCACAGTTGAGCCCATTTTCCAACCCCAGTGCAATTCCTGCTCCCCCAGCCTTGTCTGGGGCAGGGTCACCGCTGCAGGGCTGGAGGAAGGAGCAGGCAGCATCTGCCTTTGGTCCTGAAGTTGGAAAATGTCCCAGGAGCCTGGCTCCCTGTGCACACCTTGGGGCCATGGGCTCTGGGGACTGGGAAGCTGTTCCAAATATGAAAGTGAGTCCCTGCGGTGCTGAGCTCGCTGGGGACAGTGAGAGGGCAGGGGGGAGCAGACAGGGAGCGGGCAGGGGCTGAACTGCTCCAGGCTTGGGGTTCAGGTCACTCCGTGCAGGGGAGCAGCCCCTCAGCAGCAGCATGGGGCTCACACGGAGCTCACTGTTTGCTCCCTGCTGCCCCACCACAGGGAACTCGGCACACCCTGACCCTCCCTGTCCTCTCTCTTTGTGCCTGAAGGTCTGAAGACACCCAGCAACTGCGAACTGGTGGTGGGGGGTGAGCCCCAGTGCTGGGCTGAGGGCCGGTGCCTGCTCTTCGACGACTCCTTCCTGCACACGGCGTTCCACGAAGGTGAGTTCAGCGTCTGGGGCCTCGTGGTGTCCCCTGTGGTGCTGGGGACCGGGGAGGAGTCGGGGTGCACCCACGCCCAGTCCCTTCTCTTGCCCCAGCAGGGCTGGAGCCCCTGTGTCCAGCGGGGCTCGGGCCCTGCTTCCCCGGCCAGCCCCAGGTGGGAGCAGCCCGGTCCCATGACGGTGCTCCCTCTGCCTCAGGGTGCTCGACCACCCCAGCCCCCTTTCCTGGCAGAAACCCTGGAGCCCACTCAGCCTGCCCATGGCTTGCTCCCATCCTGACTTGCTCATGCTGCTGTCACAGGACTGCCAGCCCAGCACAGGGCCTGCTGACCCTCTCCCCGCCGCAGCAGCCAGCTTGGGAAGCTTCCTTCATTACCGAGCTCTGCAGGGCAGCTCTGGCTGCGATGCCACGGCCCCGGCCTCCTCTGGCCCTGTTGCAGCTCGGTGCTGACGTGCCGGCGGTGCCTTTGTCTCCCACGCCGGGGAACAGCCTCACGCCCGCTGGATTGTTCCTCCCTCCACCACTGACGGAGGCCGTTCCGCTCCAGCTCTCCCGGATTAACCGGCATTAGTCCCCCGTGGCATGAAAGCATCAGGCAGAGCTGTTCTACACAGGGGAGCGCGCCGAGAGAGTGGGAGAACAAAAGCTGTTGCTTCCACATCAAGCCTGCTGTGGGGTTGGGAAGCACAGCTCCGTGCAGGGCCAGGAAGGCTGGAGTGGCGCAGCAGCCACTCCCTGCACAGATCCAGGACGCAGCTGCAAGGAGGCCCTGCCTCAGGAATCCTCCGGGTGCCCAAAGCAGCCCTGGAGCCCTGGCAGGGAGGAGCCTGCCCCGTGTCCCTGAGCTCCCAGTAGCTGTTTACTGGGGTTGCACTGGGGAGGTGCCTCCCTACCCTCACACCCTGTGCTTCCATCCCCCCAGGTGCCCCGGAGGAGGGTCCCCGCGTGGTGTTCATGGTGGACCTGTGGCACCCCAACGTGGCCGCGGCCGAGCGCCAAGCCCTCGACTTCATCTTTGCGCCGGGACGATGACGGCGCTGCCCGGCCTGGTGGGTTCAGGGCAGCTCGGCCGGGGCCTGTCCTGGCACACGGCCTCGGTGCTCCCTCGTGGGGGCCTTGTAAATGGAAACTGTGACGTGTATCCGCGCCCATCTCCTTCCTCCATCGCTGGCTTCAGGGATTCTTTTCCAAGCGCCGGCGCCTCGGCCCCGCCGGGGCTCGCTGCCCCCCTGCTCCTTCGTGTTCTGTTGCTACTGTGTTTTGCGGTGTTCAGAAGTAGAGTAACAAACCCAAGGGTGTTCGTTTGAATGTAATGTAAAATTTTTCTCGTGGTCATCAAAGGAACAACACACACACACCATAACAGCCAACCAGCCTGCCCTGCCCAGCTGCGGTCCCGGATGGACAGACAGACGGACACTGGGGGCTTCCATGGGCACTGTGGTCCCCCCAGGCTGGGTCTGATGGGGAAGGCAGGACACAACTCTGCCCACCGTCCCCCCAGGCTGGGTCTGATGGGGGAGGCAGGACACAACTCTGCCCACAAAGAGCCCTCCTGGGGCTTCTGCTTCCTCCTCCCTGTGCCAGCTGGTGCTCCCCAGCCCTCCTGCCCTCTGAAACCTCTTTTGTCACCCAGGTAGGGAGCAGAGTCCACCACCAGCCCAGAAGCCCCAACCTCCACCCTACTGAGGGAACAGCACACACAGTTGTGATCTTCAGTCTGGCCAAGGGTGTTAGCAATTGACCAAATCCCTTCCTTGCTCTACCTGCAACCCTCAGTTTTCCCAGCTCCAGCTGGGAAGCTGTGCAGGGGCAGGGATACCATTTGGGAACAGAGAATGGGGGTTTTGTCTGTCTGTAGGAAGAAAGGAGGTCACCATTCCTTCTGCTGCTCCATCTTCTTCTTTCCTCGAGCCAGGGCAGGCACACACAGCAGCAGCTCCCACGGACCTGACACCACAGGAGAGGTTCCCAAGGGGTGTTAATTCTGCAGCCTGAGCCCCCACCCTGGGGTCCTGCCCACCCAGGGACCACCACGCTTCTCCTGAAGTCCCCCAGCACCAGAGTCTGTTTGTGGTCTGGGGGCCAGTTTATAACACCCCCCCAAAGCACAGTGTGTGGTGGATGCTCACAGCTCTGGCTGGGGACCCTTTGCCTACGTGCCCTGCCTGGGAGGGACCAGCCTTGTCCCCCCAACAACTTCTTTACAGACTTTTCAGTGATTTGATTGCAAGATGAGGCAGAGATTTCAAATACATCTGAGATATTTTTTACACCCGTCTTGTTACAGACTACCTGAAGTGCATGATTTCTACACGCATTGGCTACCTGGACACAGGCCCTGGGGAAGCAGGCTGGCTCTGTCCGAAGGTTGGTGACATTCATACAGTGGATAAGCAAAGATTATCAATAAACAGTTGTGCTGAAAACAGAACGGGCTTTGCCTGCTGCTCTAACGAGGCCAGGGTCACACAAACACCAAGGGGTTGGCTCCTGCTTATCTGGTTGCTGGTGGGGAGAAGAGGCCTGGAAAGAGCAGGAGCTGCAGGGTGGGAGGGGGCACGGGCCTGTTTGCCAGTGATACAGCGAGTGAGGGGCAGTGCTCTAACATACCCAACCCATGGAAACTCTGTCCTGACCAGTCACAGCCTCCCAGGCCTGGATTTGGCCAGGCTGGATGGGGCCCTGAGCAACCTGGTCTAGTGGGTGAATCCCTGCCCATGGCAGGGACTTGGATATTTGAGGTCCTTTCCAACCCAAACCATTCTGGGATTCTGTGATGTCAGTGGAGCCCAGGCTGCCTACGAGCACAGGGATCTCCTCCAGCCCATCAGCGTGGGCACAGCTGTGGCAGTGCTGCCTGGCCCAGGGCAGCAGAGACTGTCCCCAGCCATCCCCAGGAGCAGCAGCAGACCTGAAGCTCCCTGGGCCCCACAGAAGCCATTAGCCTTGCCAGAGCATCCGAAAACAAACCATTTCAGGAATTGCTTCCAGCTGCCTGCACTGACGCATCAAAGGCAGCAGCTTCCCAGAAGCAGCTCCAGGGCAGAGGGTGCTGCTCAAATCCCACCCAAATGCCTGAAAACCAGTGCCTGACCCCCCTCAAGCACAGAGCCAGCTTGGCAGGGCAGGAATTGCTCCCCACGAGCCCCTCTGGCCCTCCCTGGCAGTGTTCAGACAGGCCCAGCTGCTCCTCATCCCCTGATGCTCAAAATGCCCCATTTTTAAGCATCCTCTCCAGCACAGCCATCGCCCTGTGGGCCGGGGAGCTCTGTGTGCTATTCCCAGCTGACCAGCACAGGGCAGGCATGGGCTGGGTGGCCCAGCACGGGCTGGGTGGGGAGATGCAGCCCGAGCAGCTGAAGGAGCAGAGCCAGCCCAGCTGTTCCCGGCCGGCAGACGGCTCAGCAGATTGCAGCGGAAGATCCCTGATGGCAGCAGGCAGGAGCATCCATCCCGTTTGTGCTTTGCTGCTGTGCCAAATCTCCCTCCTGTCCCTCTCAGGCTTTTCCTTCCACTTCTCCCTGTTTCCTGCCAGAGCACACAACCACTTCCCAAGCACCCAGGCAGGATGCAGGCGGATCTCCCCGGGGAGCAGAGCAGGCTGGAGCTGCTCCCAGTGCTCCAAGGCTTCCTCTCCTGGGAATCACAGAGGGAAGCTGGATCTGCTGAGGGCACAGAGGGGACAGGAAGAGCAGCATCTCCCAGTGGGGCGACTTGGCTCAGCTGAGCAAGCAGCCCAGAGCACACAACCCTCATCCCTCCTGCCTTCTCCCACCCTGCAGTGCCTCCCTGTGCTCCCTCCAGAACCAGAGCAGTTTGTCCATGACTCTGGAAGTGTGCAGGGAAGTAGCACCTTACCTTGTGTCATTTTCCACATGGATGTCACCAAAGCAGGAGGTCACCAGGGTGGCTCCAGGGAGTTTTCACTCCTACTCTGCCAACAGGCTCTTCACAGTCCTTCCATGCCCAGGATGGCAGCAGTGCCACACGACTCTGCTCCT
>NW_008238337.1:4957398-4961796 GCF_000691975.1 Corvus brachyrhynchos
GGCGGCTGCCGCCCCCCAGCCACTCCTGAGCAAGCAGCTGGCTCATCCTCTGGAGTCTTCTGAAATTCCCTGCAATGTCTGTGGAGCAGCCTGAGCGACCTGGGATGGCAGAACGACCTTGGGAACTGTCTGTGCTGGGGTGGGACCAGCAGCTGTGGCAGTGGTGACCTTCCTGTGCCCAGCCCTGACGCTGGCACGAGCCTGCTCAGCACCTCACCACGTTCGTGTCTCTGCTCACCATCTCTTGGTGACACCAGTCACACATCTGTCCCTCTGGAAGCTTTCAAGCAGCTGCTCTGCAGGAATGATTGAACCAACAGGCTCTGCCTGTTCGACCCCAGCACTGCAGGAACCACCCTTGGCACGGAGCTAAACGGGGAACTGCTCCCACAACCCAGCCCATCACACCAGGAACCACAAACATGACAACAACGTGACTCTGGCTGCTGACACACAGTGCTGGGACGAGCCTTGGAGACTCCTTTATTTCCACAGTCAGACTGGGGGTGTGTCTGCACCAGCAGCAGGTTCCAAGCCCAGCCAAACACAGGTATCCATCCCTCAGTCTAAACAGCCACCACCACGGCCCCCCCGGCCACCACTGACTGGGGACACTGTCAGAGCAGAAAGGGAACAGCTGCTGAAGGGCTATGAAACCTCTTTGGTCCCACCAGCTAAGGGGCATCTTCGGGGTCTGCAGAGTGTGGGCAAATGGAGCAGTAAGAGCAGTGAAATGAGGTCCTGCAGCAGGAGGGAGGGAGGGAGCACAAGGCTGAGGGACACTCGCACCACCACCATCACCCAGCCCCTGTGAGGCTGCAGGTCCAGGTGGGCACAAGGAGGGCATGGTTGGGCTGGACCATCACTGACCAGGGAGGTGTGGAAGGATAGGGATATCCCTTCGGAGTCACCTATGGCATAAAAACCTCCTGGCAGCACCCAAAGGGGGGCTGTGAGCTCTGCAGCTCTTGTTCTGCTCCCGTGTGAGAACAGGCAGGCACTGCTGACCAAGGTAAGGCACTATGTCATGGCAGGATCATTCCCATGGATTAAGGGATAGAAAGAAAGCCAAAGTCTGACCAGGGCAAGTGCAGGCACGGACAGTGGCTGGCTGACATCTCTGAAAGCCAGCACTGCCTGGGGGCTCTGTAACTCAGAGCAAGGTGAGGCTTTACCTCAGATCAAGGCACGTGGGGAGTCTGCAGAGCTCCAAGAGAGTCCCTGTAAAGTCCATGTAAACCAAGCGCCCCAAGACGCTGCATTCTGTCCTCAGTCTTTGGTAAATGCTGTCAGTGACACCTGCACTGGCCCAAAACGTGCTGCAGGACAGGGCAAGGAGTGTCCCTTCCTCAGGGCCAGGCAGGCTGGAGACCCCACAGAGGCAGGGCAGAGCCTCTCTGCCTCCATGGGGATGAACAGCTGAGATTTTCCTTACTGGAGACGAACATTCTGCAGGGCAGAGCCGTTGTCTGAGTACAGCAGCTCACAGCAGGTTCACCCCGTGCTTCAGCAGCTTCTGCTTGGCCTTGCTGGGCAGGCTGAAGGCGCTGTCGTGTGGGTTGGGGACGCCTGAGTTGCGGAGTGGAGCTCCCAGCTGCTGGAAGTAGGTCTCCTGGACAGGATTCCGGCAGGCGTACACAGCTGTGGAGGCGTTCCTGGAGGGGCAGGGAAAGGCAGGGGTCAGACTGACAGCTTTGGGTGAGATTCACAGCTGGGAACTGGGCTCCCAGTTATTGAGAGGGACTTTCAGGTGTCTCAGCACGGGAACATGGAGCTGAGCAGGCACCAAACCCCTGAAGGCCACAGGGAACCAGACCCTCCTTCTAAAGGGGCCTGGCATCCTAAAAGGGAAAGTGGGATATCACAAAATCATTTAGTTTGGGGAAGATCTCCAAGACCATCGAGTTCAACCTGTGACTGAGTTCAGCTCAGTGCTCTGGACTGGGTGACAAGGTGGGGATTGGTCACAAGTTGGACATGACGGTCTGGGAGGGCTTTTCCAAAGTTAATGATTCTGGGATTCTGTGTGTGGCCATGCTCCAAGGATTCCCCTTGCTGCCAGCCCAGCCCAGGACACCATGAGCCTGGAACACTCCTCGTGCCCGACATTCCTCCTCTCCCACTGCTGCTGGCCACAACCAAATCCCAGCACAGCACCCCACAGCAGGAACCACGTGTCAGTCACAGGTGTGATGAAGCTCAGATAAGAGTCGGATTCAGTCACCACCAAAGCTGTGATTAAACACACTAATTAAGACTAAGAATCCCCTCTCCCGGAATATTCCCTGCAGCATGGCTGGCAGGGAGCAAAGCCAAGGACCCTGGATTCCTCCTCGAAGGAGGAAAGCAGCAACTGCTATGTTTGCTGACACCCTTCTGTGACAACTCTCCATAAAAGAAAGCAGTTTTAGTCATCTTGTTACTCAGGCTGATTCACACATGGAGTTGCTTTTTTCGGGGTAACAGGGAACACGCCAGCTTAGCCAGTCAGTTTAGGATTGGATTTAAGGAGCCAGCGAAGCTCATGCTAAACAAGGAGTTCTCCAGCACTGGAGTGTGTGATTCACATCCCCTTGGCAAGTGGTGCCAGAGCAGCAAAACCGTGTAATTCCCAGGAGCATCTTTATTTCATCGTGTTTTGGACAAACAAGCAGGACTGGGTGGGTGGGCTCAGCTGAGGAAAGGGGTGTCCGCTTCAGCCGTGGCCTGGGAAAGGGATCTGGATGCCAGGAAAACTTCTGGATTTTGGGAAGGGCTCTGGCTGTGATAAGACCATCCTGCCTGGCATCACAATTGAGTTTGCCACGCACATCACAGTGTGTTTCCAGCCCAACAAGCCGTGCAAGAAAACAATATCTAAGTTGCCAATTCTGGGCGCCTTTGGCTCCCTGCCGAGACACAAATTTATTAGGAACAGCTAAATTTAACACTGCGTCTTAGAACGTTATGGTGCCAGGAGCTGGCAATGTGTGAGTGTTACATCTCTATCCAAGCCATGGCACCACTCAGCTGTGCCCTCAATCCACTCTCCTGGTGCCCCTGCAGCCTCTCAACATCCAGGCAGAACATGAAGGAACTCACGAGTCAAAGCAAACTTGGGGAATAAAGCGACGTGACTGGTCCTTGGGTGTGGTCACAAACCGTGCCGAATCCCACCCAGCCTTGGAAAGGGGTTCTGTCCTTCTGGGAGCACCCCTTACCTGATGATCACTTCTGAGGCCGTGGGGAGCTGGCTGAAGTCAGAGTGGATGAGCGTGGCTGCCCTCAGGAAGTGCCGGTCCAGGGGCCCGGGGTTGTGGGGCAGGTTGGCTGCACGACAGGAGAAAAGGGAGTGTTAAAAACCCACTCTGCAGTGTGCCCCCGTTCACCGAGCAGGAAAAGGCTCTGGAGCTCGCCACAGACCCCAGACAGCTGCAGTACAGGCTGGGGACACCCTCAATCCCAATAGACAAAGCTCCCTCAACAGGGCCTTTGATCTGGGCTCTGTGGTGGGAGCTCTGGTGAGAAAGGCTCCTGAGAAGGTGTGTGAGGAGTGAGAAAAGGTTCCCTTAAACCCCATTCTCCTCATTGTTCCCTCCTGCAGCCCCAGAAGATGAAGGCTCACCTGTGAGGACGTTCTGGACACAGTCATAGTGTGTGAAGCTGTAGTTTGTCCTGGCTGAGGCCGAGGAGTCCTTGGGCAGCGTCTCCCTCAGGTGAACCTCGAGGCCGTTTAGGGAGGCCAGGCTACTGTGGTACTGCAGGCAGAGGGAAAGGCAGAGCTCAGAGCCTCACCTGTGCCTCACCTGGGCTTCAAGGAGGTGCTGGAGGGAGTTCAGGTGAGAGAGGGACCAGACCCTTCCTCGCTCTGCTGTCCAGGCTCCCACCTGGAATGGCTGGGAAACTTGGGCATGGGGGGAAGCAGACAAGTCACAGAGCTCCCAAGGCAGTGATGGAGCTCTGAGCAATCAGTGGGAGCTGTCCCTGCCCATGGCAGGGCTTGGAACGGGATGGGCTTTAAGGTCCCTCCCAACCCAAACCAGTCTGGGATTCTACGACTCGGGAAAGGGCCCTCCAACCTGAAAATCAGCCATTCAGCCACCTGATGCTACTAATTACAGGAAAATGCAAGGCTCCATTAATTTACCATCAACCATTACTCTCCAGGGCTCATTTCACATGATTTACAGCCCCAGCAAGGGACATCCCTCTGCTTACACCGGGCAGTACAAACACACACAACAATGCACTGAATGAATGCCAAGATGCTGTTCTGGGTGGATTTTCAGTAGCCCGGAGGCCCTGATCATGCTGAGGCTCCCTGGGCACAGGCAGGGGTCCTCCACCACTCTTGGGAAGATTAACTCCATAATCCTCATCCTGCCAATGCGCTTTACCCCCCCGCGGAGAGGCTCCAAC
>NW_008238337.1:4961818-4971125 GCF_000691975.1 Corvus brachyrhynchos
CAGGACGGGAGTGCCTGGCCTACCCTTGACCCCTGTCACGGAGCAGATTTTCCTTTCTGTGCAGTGAAATGGAGTAATAAGACTTAAAGAGCAGCAGGAGGTGAGGCCAAGAGCCTCCCACTCCACAGGGAAAGTCTGGGATGGAACCCGCTCTCCCAGGGGTTTGCAGCTGCACAAGTAGCATATTTTACCCTTCTTTGGTGTCATTTGGGGGCCTCAAAGCATTCAAAAAAACATTAATTATAACCCAGCTTGGACATCCCTGAGAGCTGAGGGTCATTTTTAATCTATAGATAAACAAAGGGACAGACAAGCTGAGGTTGTGCCTCAAATCCACCAGCAGCAGAGCCCAGTCACAGCCAAAATCCAAGCTGTGTAACAGTGCAGTTTTGGTGAGATCCAGAACAAGGGTACGTGAGATGGAAGGAGCAGGATATTTGGGAAAAGAGGAACCTGAATGAAATGAGAGCTTGTCAGCCCCAGGGCAAGACATGAAGGAGAATGGACCGTGCAATCCCTGTGCAACTGGGATTCCACTCTCCAGTGTGGAATTCCCAATTCTCCAATTCCCACCTGCCTGCGTCCCCCCTGCTGTTCCAGACGAGCAGAAAGGGGACAAAGTGCCATGTCTGGTGCAAAGGGCCCCAGCTGCACCTCCTGGCTCAGCTGATTCGGCAGCAATCCCTCCCCAGGCACATCAGCCCTGCCGTGCAGAGCAGACATTCCCCAGCTCCCAGGGTCCCAGGCATCCCACAGCTCTGAGGGGAAGGAGCAACCTTGAGGCTCTGCATTAGGCTGAGCTTCCCTGCACCTTCCAGTCTGGCTGGGTAAGGAAATTAGGTTGTTCCTATGGCAACTAGCATATCAAACAGGGCTCTGCAGCTTTGACTCAGCTCCTGGTGGGGAGGCAGAGGCCAGGCAGCAGCTCTGCAGCTGATGCTTCCCAGGAAAGATGAGGGGCCGGGCACATCCTGCCCCCACAGCCCCGTTAGCTCTGCTCACAGGGGAGCCTGGGCACCCAAACCCCACCTCAGGGAAATGTGGGATTGTTCTGGCATAGTGCTCACATGGCATCCCTCTCTCCAACCCCAGGGAGCAGCCTGGAGGCTCCCACAGCCAAGGGAACCTCTCCGGGACCCGCTGCCAGCCCCATCTGCGGTGGTCCCCGAGGGAGAGACTGTGACGTGCAGGGCCGGGGATTCACAGAACCAACCTCGCTTCCCAAAAAGCGCCGAGCTGCCGGGGATCCCCAGCGAATCCCAGCTCCAGCGCAGGCCCTTGGCAGCCCGCGGGTGTCTGTCACACCCACACGCTCTGCTCCGGTGCCGGCACTGCCAGACAACAGCAGCACCGGGAGCTGCCTGCGAGACGCGGCTGTCCCTGCTCCGCTCGCGCTCCGACAGCTCCCACGCAGCCGCGAGCGGCTTCACTGGCACAGCTCGGAGCAGGTGATGGAGGGACGGGGAGCACGATCCCTCCTCAGCTGTGACCCCTGTGCCCCCTGCCAGTGCAGCTGCAGCAGGGCAGAGCTTTCTTTCCCACTCACCACATCCTCCACGGCACCGCGGTCCCGGCGGAGCTGCTCCTCAGCCAGCAGCGACAGCACCAGCCCCTGGATGCAGTGAACGTAGAGGCTCAGCCGGGCTGGCTCGCCACTTCTGCCTCCCAGCTTGCCCCAGCTGCCCTCCCCGCTGCTGGGACACGGCCTGGCCCCTGCAGGGGCACTGGGCAGAGCCTCCTGAACCCCTGGGACCAGCAGCTGCCTCTCGATCCAGAGCTGTGCGTGTCCAGCAGGGTCTGGACAATCCAAGCCCCACACGTGGTCACCAGCTGTGCTGAGACCTCCTCCAGACACACGGTCCTGGCTCACAGTCCATGGCTTGTCCTGCTCACTGGATTTCCTTCTGCTCAGCTCCTGGGCAGGAGAGGGAACAGCTGGACTGTGGCTGACCGAATGGGAATTTTGGGAAGCACAGTGACCACCATCAGAGTCCACAGGGGATTCCCTCTTATCCTCGCTCTCCTGCTCCCAGGAGTAAGGGCTGGGAAAGGAAAAGCCTTCCAGGTATGGACCTGTAGTCCAAGCACATTGAGTCTGGAGTGAGGAAGGGCTTGGGAGCTGCTCTGTGTCTCTCTCTGAGCAGAAGGATGTTTCCCTGCTGAGCTCTGAGCTTTCACTGCCTGCTCCACTCAGGTTTGCAGCTGGAGAACTCCTTGCGCTGCCTCCCACTCCAGGGAAGTCCGTCAGAGGATTTGCAGGGCTGCCCAAATGCACAGCACCTCCTGGGGCAGCTGTGCCTGCAGCCTCCTTGTGGGACTGCTGCACAGAGATTCCATCCAGGGCTTGGTTTTCATGAGCTCCTGTTGGTTCTGGAACTGCCTGGGAGCAGAGAGCACTCTCCTCTCCTCTGGGGCCTGCTGGGGACATGGGTGACCTGGTGGGAGATGAAAAATGGATTAAACACTGAGCAGGATCTGTGTGATAGCTGATAACCCCACTGGCACTGAACAATGGCTGATCCATCCCCTGCTACAAAGAGACCTGGGAAAAGGGAGGGCCGAGGTCTAACACAGGTGAAAAACCTGGGAATCTTACTCTGCAAGTTCCTGGGAATGTCCCTTCCTTGTGCACAAAGCAGTGCTGTGAGCTTAGGGGACAACAGATCACAGCTGGTTTGGGGAAGCAGCTCTGCTCCAGGCTGCTCACAGCAGGGATATGGACACGGGAATTCTGCCCAGCCTGAGGGGCCTCAGGCAGCTCCAACAGGCAGTGACAGGGCCTGAGTCAGTTCCAGAGAGAACAGTGACAATGGCAACAGGGACAAAGAGTGAGCTCCTGCTGCAAATCCTGCCTCTGGGTCAGGCTGGCTGCCTACCTGGCCATCCACTCCACTGGGAAGTCCCGGAGCACGGAGACTTCCTCTCCTGTGAGGAACACCGGGATGATACGGACACCCGGCGGCAGCAGAGACTCTGCAAGAGCAGGGAAAGGGTTGAGGATTAAACAGAAACCAAACCGCATCAGCCCAAAGGCTTCTGCAGGAGCTGCAGGCCTGCCATGATCCTGCATCCTGACTGAGCTGGGCAGCCTTTTCCCACCCTGCCAGCATTTTCCCATCCTGCTCATACCCTTCATGCCTGACACAGCCAAATTTCCCCTCAGTGTTTCCATCCTGGCAGATCATCCCCACACTGATGCTGGGAAGGGATGGCTGGAGGTTTGGACTGCAAGCACCAGCCATCTGTTATCAGGGCCTGGCAGTGGCCACGTGGCCACATAGGGGACTGGAATTAAGGCAGGCATGGCTGGGAATCTGCAGCACTGGAATAAAACCCAAAAGAGCAAACCCAGCAGAAGGAGCTGGTTCTGATCAAACAGCACAGGCTGACTGGTGGCAGCAACACCCTCTGGGATATTTTGGATATACTCCAGCACCCAGCACAGCCTGGATGTGAATCCCAGAGAAGCAGCTCGTGCTCCCATGCAGGGAAGGCAGCCCATAGGATGCAGCTGGATGCTCACCAGGCTCCTGTGGCTCCTCACCTCTGGGCTCGCTCTGCAACAAAAGCCAAGAATCAGTTCTCTGGATGGATCAGGACACCAGGACACCTCTGGCACCCTCCCCAGCCACTCAAGGCTGCAGGAGACCTCACACCACCCCCCCCCTGGATGGATCAGGACACCAGGACACCTCTGTCACCCTCCCCAGCCCCTCAAGGCTGCAGGAGACCTCACACCACCCCCCCCCAGCAAACACTGTGGATGGTTTGTGGTGCTGGGATGGAGTTTGGACCTTAGGGAGCCCTCAAAGCCAAGGGGACCTTCCCAAGAACCAAAACACACCTGAAAGGCAGGAGAGAGCCCAAATTTATCATCATCACCACCACCTGCTCAGGGCACAGAAACTCCCTTCATTCAAGCAGAAAAACAGCAAAGGCTGCCTTCACATCTGCATAGTGATGGCTTTTTACCGAAGGTCCTGATCACATAAATAGTAGGCTTTGACAAGTTTTAAAGCAAATGAAAACTGCTGTTTGTCCCTTTCAGACAATCATTTGGCGGATTTTCCACAAAATACCTAAACTTGTGTAAAAAGCCAATCAAAACATCACATAAATGAGAACTCATGAATTCAGTAAGTTGAAGACTGAAAAAAAAAAGGCAAATTCTAAGTGCAGAAGTCTTGGAACCCTTTCCAGTCATAACTAATAAAAGCCTTAAGCATCAACATCAATATTTGTCCTTCCCAGTAGTGACACATGTCAGATCTGTGTGACAACAGCTCCCACACCACATCCTTGCAGGAATCTGCTTGCAGGGAATGTGCTCAGTACCATACCTGGCCTGGGGACTCACTGCCCTGCAGGAGAACTTTGGCAGTGAGGGGAGGTGGCAGCTGGGTGCTCACAATCCTGAAAGGACAAAGGAAAGTCAGAGAATCATGGAATGGTTTGGCTTCAGAGGGAACTTAAAGATCATCAGTTCAGAGAACTCTGATGACATTTGGTGACAAAATATCTCTACCAGACAGACTAGAGACACAAGGTGACACATCCTGGTGCAGGACAAGGCTCCCAAGCCCCTCCTCAAGTCAAATGTCCAGCTCTCAGGTGCTGCAGTGACTCACTCCAGTGTCCTGCCTGCAGCTATGAGGTCACTCCCTGGCAGATGCTCTCCCTGTGCTCATAAAAGGTGTCACTGGAACAGTTCATGCCAAAGAAAAATGGCACTTGAGTGCTGCTGCCAAGGAATTCTCGGAATTCCCCACCTCCTGTCTTTCAAGGCCACCTTGGAGGCTTTCCTTGAAGTCATTCAGCCATCTTTGATTGAAAGAAGCTGGAATGTCTCACGGGGAGTGCTGGCTCATCCCCCCTGTGCACTTCCTGTCAGTACAGACAGTGGTCCTGGCCAGCAGGTCAGGCAAACTGAGGGACACACCTGCACTGATCTGCACATCTGCAGAGGGAACACTGCTGGGAAAGCACAACATCCACACATCTCCCTTTTCCTTGGTGGCTTCCCCCTAAAAAGCCTCAGAATTTCAGTCTTCACGTCCTGCTGAGTAACAAAACCAGCAGATTGCTACTAAAACCCAAGTCTTGAGCTCCTTCATGCTGATGAGCACAGATAACCTTGGAGAGACACTTTACAAGGGCCTGGAGTGACAGGACAGGGACAAACTGCCAGAGGGCAGGGTTAGATAGGATATTAGGAAGAAATTCTTCCCTGTGAGGGTGGGCAGGCCCTGGCACAGGGTGCCCAGAGCAGCTGTGGCTGCCCCTGGATCCCTGGAAGTGTCCAAGGCCAGGTTGGACGGGGCTTGGAGCAACCTGGGCTAGTGGAAGGTGTCCCTGCCCATGGCAGGGGGGGGAACAGGATGGGATTTAAGATCCCTTCCAATCCAAGCCATTCCATGATCCCACGACTCCACGAACCGCTCACACTTGGTGACACAGAGACAGACAGGGACTGCCTGGCCTGAAGCTCTGATGTTCCTGCCAATAACCAAGAGCAGCCCTCAAGCCCTCACTCTGCTCCCTGGGTGCACTCCAGGATCCCAACCCTGGAAAGGGGTGGATTTAACCCTTCAGGGAACACCTGGTTACTTACAAGCCTTTGTAGAGGATGCAGCCTGCCAGGACATGGGGAGAGCGCTGGCAAGTCTGCAGGATGAGAGCTGCCTTCAGCAAAAGCAGGGGATCCACCTGGACAGGGAGAACCAGGGCAGTGAGGCCTCAGAATCCTGGGAAACCTCAAAGCAGCAAATAAACAAGCACAGTGGCACTGGGGCAGCTCTAGAGAGAGGCACTGCAGAGGACAGGCTCTTACCTTGGTTTTGTCCAGATGCCAGAGAGAATTGAAAATCCTGTGGAGGTCACTGGTGTTTTTTTGGATGTGCTCAATGTACCTGTCCCACTCCCTGCTCAGCTCCTCCTGGGAAAACGCCTGTGGGTGACAAAAACCCCCAGGCTGTCACTGCACAGTGTCCAGGCACTCAGGGTGGGACATGGAATCCATGTGGGACAGGGCCTGCCACGATAAGGTCAGGAAAAGGTGGGAGACAACACTGAGGGGAAACTGCTCCGAGTGAACATCTGGGAAAGGTTTAGCAGAGCCCCACAGGACCTCGGAGCAATGCAGGGCAGGGGGACCACCAGGTCACTTTTCCAGGTCCCACTTCTTGGATGTGTGACCCTTGCTAGCAGGAGGGCAGCACAAGGGAACATTGCAGAGCTGGGACACCATGGGAAGTGTTGAAATCTTCCCAAAAGTCACTGTGTCCCCAGTCCATTGTTACTGGGTCCCTCATTACTGTGTCCCCATGTCCCCAGTCCCTCGTTACCGTGTCCCCATGTCCCCAGCCCCTTGTTACCCCATGTCCCCAGTCCCTCATTACCGTGTCCCCAGCCCCTCATTACCGTGTCCCCATGTCCCCAGCCCCTTGTTACTGTGTCCCCATGTCCCCAGCCCCTCATTACCGTGTATGCACCATGCACAGGGCCCTGGTAGAAGGTGAAGAGGCCGATGAGCTGCTCCAGGAGCCGCCGGCAGCTCACGTCAGGCAGCTCCACAGCACAGCCCAGCACCTGCAGCAGACACAGCCAGGGATGGAGAACGCTCCCTGACAGAACTCGGGCACGGCAGGGGAGAACAACTCTCATCGCTTTCACACAAGGACAGGCAAACTCTGTGCAGGCAAACACCCCCCAGAATCACAGTCACGGGAAAAGGAAATGCAAACATACCCACACAAGAGCCCTGGCACAGAAAGGATAAATAAATATCAGAAATGCAACGCTTCAGACACACTCCCTGCCCACGTTAGATGACCTAACTTGGTGCTTCAATAGCTAAGAATGTTCTCCTGAAACGAAGTACTTGAAAAATATTCAGATGAACTCATTGTTTATATTATGATGACACTCTGTTTAGTTTTTGAGTTGCTGAAACAGAAGCAGCAGCGCCAGTTAAATGGGGCTGACTGGCCTCAGCCCAGTTCCCAGGGATGGTTTGGGGCACTTTGGTCACAAATGCCACACGCTGCTCTTTATATACTAAATGTCTGTGGGCACTGACAAAGCTCAGGGGATGCTGAGGGCTAGAAGGAAAGAACAATCAGACTATCAAACAGTGACTGTGACCTTATAAACTACAGCACATGGAATCCTGTTATGCCCCATTCTGGAAGTGCCCAAGGCCAGGCTGGACAGGGCTTGGAGCAACCTGGGATAGTGGAAGGTGTCCCTGCCCATGGCAGGGGGTGGGACTGGATGAGCTTTAAGGTCCCTTCCAACCCAAACCAGTCTGGGGCTTTGGGATTCTGCTTCCAGTCAGGAAGATCTTAAGAAATCCCTTTGGGTGTGGGCACACAAATGAGATACATGAAGTTTTCCTGCAGGAAGCTGAAGTGATGGTCAGGCCACAGCGGGCTGCAGAAACCAGAATTTAAGTTAGCTTGCAATGAAATTTGTCCACTGCAAGGTCCCTCCCCAGCTCTCCCCCAGTGCAGCCCACACCCGGAAAAATAAACCCTCTTTGTTTTATCCAGTCCTTCAGCCCCTGGCTGTTTTCACTCTGTGACTGCTCCAGAGCTCCTGAACTCACCCACAGAAAGTCTCCATCCACCACCACAGCAAACTTGAGTTTCCTGAGGCGGACGATGCTGGGAGGGGCCCCGGAGATCTCGGTGAGGCAGCGAACAACCCCAGCCATCTGCCCACACAGCAGCTCCTGCTGCTCCGGGAGGGTCTGCCAGGGAGCAAAGGCTTTAACTTCCCATTAAAAGAACTCAGAAAAAAACCTGACTGCTGTTTTCAGGTGTCAATAAAAATTAATTATCAGTTCAACTCAATTTACAGAAAGGGTTGTCAGGCATTGGCACAAGCTGCCCAGGGCAGTGGTGGAGTCACCATCCCTGGAAGTGCTCAGAAAATGTGTGGGTGTGGCACTTGGGGACATGGTTTAGTGGTGAACAGGGTGCTGGGTTCATGGCTAGACTTGATTTTAAAGGTCTATTCTAACCTTAATGACTCTGGGATTCTGTAAATCAAATGCAATAGAACAGGCAAATTTCTGGGAGAAAAAAAATTGGATTACTTTTTCCAGGCAGCACAAGGGCCTGGGGATTCTGGAGAGGAACTTTCATCCCTCGTGTGTGTTTTTATTGACATCACCAGGACAGTCCTGGACTGTGTTGGCCCATTCCTCAGGGAGAGAGCAGAGTGTAACCCCATTGCTGTGCCCTGAGCCTGGTGGAGCCCAGCCCTGCTCTACCTGGAGCTAATTGATAATTTGGATTTCTTAAAACTTTTGTGACTACTAAGTAAGGATTAACCCAAATCACCTGGAAGCCCAACCCTTCCAGATCCAGAACCATCAGCCTGACCCACAGCATCCTTTTACAGGTACTGAAATAAAGCAGACATTACCTGGGAAGGGTAAAAATAACAGATCCCAGCACTCGTAGGATCCCCTTCCTCCTTCACCTTTGAGCCATCATAAAGGAAAAAGTAATTCCACCTAAAAAACATTGGCAAAAACGTGTATTTGAAAAATGTTACCCTTCTCCCTCTCCTTTCTGTTACTTCAGGAAGAGCAGCAAAGATTATTGCAAATGGAGAGACATTGTTCTTGCACAATCACACCGAGTTTACACCCAAAAGCAGCACCTAAAAGGCCCCCCATGACTAAATTTGACCGCTTTTGTGAATTTAAAACAGGTGCTACAACTCCACCTCCCAGACATGTGGAAAGAGATGCGGGCTTGTGAGATACTGTACCCTCAGCACACGGGATAATTATCGAGAAGCATTATCCATGTGCATCCCAAACAGCTCCCGGACGCTGCCTGCACCCAAGAGCCCCCAAGGAGCAGAAGACAGGGAGTCCCCTCTGAGGATGTGATGTCATTCCGCTCATAATTCCTTGGATGCACGTATTCTGTAACACTTTTCGTCCTGTCCTGTCAGCCAGCACCTCGTCACAAGCTCGGAACGAGCTTCGTGCGGGAGTTTTCCCGTAGGAACAGCGCAGGTCTGGAGCAAAGGCAAGCGGTGGCTCCACGGTGGCACCGAGGAACCCGCGCTGCTGCCGGGCCAGGAGCGGGGAGGCTGGATCCGCTCCCGGACCGCCCTTCCACGGCCCTGGAATGACCCACGCACAGAGACCGAGCTGCTGAGCCCCGGGGGGCTTCCAGACCTCACCCCCGACCGGGGACAGCGACGAGCAAAGGGCCGAAGGTGCTTCCCGGGGCAGCGACGCGAGCGGGAGAAGGGGCCCGGGGAGGGGAGGGGGCTCACCATGGCG
>NW_008238337.1:4971897-4976339 GCF_000691975.1 Corvus brachyrhynchos
GGGGAGGAGGGCCCGGGGCCCCCCCGCCGGGGAGCCGCGGGGGCCCGCGGCCGGGGCTCGGCCGTGACGGGCTCGGCCGTTCCCGGGCAGGGCAGGAGGCACGGCGTTGAGGGCTCGGCCACGCTGTTCTACATGGTGCACTGCGGGAAGGCTCTGTACAACAACCTGCTGTGGAGCAACTGGAGCCCGGCGGCGCTCTCCAAACTGGTCATCATCGGGAACAGCTTCCGAGGGATCGAAGAGAGGTCTGGGCACATCCTGGATAGGCTCTAGTGCCTCCAACCCTGCTCTCCTCTTCTCCCTCCCACTGCTTTATTTTTATTGCTTCCAGCAACAATGAAGTTTTCAGTTGTGAACCCTCTCCCCCCTTCTCTGTCCCACCCCCACGCAGAAAACCTGTCTAAATCCACAGGCACGTTGTGTCTAACATGGGCACCTTCTGTTATTGCAGGTTGCTGTCCAGAATCTTGGAGAGAGATTATTGTTACATAGCAAAGGTATGAGGCAACAGTTTAACATTATTGTTTCATGTTGACAACACACCTTTTAATGAGAAAGGAAATAAATTGCCACTGGGAAGAAGAGGGGGGTTATTTTTATAACCCTTTCCCTAGATCCTATAATATAAAAGCTAATCACTTTAGGATTGTTGAACATCTGCAGAACACCCAGCACACAGGGGCTGAGGGTAATGTAACACCATCCTCATCCTCACTGGCTCAGCTTTGCAGGAAGGGGCTTCTGCATTGTCCGTAACTTTCTCCCCAAATGCTCTTTAGGTCTTGAAAGGGGTGGAGGAAGTGGCCCTCCCCAGTCACCCCCGCTACCTGGACACCTTCAATGACACCTCCGTGCACTGGTTTCCCTTGGACAAACTGCAGGAGCTCTCCCCTGAGGTCTGGGACTGTGTGGAAGAGCCGATGTACCAAGACTGTGAGGACCTGGAGATCATCAGGAAGGGGGAGGGAGCTACTGCCAAGTCCTGACTATCCCTGTGGTGGCGGGGCTGGGATCCACATCTCTTCCCATGGAAGCTTCTGTGCAGCTGAGATGGAGCTCAAGCAGGGACAGTGGCATCAGGCTCTGCCAAAAGTGGCAGCACCTGAATGCTGAGGTGATGGGACATTTTTGTATCTTATTTAATAAAAAGTAAAGCTGAGCTTTGATTTACTCTCACTGAACTACAGCAAACTAATTCCACCAAAACCTGCCTTGAGAACCATCTGTACTGCAGTGACTGCTCTTTGATTCCCTCCCTTTTCATAACAATTCAAGACCTTTGCATGTACTACACACATTTCAACGCATCAGGAAGGGGGAATTATCTGAGGGGTTTGTAGTGGGAGGTGTTGGGGTCTAGTTCCCAGTGCAGGCTTGGAAGAAGCTCCCAGCTCTCACTGCTGAGATCAGCTCTTGATCAGTCCTGAGAACAACCAGGTCAGCTCCCTCCAGGAAAAAAGCCTTAGGGGTTCTTTCCCTCACCTCTGTGCTCTTAACCCCTGCAGTCCCACAGCAGAGAGAGAGTTGGGACAGGTCCTGGCTGCGTGCAGCAAAGAGAAGCCCACTGTGTGAGGGGTGTTGTGGGGACAGTAACTCGCTGCCAGCACAGCACACAGGCAGCAGAAGCTGTGACATTTGTGTGACATCTGTCACTAGAGACTTGGGGGGACTCAACTAAGCCAGCCCTCATTCAGCTGTAGGAGCAGAGAATGCGATCCCTCCTAACCTGCTGATAAACCTCTGGCCCAGGTGGCAATTGCAAGTGCCAGCACTGCTTGTTCTCCCTTAGCCTGGCTTCCCAGGTCAGGAAGTCTGGCCCTCCATCCTCTTGCCACTGCCTGAACACCTCTTCCAACAAAACCATCCTGGCATCCAGCTCCAGTGTCACTATTTACAAACCTGGAACTTGTTTATTCTAAGGGTTCCCTGCAGGCTGTTCCTGGGTGGTGTCTCAGTCCCCAGGGGGGCCTCACTTGGCCATGTCGATGAGGCTCTGCAGCGAGGTGGGCACCCAGGTCTTCTCCCCTTGCACGAACACCACGCCCCTGTCGATGTAGATGACGATCCTGCCGAAGGTGTAGAGGTGCTTCCCCTCGTGCCGCTTCCCGATGATGGGCATGAAGACGATGTTGTGCTCCTCGGCCTTGGTCTGGATGAGGTCCTTGAAGTTCATGGGCACGGAGCCGGCGGCGGCGCCGATGCCGCGCTGGGCCATGTTCTCGGCCTCGCGCCGCTCCTGCATGGCCTCGTACTGGAAGTCCTTGCGCCGCTCCGTGTGCGTCAGGTACGCGATGTTCTCCCGGGCGCCCGGCTGCATGTACCCACCTGGGGGACAGAATGGGGAGAACACGGTCCTGAGCCATTCCCAGCAGGAAGCAGCTCTATCTTGATGCAAAGTCAATCTAGACATTTGGAGAGTACTGTTTGAGTTTGGGCTCGGGAAGGGAGGTCTCAGTTTTGGGAAGCGGGCAAATTCTGGCTGCTGCTCCCTCAGGCATGCCCTTCCCTTTTATACAGTGTAATTCCCAGTGAATTCCCAACAATCACTTTTAGGTCGTAGGGAGAGTCATGTGGAAGGGAAGGGCACTGCTGTAAAGCTAAGGAAAAGAACCAGTATCTCACCATAAAGAAAAAACACCCCAATAAATGACAGCTTTAGAAGTCAAGCCCTAAAGGATGGTGTCTGACTGACAGGGCAAGGCTGGAAGAAGATCAATTGTTCAATGGCCCAGGAAGCAACCGAAAATCTGTTTCTGCTTCAGTGCAGCCCAAAACTATTGAGCAGCACCTCAGAGGTGTTATGTAAGGATAGAGCAAGGCAGAGCACACGGCCTTTCACTGCTCATGGGAGCTGCTGCCAGCAGGGCCATGCCCCAGTCAGCCTCCCAGGAGCCACCTACCCACGCTGGAGGACACAGCCCGGTTCATGATGTCAAGAGCCTCATTGAACTTGTCTTTGATGGAGGGATGTGCCAGCACCTGGTCTGAGAACATGGACTTCCAGCCCAGGTACCACTTGGTGATCTCTTCGTAGTTGGGGCTGTTACTGAGCCAAGAGCAGAGCACCTGCAGAGCAAGGGACAGGTCAAAGGCAGCACAGGGATGTTTGTGCAGGAGAGGCCTCACTGCCACATAATCCCAGAGTGATTTAAGCTGGAAAAGCCATCCAAGAGTGCTGAGTCCAACCTGTGACCAATCACACCCTCATCACCCAGCCAAGAGCACTGAATGCCACATCCACTCGTTCCTTGGACACCTCCCAGAGATGGGGACTCCACCATCTCCCTGGGGAGCCCTTTCCAGTGCCTGACCACCCTTTCCATGAGGAAATTCCTCCTGATGTCCAACCCGACCCTCCCTGGCACACCTTATCACTTGGTTTATTACTGAGCTGTCAGTAAAAGGAGGAACTGTTCCAATGACTACGGAGCTGTGAGTGGGAACCAGCCCAGTTCAGCACCAGGGCAGCAATTCCAGGACAGGAATCACTAAAACACTCCCCAGGCAATCAAGACTCTTTCCTCAGCCCGCAGTGTCTCACCTGCAGCCACTTTGGGAAGAAATGTTTCTCCAGCAGCCCAACAAGGCTGGAGACAGAAATCATCCCCTCCCAGTCGATCACCCAGTAAAAGGCATCCATGTGCTGCTGGTGAGGGTTGATGATGAGCTCATTCAGACACATTCCTGGGAAAGGGGAGGAGAGTTAGAAAAGAGCCTGACTCAGTTTTATCAGTGCCCTGACCTCTTCCCCTACCAACACACACAATTTGAGGAGCAAGTTTGCTACGCTAAAGGGACAGTGGGGATCTTTGGCTGATCCTGCCACAAAGTGGTGCATTTCCACTTCCTGTTACTACAATTTGCTGTCAGAACTGAGAAACTAAAAACACTTGGCTATTTTTTAACCTTTGAGCCAGTTTGCATTACAAAACTCATGGTGAAACATTAGACCAAGGAATTCAGGAGTAACGGAGAGATGTTCTACAGCCTCATCCTACCTGACAGCTCTCAGATATTCCTGCCAGCTGCAGATGGATGATTTATAAAGACAGAAAACGTAGAGAATAACCAGAGTAATTCCCCATATTTCTGTAATCTTTCTGCCTCTGCACAGGACTGGTAGCAGAAAAGCAGAGGCAAGCTTGGTCTAACCTCACTAACACCATTCCCCGATGTAACACTGGCACCCACATTAACAAGGACCTTTCCTAGGTGTCAGGGGGAAGGTGCCACCAGCAGATTCCCGAAACCCAGCACTGTCTGGTTGTCTCACCGAGTTTAGGCACGATGTTTTTGACCATGAAAGCCTCCCATGAGCCAGGAGTGAACACATCCTTCCAGGGCTGAAGGATGAGCTTGGCAGAGGAGTCACTGGGGTGCCACTTCTGCAGGGCGTTGGCCAGCTTGTTGCGGATGGGCGAGTAGAGCGGCTCCAGCCGTGC
>NW_008238337.1:4976470-4981699 GCF_000691975.1 Corvus brachyrhynchos
GCCCCCGGCCGTGCCTGCATCAGCGGCAGCCAGGGATGGATCCACGAGTGGATTGGCACCGTGTCCGTCAGCGGATTCCAGCTCTCCACCTTGGGGCACAACAGAAAAGATTAACTAAGTCCAGCCACCAGCAGCATTTTGTCCAGAAGCACAAAGAGCTGTGATGCAGCCCCCAACTCCTCAATCCATCGGCGGAGGCTGCACACCAGAGTTCGGGAGTTCCAGTTGGAATTCGAACACTGGTTCAGAGCACGGCTTTGCTCTACTCAGCCCTCTCCACTCACCTCCTTCTGCAGCTTGGGGAAGATGAGCTGATCCAGAATGTTATCCAGTATCCACACAGGAACAACGCTCACCCAGCTATCCAAGAAATCCACCATGGATCCACAGTTCCTCGGCTGCCACCGCGCCACGATGTTTCTGACATATGGCATCCAGATCTCCCACATCAGTCTGGGAAGAAACCCCAAATAAATCAAAGTGAAGCTCAATCAAAGTGAGGCCTAAATAAAACCAAATGGGAGCTGTTAGTTAAAGCTGCTTCTTTTCTGTAGCTGCAAACTGGATTTTAACAGGCCGAGCATGGGAATCCTTGGGAAAAGCTCCCTTGTGTCTGCCCTTTTCCATACCCGAAGAAGCAGCACGGGAAGATGCTGCACAAAGTACAAATAATTTGTTCTTTACCTGTGAAAAGCATCTGTTGACAGGTCCTGCCCACTGTGGGATAACAGCTGATCGTTTTCCAGCAGGCTCTTCCACTTGGCTATGATCTCCGTGCCATATGTACAGTCCTAGGAATGACAAGGCACAAATGGTCCTTATGCTTTTCCATTAATTCCAGCTGGGATCTGCACAGAGCAGCCTGATGGTGTGCTGAGCACAGCCAGGCCTTCTCACCTCATCTCATGGAAGCCAGGAGCTTGCAGTCTTAATTCCAGAATCCCACACTCATTGAACTTTGAAAAGACCTCCCAGACCATTGAGTCCAACCTGTGACCCCTCCCCATCTTGCCACCAGCCCAGAGCACTGAGTGCCACCTCCAGTCATTTCTTAAATGACTTTTAACAAAGTCCTGCCAGAGAAAAATCCTACCTTGCAGAATTAATGCACATCCAGAGAGAGAAGAGGACATTCTGAATTTTTTGAGGTGTACAGAGAGAATCCAGACTCTTACCTATCCCAGCCTAAATGGCACTGAGAACAGACTGTGCATCTCTGATACCTGACAGACAAACCTCTCCCGTTTTTACTAAAAACCACCAACTAGAAACTTGTTTTTCACCACCTTTTCCTCCCAACACTCATAAAATGGATTGATTTTAACCTTACAAACTCCTAAATTTTTACCCAGCAAAGGTCTGAAAGTGGGGACAGTACAGGGTTTCATTTTGCCTCTTTTCTTTTTCTCCCGACTGATCAGGAATTTAGAATCCCAGAATCCCAGACTGGTTTGGATTTGAAGGGACCTTAAAGCTCATCTCATTCCACCCCCTGCCATGGGCAGGGACACCTCACACTAGACCAGGACACTTGGGACAAGGTAACAAAGATTACTGGAGCCATCAAGTGAGAACTGCAGGTCACTCAAACCAACACATACCTTGAGGGGATCCCAGTTCTTGAAGTATTCCTTCATGAGAGGATAGACTATGGCCACTGCCAGGTCCACCCTGTCCGACATCCTGTACTCCTCGTAGTACTTGTCCTGCAGGGTCTCAAAGATCTTTGCACACTCATCCAGGGTCAGAGGATTCTCACAGCCGGGCTGCATCCGCCTCTCACACTCCTCTACCATGTCCAGCACCTTGCTGAGGTTGCTGATGGCCTTCTCCTCGTGGGACAGCACCTCAGCCATCTTCTGGATCTCGTGGCTCAGGTTGACCACCATGTCCCTCTCGTACTGCAGCTGCCGGTCGCTCTGGATGATCTCCTGCTCCGTGATGTCGATGAGCAGCTGCAGGTTGTGCTCCAGCTCGGGCAGGGCAAAGCCCTGGGGCTTGGAGTCCTTGCCCAGGGGCTGCTGGGGGCTGTCATCTGGGATGTTGTGCTTGTGACTGATCTGGCTGTAGCTGTAATAAACCTTCTGCTCCCGGCCTGTCATGTCGATCACCTGCCAGCACACAGAACAAATGCTCTTACAAAACACTCTCTGTCATCTTCAAAAAAAGGAGACAATCCCCGACTCCAAATTGAAATCTGGAGATTTCCAAGTACATTAATTACTCCAGGAGGCTGCTAACATACACTGTATTAGAGCGAGGGGATTGCTTCCACAATGGCCTTCTCCAGACACAAGGAGATAGAATGAGTAAGGGACAATTTGGAATCAGGGCTGGAAGAATCTCCTCATCTCATTCCAGTTTCACTGAATGATTCTACAAGCATCTTGCCATTAGTTACAGTAACAGTTATTGCCCTTAGGAACTTTTATAATTTTATAGAGACACCTTAATTTCAGATTAGTAATTTTACTAAGTGCAGACCAGACAAATCCCTTTGAGGAAGAAGAGGGTTCAAACAATCCCAAAAAAGACAACTGTGCTTTCAGAAGTGGGTGAGTGTTGATTAGGACAAACATGAAACAATTAAACCTAAATTGCAATTAACCCCCTACACACACACACTTAATCTAATTTGTCACCACATCCAGGTGACACAGGGCAATTACAGGGCTCAGGGATGAGTTCCAGGAGGCTGCACAGGCACCTCCTAGGACTGGCTTGACTGAGGTTACCGGTAGCTAAAATGTGCTGGTGACACCAAAGGGCCCAAACTGTTCCTCAGGGGTCACCTCTTGGTTTTATCAACCTCACCTTGACCTGGGACAGCTCCTTCTGAGGGGCTGCGAGCTGCTTGTTGATCCTGCCCTTGGCTTTCAGCTCTTCCACTGTTTTATAGCTGTACTTGGGCTTTTTCTTGCCTCCGTTCGGGTCCTTCCGCCACTGGCTGAGCTCCTTCTGAAATTCCTGGACAAAACCAGCAGAGTTGTGGTGGCTACTCTTTGTCACACCCCAAATCTGCCTTTTTTTTTCAGAAAAATAGCCGTCAGATCAATGAGGAATTAGTAGAAAATAGAAACAGGAAATAACTGGGAAGTGGTAAAGCTCATGCCAAGCCAGCTTGGATGCTGTGGGTCAGACAGCCACCCTATGGATGAAATGAACAGGATGTTCCTGGTCTTATTTAAACAAAACTATTTACGTGGGAGACTCTTCAAAGCAGGGATTCTAGCAAAGCTACTGAAACAGAGTGAACCAGAAACAACAAAGAACATTACAGTGACAAGAAAGATCTGCCTAAATTAAATCAACATGCTGTGTATTTGGCTTCTTATCTAAAATGAGCCCAAACAGTTTTCTCTGGCACAGAAATTAAGAGAACTGAATTTTGTACACACAGCAGAGCAGGGAAACAGCAAGAACCACGCAAATACCTCCTCAGCTTCCTCTTCTGAGTCCACCACAGGGAAGTCTTGCAAGGACTGTGGGGTCCTCTCAGAGCCATAAGCACCCACAGCACCTTTGCCTTTCCTCTGCTTGGCCTCGATGGGATTGATGATACCTGGCAGGATGGGAATGGGGTCAGGAGGAGCAGTTGGTGTACTAAGAGAGAGCAGAGAAGCCAGGCAATCAGCACCAACACCCTTGCTGGCACTGCCTCCAGCACTGTGGTGCTTCCAATGTTACCAATTTCCTATAAAATCACTTCATGCCAGCACACACCAAACTGCCAAAGCACAGCATTACTCCCACATTTCACTGCCTTTTTATTCTGCCACGTAAAACAGCATCTCCTTTTCTGTGGGATGACCACCTTGGGAATTTACTGCCTTTTTTCTTGCTCTTTTCCTCCTGCAAAATACCCAGAGGAGCAAACGACCACAGGCCAGTTTGAACACCCCTGACTCTCACCACAGTACCCAGATCAGTGGCAGGAAAACAAGAAGGAGGTTTACGCCACCTGGGGTTGGCAGTTCTTTAAGGAATTCAATCTCCTCCAAATCCCCAGTTAACAATAAACCACCAAACACACTGACAGTACCTTGAGCATTCTTCCCAAGACCCCTTCCAGGGACATATCCCATCTTCTGCAGAAGCTTCTGCCCAATTCCTTTAGTGTGTCTCTCCCAGCTGCCAAAATCCACGAAGGACTTAGAGCCTCCCACAAAGCCTTTCTGGCTGGGCTTGAAATTTCCACCCTGTCAAAACAAACACACAAAAAACCTGCAGCCCTGAGGCTTCAAATAACCAAAGTGTGCAAAATCCCCCCCAGAAAATTCTTCCTGGAAGTGATTCTGCTGTCCCCACACTGCCCAGCTCACTGGAACCTCGCTTGTGCATCCATGAAGCACCTAAGGAGCTTCCTGAAATTCCTCAAACGGGAAAGGAAAGTCCTGAAAAACTCAGGCTGACAACCTGACAGTTCTCAGACTCCACCACCAGATTTAGCTGAGGGTGATTCCCGATTCTTTCTGGTTTTAACTGAAAATAAGGGTTTGATTTTTAATCTGTAACATGCCTGGGTTCGTCCATTCTGTGAAAGTAGAAAAATAAAGGCAGGAAACCACAGGAATTCTCTTCTTTAAACCTCCATTGACCAAAGGGAATATTGAGAAAAATGAAAGGACTGATTCCCAAGGACACACAATCATTATATCAGTGCACAGTTGTATCAACGATTTGTTATTCTGAATTTTGTTTTATCAGTTTGTATCAATGCTACAAAATCCAAACACCTCCCTTAATGACACATTTGGGCCTCTGGTTCAATTATTTCTCCCTTTTTTTTGTGCTCTATTACATTTTCATTGCCTTCGACCCCAGCCTGAGTTTTATATAAATACAAAGCAGAGAACAGTAAATTCCCTGGAGAACTCACTGTTTTTAACTTCTTGGGCACAAACTCCTTGGGAATCTCCTCCTGCTTCACAGGCTTCTCATCATCATCCGAATCCTCATCCGAGAGCTCCTCGGCCGCTGCCTTCCTCAGCCCAGCACTGACAAAGCTCACGGGGGCCGAGTAATCCCTGGAGCTGCAAAACGAGAAGGAATTCCACTCCAGGGCACGTTCCTGCAGGAGCCTGGGGGCTGCTGTGCCTTACACCCCCCCAAAAAATGGGATATTACAGGCTGTGGAGCTGATTAACGCTGCATTTGCCAGGCAATCCCCATCCTTCCCCCCCACCCTGCAGGGAGCAAGCGCAGGGAAATCCTCTACAGGTGAGGGTG
>NW_008238337.1:4981848-4984718 GCF_000691975.1 Corvus brachyrhynchos
GGGAGAGGCGGCACGGACCGGGGGCAGAAGCTGCACGGAACGGGGGCAGAAGCTCCGCGCTCCGCAGCCCCACGAGCGGGCCCAGCCCGGCCCCGGGCCCAGCCCGGCCGTACCGCTTCCCGCCGAAGCTGGGCCGCTCCTCGTCCGAGTCGCGCTCGGCCCACACGCCGTAAGTCGCCTCCTCCTTGGTCTGGCGGTGCCGCTGCCGGTGCGGGTTGAATTCGTTCTGCAGGTCCCAGTCCGACACCTCGAAGCTCTCCATTTCCACGCCATCGTCTCCGTCCGTGCCGTACAGGTGCGACATCGACATCGTGGCGCCGCCGGGATCCCCCGGCCCTCTCAGGGATCCCCCGGCCTGCTCAGGAACTCCTGACCCCGGCACGGCCGCGACCCCCGGCCCGCCCACAGACCCCAGAACCGGCAAAACGCAAAACCAAGAGGGAGGCAGGGGGGGGGCGGCCCGCGCCGGCAGCGCCGCCCTGTGGCCCGGCGGGGTAGAGGGGGCGGAGCTCGCGCTATTAAAATATTAAATACCAAATCAACACTTTAATGGTGTCCGACACCGGGGCGGAACGGGGGGGGGAATATATTAACTCTGCAATAGCCTCTGCAGGGTCGGGGAGGGGTCGGAGGGGGGGGCACACGCACCACAAAGGCTCTGCAGGGCCAGGGGGCTGTTCCTGACCCTGGGAATTGGGAACAGCAGGACCAGGGTGGCTCTTCCCGACCCCAGGAATATGGAACAGCAGGGATGGGAGTGCTGTTCCCGACCCTGGGAACGGGGAGCAGATCACGAGACACAAAGGCGATGTAAGGAGTCTTCCAGCCACAGCACAGGGAATCTCCTCCCTCCCCCCTGAGTCCGGATTTCCACAGCTGCATTCCCCACGGAGCGCTGGGAGAGGCCGGGGACGTTCCCGCCGTGGAGCACGTTTGGCCTTTGCAAATAAATGCAAATACATTCCTGGAGCGCAGTCATTTGGCAACAGTAGGAGCAAGCAATATGCTTGGAGAACCGATTTCCACGGGCCCACTGCACACTCTTCCTTCTCGGGCAACAACAGACCATTGGCAGCGTTCTGGAAGAGACAAACACAAAGTCTTAGGGGCAGGATTCCCTCAGGGGCAGGATCCCTTTGGGAGCAGGATCCCCTCAGGGGCAGGATCCCTTTGGGAGCAGGATCCCTTTGGGAGCAGGATCCCCTCAGGGGCGGGCTCCCTTCTCTCAGGGGCAGGATCCCCTCAGGAACAGGTTTCTGCTAGGGGTAGGATCCTCTCAGGGGCAGATTTCCCTCAGGGGCAGGATCCCTTTGGGAGCCGGATCCCCTCAGGAGCAGGAGCCCCTCAGGGGCAGGATCCTCTCAGGGGCAGGATTCCTTTGGGAGCAGGATCCCTTTGGGAGCAGGATCCTCTCAGGGGCAGGATCCCTTTGGGAGCAGGATCCCCTTAGGAGCAGGATCCCTTTGGGAGCAGGATCCCCTCAGGAGCGGGAGCCCCTCAGGAGCGGGAGCCCCTCAGGAACTGGTTTCTGTTAGGGGTAGGATCCTCTCAGGGGCAGATTTCCCTCAGGGGCAGGATCCCTTCGGGAGCAGGATCCCCTCGGGAGCAGGATCCCCTCAGACCAACACAGCGGTGCCTGACTGAGGGTTTAAAGCCCCTGTGACACAAAAAACGGCCAGAAAGGAGCCAATTCCCAGCCCAGCACAGTGGACACACAATTCCTGATCTTCCCTCAGTGCTTCTGGTCTTTTTGTAGCCCAACCATCTGCTTGTACACAGAAACTTGCTCTTAAAGGATCAGTTTTGGTACCAAGAATGACATTTTATGCTTTAGCACGGAGGAAGAACATCCAACATGTCAACAGTTGTCTCTGGAGCAGAAGCCCAAGGCAGCAGCTTTGTTTTCCATCATGTTTTCCTTTGTTTTCTATCCCCTTCCTCAGGTCCATGGCACGTCCTTGGAGGCAGCTGGGGAGCAGCTCAGCTCCTCCACACATTCCATGTGTCCGTGCTGCCCGCGGGGACAGGCTGCAATAACCCTCCCAAGCGGCTGAGCTTCATTTTGCAGCTTTAATCCCGTTCCCAGAGCTCAGGAAAAGAATTCCTGACAAATGGTCCCACACAGCAGCATTGTTGGGAAGATCTGAGGCGACTGTGAAGGATCCCTGGCACCAGGAGTGTGCCTGGAACCCCAGCTGAGCTACAGAAATCACACAAACCAAGCGCCAGTCCCGGAGCAACGCAGGCGGATTTGCCCAAATCCCAGAACTAAGTAAACAGGGTCTTACCTGGAAATCATTAATTTTCTTAGTGAGATGATGACGTGTTCTGAGTCACCTGGAAGAGCCCCAAAAGAGAAGGGTCAGCTCTGAGACAGCATTCCCCAGGGAAGGGAGCAGGGACGTTCCCGGCATTCCCCAGAGAGGGAACCCAAACTCCCGGCTCTTACCTGCAGGTGACCTTTGAGATTGGCTGGTGTTTTATAATCCCCCTTCAAAACCTGTGGGAAAGAGAACCTGGAGTGACCCCCTGGGGCAGTGGCTCAGGAGTGGGGCTGGAATGACCTTTGGGTCACTTCTATCAGCCATTCCCAACCTTCCCAGGGAAACAGCTGCACCTTGAGTGCTCTGTCCAGCTCTGGGCCCCTCTCTCCAAGACAGACACTGAGGGGCTGGAACATGTCCAGGGAAGGGAATGGAGGTGGGGAAGGGCTGGAACAGCAGGAGCAGCTGAGGGAGCTGGGAAAGGGGCTCAGCCTGGAGCAAAGGAGGCTCAGGGGGAACCTTGTGGCTCTGCACAACTCCCTGACAGGAGGGGGCAGCCGGGGGGGGTCGGGCTCTGCTCCCAGGGAACAGGGACAGGAGGAGAGG
>NW_008238337.1:4985895-4988412 GCF_000691975.1 Corvus brachyrhynchos
GTGGTCAGGCCTTGGCAGGGGCTGCCCAGGGAGGTTTGGAGTCCCCATCCCTGGAGGTATCCAAGGAAGGGCAGGACACGGCACTCAGAGCTCTGGGCTGGGTGACACGGTGGGGATCGGGCACAGCTTGGACTCGACAGTCCTGGGAGGGCTTTTCCAACCTTAACGACTCTGAATTCTGTGATTCTGTCATTTTCCCTGTGTGAGCCTGTTTCCCCCCTGCTCTTTCCTGATCTGGTTCAGGAGCTTCCCCTGCTCCATGAGCCCCTGGCCTGTCCCCCCATGGCAGTGCCACTCACTCTGTGCGTGTTGTTGACAACCAGGGGGTCGGGGTGGCCGTAGTTGGGGGGGTTGGCGTAGGGGTCGTAGCCGAGCCTGGCGAGCATGGGAGCGATGTGGGCCATGTCCTGCAGCACATCCCCTGGGATGTGCCCAATCCATTTGGATAACGCCTCCATGTTCACCGGCTTGATCACCTGGTCTGTTGACCTTTCTATCCTGGGGAAAATAAAGGAAAAAACAAAAGACAAAACGGTTGGATTTCACGCACGTGCTGGTCTCGCACAGAAATCGCTGCCACCTCCACAGAGAACCACAGCATGGGGCCTTAAAACCCAACCCACTCCACTCCCTGCCATGGGCAGGGACACCTTCCACTAACCCAGGTTGCTCCAAGTCCTGTCCAACCTGGCCTTGGACACTTCCAGGGATGGGGCAGCCACGGCTTCTCTGGACAACCTGTGCCAGGGCCTCCCCACCCCTCACAGGGAAGAATTTCTTCTGTGTATCTCACCTAAATTTTCTCCCCTTAAGTTTGAACCCTTTCCCCCTTGTCCTGGCACTCCAGTTCCCGATGAAAAGTCCCTCTCTGGCTTCCATTCAGGTACTGAAAGGTGCTGTGAGGTCTCCACACAACCTCCTCTTCTCCAGGCTGAATGGCTCCAAAGTCCCTTCCATGCAGAGCAAAGCTCGTCACCTGCCAGGGCCACTTGGGGCAGAGACAGGGTGGGGCACAGCGGGGCAGCCCTGTCCCCTCACAGCCCTGCTCTGGGAAAGCAGATCCTGGCAGGGGGTTCCACAGCCCCAGAGGCTGGGTCCTGCAGTTTAGAATCATGGAATCATTAGGGTTGGAAAAGCCCTCTAAGGCCAGTGAGTCCAACCATTCCCCCAGCACTGCTAAGGCCACCACTGCCCCATGTCCCCAAGCACCACATCCACACAGCTTTTAAATCCCTTCAGGGATGGTGACTCTACTGCTGTCCTGTTCCAATGCTTAACCACCCTTTCAGGGAAGGAATTTTCCCTATTATCCAACCTAAACCTCCTCTGGCCCAGCTTGAGGCTGTTTCCTCTTTTCCTACAGGAGGGATCCATCCTGCACTGGGACAGGGGGTTTTACCAGGACACCTCTGCTTATTACAGGAAAACAACTGTAAGATGTGTGGGCTGTAGCACAGATACACCCCGTGACCCCTTTGAATATTCAAAACCTGATCTAAGCAACCTGGACTAATTTACTCTGAGTAAACAGGGAAGCAGAGCTGGCTGCACTCCCAGGGCAGCCCGGAAAACCAGAGCAGCTGCACATCCCCCTGTGGCTCCTGTGCCCTCACCACCGGGGCACCAGCAACTGATGGAGACTGGGATAATTCCCTTACATCGCTGATTAAATTTTGCTAAGCCTGACTTAAGCCTCCATTTAGAAAAGAAAAAGCATTGAAAGAGGAAAACAAAGTGGGAGAAGGTAAACCCCCCCCCCCCCCCCCCGAGAGATCAGGAGGGAGTGCTGGGTGTGCCTCCACCGAGCAGGTATTGCTTTTATTCTGCAATACCAGCCCCACACCTGGCAAGAACTGCTGCTCATCATCATTAGCAGCACAAGTAATCACACCAAGGAAGCATCTGAGGACGGGTGGAGAAAGAGGCATTAAAGAGCTCACGTTTCAGAGCAAGCAGTTCTTTGCAAATTAGACTGAAATAATTTCTGCAGTGTCAAGAGAGATTAAACAGTCACTTGCTCCTGAAATCCTTGCTTGACAAGCTGTTCTGTAGAGTACAACAGATTGGGAGCATTAAAGCCATCTCTTACTCAGGAACACAAACCCCACTGCAGCACAGTGTGCTGTCCCTCCTCCCCCAAAGTCACACACAAACACCAGCACCGTGGCTCTGCCCCCAGCTTTAGCCTTGTGTAATGAAAATACTCCTCGAAAAGCTGAGGAAGGAGCCAAGACTCACTTGGAAAGGGACACCCCACCAGGCTTCCCGATGAGCTCCTCGTGGTGCAGCACCGTGTCGCTCCAGGAGATATCCAGGAACCTCATGATGTTGTGCATGGACTGCTCGGGGTGCAGCACCAGCTGCTCGTAGTAGACAGGCAGGCAGCGGGCGCGGCCGATCTCCAGGCACTGGGAATACATCACCTCGATGGCCTTGTTCCACTTGGTCAGGCAGTCCCGGTAGCTGTTCAGGTCGAAGCCGGCGATCGTCACCTTCCGCGTGATCATGGAGTGCACC
>NW_008238337.1:4989546-4992195 GCF_000691975.1 Corvus brachyrhynchos
GTCTGTGAAACTTCATCGGGCACCAAGCCTTTTGGGGGTTTTCCGCGGCTTGGCAGGACATCCAGCAGGAAGGCTGCAGCCTCTACGAGTGCCCAGCTCCGCTGCGTGCCCCGGAGGGACTCCCGGGAATGCTGGCACCGCTTCCCACCCCCTCCCCCCGTCCGCCCCAGTTGTGAGTGCAGGTTTTGCAATCCTCCCCTGGGCTCACCCCAGGATTTCCAGCTCTTTGAGATTATGTGGCTGGGGCAGGAGCTGAATGGAGTGGAAGGAACGGGCCGTCCATGGATTCTGTTTTGCTGACAGGCCAAAGAACCGCTCCAGAAAAGCGTTTTCTCCTCTCCACGAAGGAACACATTGTGTAGTGGCCATAAGGAGCAGGGAGCAGGCAGGAGAGAGAGCCTGGAGCTGGGAAGCTTCCCTGCTCCTGCCCCTCCTGCGAGGCACTCAGGGACTCGCTCTGCTCCCCTCTTCCTGCCCCTGACATCCCACTCCACCATCCCAGACTGCTCCCACCGGCTTTTATCCACTCCTGCCCAGGCAGTGCCTCTGTGCCAGCCCAGGGATGTCCTTCCCCAGCCCAGCAGCACAGCAACATCACCACCAAAACTATTTTTGTGGCTCTTTACTCCCTGGTCCACCCTGACCAGCTGCTTGGTAACATACCAAAGCTAAACAGCCTCAGCTGCATCCCCAGGTATGAGATAAAGTGGGTGGATTTGCTGGGATGTAGATCAGAGGGACACCCAACAGCTCTGGCATTTTTGCAGCACCAAGCAGAGTCAGAGCTATTAACAAGACAAGTGCTGCTCCTTCCTGCTCTCTTCATCTGCTTCAGTCATGTAAATAGATTCAAATGTTCACCCCGAAATAATTGCAAATGCCACAAGACCCATTTCAATGGATGGCAGAGGAGCAGGCAGGATTTAGGGCCAACTGGAATAATTAGGGCGATGCAGACCAAGACAGGCTAATTAGCAGCAAAGGCTGCAGCGTGAAAGGAGGCTGGAGCACAGAAGTGCTCTGTTCTCCAGGAGAACCAGCTGACAGGGAGCAGTTCCCACCGAGATGCTCCAGCAGCTCCGGAGGGAACAAAGGGACTCTCATGTTGTGTGCGATGGGAGGGTGGCTGGGGCTGCCAGCTGTGCCAGGGGAGGCTCAGGTTGGACACCAGGAGGAATTTCCTCATGGAAAGGGTGGTCAGGCATTGCAAGGGGCTGCCCAGGGAGCTTTGGAGTCCCCATCCCTGGAGGTGTCCCTGGAATGCCTGGACGTGGCACTCAGTGCTCTGGGTCGGTGACAAGGTGGGGATCGGGCAAGTTAGACTTCAAGATCTGGGAAAGCTTTTCCAACCTGAATGATCCTGGGATTCTGTGTGTCCCTGGGGACCACCCTGCCTGTCCAGCAGGCAGAGGCACAGCCCCCACTGCTCCCACCCAACGCCACCAGCATGGAGAAGCTCTCACTCCGTGTGGGGACTGGGAAAGACAGGAGCATGGCTTCTCCCCACTGCTGAGCTCTGGACTCTGGCTCTGGCTCTGCCCCTGCACAGCAGCCCCCGGCCTCGGTAGGGCTGGAATGGGACAAATTTCTCTGTTGGGATCACCCTGGGATCACCTCAATGTGCTGGGAGGGCTGAACAACATCCAGAGCATGACTGGCCGCGGGCAACCACAAACGGCCCAGCTGGTTCTCAGCTTTTTCGTGCAATTCTCCACTGAGAATTTCCTAAAATTTATGGTACTCATTAGTCTGTGAGGGAAGAGGGATGGGTCATTTCCTCCCCAGCAGACACTGTGCTGGAATCGTGGTGTAATTAGGTGCAGGGCTGTCTGAGCAGAGACAGCCCTTCCAGAGACAACACCCCTGCAGATGCCCACGCTGGCTCTGAGAGCTTCCCACTCCAGCAGGAACTAGGCAGCTCTCAGGGGCTACTCTGGCACATCATGGCAGGGAATGGTGACGTGGGAGCAGAAATCAGAGCGCCATGAGTAACCCAGGGGTGAAGCCCCTGAGTGCAGCTCGGACACAGCAGGACAGAGATGGGAGCCAGGGCCAGGAGGTCTGTCCCTGGCCAGCATCAGAGCAAGGCTGGCACTCAGAGTGTGAGGGAGGATGGGAACCAGTGGGGAAGTGACAGCAGAGTGACAGGAGGTCCTACAGGCAGCAAGTCTTCCCTATTCCCATGCTGATGGGGCTTGAGCATGAACAAGGCCTACACTGTGTCCTGCCAGCTTGTGAAAGCAACACAGGATCAAGGGGGCACCAGTGGTGGTGTGGACAGATGTGCAACATCATCAGACAGATGTGCAGCAGCCACCCAGCATCCCAGGGGAGCCACACATCCAGCTGCTTGCTCTTACCTTCCCCCCGTAAGGTCATTGTGCTGCTAGTGGAGCTTCATGCTGAAACCGTGGCCACCAAAACACCTGCTGGGGAAGAGAAGCCACAATGTTGGTTTGTTTTTTTAGCACACACATCTGCTCTCCTCCTCAGCACCTTCCCCTCCTGCCCACAGCCTCCTCCCAGGAGCCCCAGGTGGTCCCAGCTCACGGTCAGTGCTGAGAGCTGGACTTGGCACACCTGCCCTGGGACACCAGGCACAGCCAAGCCAGGACACACAGGAGGGAAGCAGCACGGCACGCGAGCTTT
>NW_008238337.1:4992320-4999690 GCF_000691975.1 Corvus brachyrhynchos
CGGGGAGGGAGGTGGCGTGGGGGGGGGGGGACCCGAGCAGCCAGGGTGTTTAAAGCCCTGGGGGGATGACAATCCACCTGGGAACAATTCCAGCACACACCGACCAGCACAGCTGCCTTGCCCAGAGGAAGCAGCTCCAGACTCGCCTGTTGCAAATGCTGAAATCAGGCACCAGTCAGACGATGACCAGAGCCCCCAAACCAGTGACAGTGAAAGGAGACAGAGCCCAAAGGACCTGCAGGCCTGGCAGGACCTCCTGGCTGCAGCCCAAGGAACAAAGCTCTCTCCAGCTTTACCACCTGCCAAGGCAGCAGCACGGGCCCCTCGCAGCATGGAAATCACTCCAGGTTGGGAACCAGGTTGGGACACTGGGTTTCCCACAAGGACTGCTCCATGCCAGGGAGCCCAGCAGCCTTGGCTGAAGCTGTCCTGCAAGCACAGAGCATCCTGGGGACAGTCTGGGACACGGAGCTGCAGCAGAGCACCCCGAGGAGCCAGGACTCAGTGGGATCACGGGATGTCAGTCTGCTCCCAGGATCACAGCATGGACATGGGATCATCGTGGGGTCACTGCTGCTGGGCCCTTCCCAGTCAGCTCCCCCTGGCTGCACAGCAGGTCCTGGCCTTGGAGGATGTTCCTGAGAACATTTCCAGTGGTGACACTAATGGCGATTCCAGCCACCCGAGTCTCCTCTCCCGCCACTGAGTGTCACCGGCCCCTCCGCCTCAGCCCTGAGGAGAAACCAGAGGGAAACTCCACCCAGCACGAACTCTGCAAGGGCTTATCTGCAGTGCAGGCGCTTCCCTGTGAGGCTTCCTGCTCAGCCTGGCCTCCGTGGACTGCAGGATTCCAGCTCCAGACCAGGCTGAGGCTCCACGGAGCAGCAGCCGCATCCCTGGATGCGCTTCTGCAGTGCCACGAGCGCTGAGGTGCAGGGACAGAGGTGGTTTAACAGCCAAGCCGAGTCACCCCACTCCGGAAACAGCTCCAGCTCCAGCCGTGCACAGACACACGGACAGACACACGGACACACACTTGTTTGCAACTTCCTTCCTGATGCTGCGCAGGGCGTCACCGCCAGCTGGGCTCCAACAACAGCTCCGACCAAAACCCTGAGCAAAACCCCCGAGTGAAACCCCTGACCTCGGCACCTGCGCTGGGATCGGGTGAAAACCACCCCCGGAACAGCTCCTGTGCAGGCCCAGCACCCTCAGCAGTGAGGAAACACCATTTGTTAAAGTGTTACAAACAACCACAAAACCAGTTTCTACGAGAAGCCCCATATGATCAAAAGCTGCCTTTTTCTTTAAGCCATTCCCAGAAATGATTGTCATTAAGTGCAGCCTCCCCAAAAGACATAGGTGTGGCCTGGAAAATGTGAGCTCAATTTGTTGGTGCTTAATAGAAGGATGAGGATCTGCAGGCGCCCTTGTGGCGGAACAGCAGCAGGAACTGTGGTCAGCAAGAAATGTCCCAACATATCCAACTCACATCTTTACAAATCAGCAATATTTAATTACTGAATTGATAGTCTCCAGTTCGTTTACAAAAATAAACACAGCTTGCCTGAGGGCTGCTCTGCTCCATCCCAACCTGAGCTCAGTCCAACGCTGGCACTGCTGATGGCAGCCCTGCTTCTCCTGGATGCTCCTGCTGGCAATTTGTATGGCACGTTTCAAAACACCTGATGACTCCCAGGTATCTCTCTTAGCAGGACTGGGATGTGGCGAGCATGGAACACGGAACATGGGGCATGGGGCCAGCCCCAATCTCCACCAGGAGCCCACAGAGGCACCACGGGGGTGGCTGCGGTCAGCGAGTGCAGCGTCAGCCCTGTTGCACAACCTCCAGCTCGTGCTTCTCCACCCCAGCACTTCACGGACCAGGATTGATCCCAAGGGACAGCGGGAGCAGGGTCCAACCCACCTACCCCAATGGTGGGACAGGGGCTCTGCACCTACTTGTGCTGCTGGTGAGACACAGCCCGGAGCCTCGGAGAGGAGATGTGAAAATGAAGATGCAGCACTCAAAAAAAAACCCCACAACAAAAAAGAAGCTGCTGTCAGCCACCACGTGGCTGAGAGCAGGACGGGTTTGGTGACTAAAACTGAAGCTGCACTGCAGGTCATGAACTCAGAGCATCCACTGAACAGAGGTCAATCCCAGTGAAAACACAAACCAAATGCCAGCAAAAACACCTGGGGTTTGGAGCGCTTTGGAGTTCTGTGTCCCTTAGAAAATCCCCAAACAGCACTGACAGCCCTGTGGTTTACACTTGCACCGCCGCCATCATCCCAGGGAAAACTAACGGTCAGAAGAGTTCAGGGATGAGTGTTCAAGCAGCCACCTCAGCACCCAAACCACACAGAGGCTGCTCCAGCTGCATCTTAGCACCCAACGGACTCAGGGGGCAAAGGGGAATTTATTCTCACTGCTGAGTACCTAGAAAAATAAACCAGCAGAACCTGCTGCCCCGAGGATTAAGCTTCAAACACCTTCTGGCTCAGAAGAGCCTGCAAAGTGAGAGCCCTGAGCCACATCACCCATTCCAGCCGAGCATCCCTACCCTGCATCCCACAGAGCCCAGCCAGGGATACGGGCACTGTGTTCCAGCCGGCTCCAACAGGCTCTAAATCACGTCAGCAGAGAATCCACAGACATCTCACAGCACAAACTGTGGTTTATCTGGACAGGACTGTTTAACAGGACAGTTGGTTTATCGCCTCAAGGCTGTTATGATTAGCAAAACATTTTATTATCCTGCTCAGTGCTGCAGTTTCCCTCAAACAATAAAAATCCCACCCATTTCCAGTAACTCCCCTCTCCTCATCCCTCGTTCCAAGCACAGCAATGACATTTTATCGTCATTTTATCGGCATCCACCCTGCCAACCTCACAGGGCAGCAGCCTTCAGCTCAGAGTGGCTGATTAATTATAGAATGCCCAAGGGGAAAGCTGCTGGCAGGAGACAGGGATGGAGGCACCTACCCACTCCCCAGCACCTGGCACTGTGCCCCCGCACCGCAGCAAGGCTCCAGCACGTCAGACGTGCTCGTGCTGAAACAGGACACGAGCTCTGCACTTCAGAGGGAGCTCCTGACTTTTAACTAACCCACAGAGCTTCATCCTCCCTTAATTACTCTGCAGTTGCTGCCTCATGGGGACAAAGGCAAAGCCAATGCAGGTGCAACTGAAGGGACAGTGATGCTCCCACGCTGGCTCCCCTTGTGCCCTGACCAGTGACTCCACTGCCCCGCTGTCCCCATAGAGCTGGAGGAAGGGCTCTGGGAAAGCACTGACCTGTCCCCCAGCTCCTCTTGCTCAGGGAAGCTGTGGCTGCCCCATCCCTGGAAGTGCCCAAGGCCAGGATGGACAGAGCTCTGAGCAACCCAGTCTAGTGGAAGGTGTCCCTACTCATAGAAGATCTTTAAAATCCCTTCCAACCCAAACCATTCCATGATTCCGTGATGATTCTATGATTCCTCTCCATGCCTCTGAGCAGGTCCCTCCAACTCCCATCCCTCGCCTGGGCTATGTCCTGGGGATCCCCACAGGAGAGGGGCACAGTGCAACGGGAGTCTGAGGCTGCAGCCCCCGTGCTCACTCACCACGCTTGATGCAAACACAGCTCTTCCCTCGCAAAACTGCGCCAATAGTCCCTGCAGGAATGTGGGTGTGCTGAGGTAACAGGTATTGGTGTAAGGGAAGAGTTAAACAAAGACCAGTGCCAGCAGCAGCAGTATCTCTCTGGACAGCGTGTACCTGAGACAGAACTGGAGCAATGAGTTATTACCTCTACTTCAACATAGAACAGGACACTTTTCTCACTGTACTGGCCATGGCTTTGGAGAGAACAACAGAAGAGGACAGATTTTTTGTAGAACTGTAAGTCTGCAAGCTGTAAGCAAAAAAAAAGCTCTTAGGAGTAGTATACTAATGCTTCCGGATAAAACCTTAAGATTCTCTCGCATCTCTGCTGGTGTGTCTCATCCCTTCATGTACCACACGGGCAGTCAGAGCCTGCCATACAACAGGGAGAAAGGGAAGCCAGAGGAACTGCCAGAAAAAACACTAAGTATCTTCAAAAAATATTTTCCCAATCCACACGCCAAACCCTAAGTCTCAACAAGCTCCATTCTTGCACGCACAAAGATCAGGATCTGCAAATAACAAGTTGTTTCTGCAAGACAAACCCCAAAACCTCAAATTTGCTTAAGAAACAAAATCAAAGTGTTTTATTTCCCCATGCAGCAGCAGCAGCAGCCCCAGGGCTGGAGGCACAGCCTGAGGGCAGGGAAGGGCAGCAAGGATGGAGGTGCCACTGCTCACCCTGCATGCAGGGAGGGGAGAGGGGACACTGCTGCACCCCCCATCCTCCCCAGCTCCTCTACTCGTTCTTGTCCTGTTTCCTGCAGCTCCTCAGGAACACAGTCCTGAGCACGGACCAGCCCCAAGATCTCCAGCAACACCCAGCCATGCCCGGCACAACAGATGCCATAACAGCAAGCATTTGGTGTTTCACAAAGCCAGAAACTTCGGGAAGCACCAGCACGCACTTCAGCAACGTGTGAGTTCGTGGCCTCCCACTCCCAGCCCCAGCGAGGACGGGCAATGACTCCCCACAAGCCCTGGCATGGGAGAAGCCCTTGTGAAACCACCGATGGAAGGAACGGAACCAGGTCCTTCCGAGACTGCGCCGCTGCTGCCTCGTCAGCCAAACCACCGTGCGCGGCACATCCGAGCGCCTTCCTGTCTGCACGAGCCCAGCTGCAAGCCCTGCTCCTCCTCTGCGGCCACTTGCATCTGCAAACGCTGGGCCACCAAGGCCTGGGCTCGGTGTCCCTCCCCTGCACGGTGCCCATGCCCTGAATGCCACCCGGCCACGCTGGCCTGCAGCCAGCTGTGAGCACAGCTGCCCGGGGGTGGGCTGGCTGCTCTCCCACCCCCCTCGCAGCTCAGCCACTGCCAACAACAGCCACTCACACCGCAGGATCCCTCCCAGCACCAAGCAGGAACAGGAGTGCTGGAAAAGCTTCCCCTGCCCCAGCATGGCAGCCTGCGGCTCCAGAGCCAACGTGCCCGTGGCCATTCCCCCGTGAAGCACCTGGATGCTTCAGCCCCTTCAGAGCCCCCAGTCTCAGTCTGGGGTCACTGGGAATGTGCAGTGGGAAGCAGCTGCTTGCTTCACTTCCGAGTGCTGCATGTTGAGCAACCCCCGCTGCTGCTCTTGTTTGCTGTCCCTGGGAGGGGATAAGTGGCTCCTGCAGCAGGGCCAGCCCTGGCCCACCCTCCTGCCTGCACCACAGCCCAGACTGGGGATGGAAATGGGGGGGAAAAGGCCTTGAGAGAGGATTTCTTTGAGGAATTCTGGAGACAGACAGGGCACTAGAGGCTTGGAAAATGGAGCGAACCAAAGCAGGCAGCCAACACCAGGGCAAGCTTCTTCCGCGTTCTGCGGAATCCGGAGGGAAATGTGCTCGGCCGAGGCACGAGGCTGAGGTTCCTCAAGGCATCACAAATTCATCACAAGGCGCATCTGTATGGTGCCAAATAAAACCACCTGCTGGGGGTTTGTTTTCTCTCTCCAAAAATCTTCTTGACAGTCCCTGCATTTTAACAGCGCTCCTGCCATCCCACACATCCCCAAAGGCTCAGCGTATCTGTAATGCAAACTGCCTTTGGAAAAATCTCCTTAAAATAGCGGCAGAAATTACTAATACAGTTTGTAAAACCTACAGGCAGAGGACGGCAGTGGCACGAGCCTGCCCATGCTGGTGAGCCCACAGTGTCCTGTAGAGACCCCAGGCCCCAGCCTGGCACACGCCCCCACAGTGAAGCCCCCAAATTCCAGCTGCTGCGGGCGATGCTGGGGAGGACACACACAGTGCCCAGTTCAGCTGCTGTCCCCCACATTCCGGGCTGCCTCCCCCATGTGACTCTGCTCAGATCCTGGGCTCCCTGCAGGCTCTGCAGCACAGCTGCTCCCTTGGTCCCACAGGCAGCAGCCTCGGGGCATCAGCTGCAGCGGGCACGCGATGGCAAACCCCGCTCGCAGGCGCCTGTGTTGGCACTTGACAGCTCCTCACGAGCACACTGCAGCATTCCCACAAAACACACGGCCAGCCTGGAAACCTGCTAGGACCAATCGCTTGGATCTCCCCACTCACCCCTTGCTCCTGCCTGAGCAGGAGGGAGCAGCACGGCTGTGCTGAGGGGGGACTCGCCTTCCAAAATTGAGTCCAAGCAGCCAGCGGGGCTTGGCAGAGGGAAGAGTCTGAAGGGGTTTGAAGCTGTGAGATGATCTTTGGACAGAGCCTGAGCGTGCAAACAAACACAGTGAGGGATAGAGCAAAGGCCTCTGTGATGCAAACCATCCCCTGCCTGCAGAGGATGGCCCAGCTCACGCTGCCGGCCCTGGGGACATGGTGCTGGCAGTGCTGGGAACTCCAGTGCCAGCAGCTCCAGCCACGAGTCCCAAGGAGCTTGAGCTTCCTATGGACAAAGTGTGGACGCCACATCCCTGCCATGCAGGGCACTGCCAATAACAGATGGGAGAGTGCCAGTGCTTTGGGTGGGCTGTGAGTTGTCACTGCAGCTGCTCAGGAGCCCGTCTGCACCCCTGCCAAGGGACCTGCATGGGACAGCCACCCCGACCTCAGTGCTGCCAGCACCTCTCGAGCCTCAGCAGAGGCTGACACTGCCCGAGCCCCACAGGTGCAGCTTCTCACTGGGCTCCCACCTACCCAGACCACCACACTCATCCTGGTATAGGAGGGCAGTCCCAACCCTGGCTGAGCTCTGGGCACCTGGACAGATGGACAGTCCCAGCGTCTGGGAGCCTCTGTGTACAGCTCGGGTTATGGGGGCACAGTTTGGTGCTGGGCTGCCAGAGGGGTGCCATGGGAACAGCGAGAGGGGGCCGTGTGCCAAAGGGCAGAATGGGAGGACAAAGGTTTGAGGAGCACCCTGCACTGAGCACCTTGTCCCACCTGCCGTGCATCCTGCACTGTGTTCTGTGCACTGAGCACCCCGTGGCACCCTCAGCACCTCCTGCACTGCACTGAGCACCCTGCACCCAGCACCACTCGCGAACTCAGCACTGAGCATCCTGCCCTGAACACCCTGCACCGAGCATCCTGTACTGGACACCCAGCACTACTCTGAGCATCCTGCCCTGAACACCCTGCACCGAGCATCCTGTACTGGACACCCAGCACTACTCTGAGCATCCTGCCCTGAACACCCTGCACCGAGCATCGCTCTGCGTCCCCAGCACCGAGCACCGTTCCGCTCACCCATCACTGCCCGATGTCCCCAGCACCACACACCCAGCCCCGTTCTGTGTCCCCAGCACCGAGCACCGTTCCGC